>NC_139626.1:74580658-75035658 GCF_964638095.1 Poromitra crassiceps
CACACTCAGATCACTTCAAGTGGAGGCATTGATGATTTTTGTCTTCATAAGTGCTTCTCTTTGGGGTTGTCTTGGTTGTGGCAATGCCCCTGGGAGCAATAACACAGCTGATTGAAGAATTGACATCCTGGAATCTCGCTGTTAGAAACACAACTCGGCAAGAGTTACACTTCACCTTTAGCAAACTTATGTCATCATGATTACCCTAACTTGAGCATTGACTTGACATTTGAATTCAGCAAGTGCTACTTGTTGGGGTAGTTTTACATGACTGATGCAACTAACCAGGCTGCTACACAGACGTCAGTTTTGTTGGAACCACACTCGGATCACGTCAAACCGAGGCATCGATGATTCTTGTGTTCATAAGTGCTTCTCTTTGGGGTTGTCTTGGTTGTGGTGAGTCCCTTGCTGGAGCCATACCACATAATCAGACCTGGTGATAGATATGCCATGATAGCCACCTTACCAGAGGCATTTCCAAATATATTTAGCAGAAAGTGCTTTTGTTGGGGTAGCTATTGAATGGTGTTCCTCACAGAACTGCTTTGAGAGGCCTGTAGAAAACAATTGTTCTACTGGCCATAAGGTGGCAATGTTGTCCATCAAGTAATAAGACTGAATGACCACTCATCAAATGCCAATGATCTGCATGAATTTGACGTGATGGCCATCTATTAATCCAGTCCAATCACTGGGGTCTTTTTGTAGCCATTGTTAAGATCGTTGAAACTTGTGTGAACAATGAGGCAGATATTTGCATGATTTGCTCATCTGAGTGCATCCACTATTTAAAACTAGAAAGATCTTGCTAGACCCACCATTTCCACTGCTCATGGAGGACATGACACACAAGAGGCCTGGAAGAAACATCCTTGGACATTCAGTAAGTGGTTCCTCTATGTAGAAGAGCATTTTTTCCCACTTGTAATGTCATCATTATTACCCTAACTTGAGCATTGACTTGGCATTTGAATTCGGTAAGTGCTACTAGTTGGGGTAGTTTTATTTGACTGATGCAACTTACCAGCCTTCAACACAGACAGCTCAGTTTGGTTGGAAACACACTCAGATCACTTCAAGTGGAGGCATTGATGATTTTTGTCTTCATAAGTGCTTCTCTTTGGGGTTGTCTTGGTTGTGGCAATGCCCCTGGGAGCAATAACACAGCTGATTGAAGAATTGACATCCTGGAATCTAGCTGTTAGAAACACAACTCGGCAAGAGTTACACTTCACCTTTAGCAAACTTATGTCATCATGATTACCCTAACTTGAGCATTGACTTGACATTTGAATTCAGCAAGTGCTACTTGTTGGGGTAGTTTTACATGACTGATGCAACTAACCAGGCTGCTACACAGATTGTGTTGGAACCACTCTTGGATCACTTCAAACCGAGGCATCGATGATTCTTGTGTTCATAAGTGCTTCTCTTTGGGGTTGTCTTGGTTGTGGTGAGTCCCTTGCTGGAGCCATACCACATAACCAATTGAATAATTGTTATGCTTACATCTATATTTTAGACATAAATCAGTGAGAATTACACGTCAACTTTAGCCACTCTCTTACCATATCACAGAAAGTGCTATGAAGTTGGGGTATTATTGTGCATTGAAAGACTACACTTTTTAGACAAAATCAGACCTGGTGATAGATATGCCATGATAGCCACCTTACCAGAGGCATTTCCAAATATATTTAGCAGAAAGTGCTTTTGTTGGGGTAGCTATTGAATGGTGTTCCTCACAGAACTGCTTTGAGAGGCATGTAGAAAAGAATTGTTCTACTGGCCATAAGGTGGCAATGTTGTCCATCAAGTAATAAGACTGAATGACCACTCATCAAATGCCAATGATCTGCATGAATTTGACGTGATGGCCATCTATTAATCCAGTCCAATCACTGGGGTCTTTTTGTAGCCATTGTTAAGATCGTTGAAACTTGTGTGAACAATGAGGCGGATATTTGCATGATTTGCTCATCTGAGTGCATCCACTATTTAAAACTAGAAAGATCTTGCTAGACCCACCATTTCCACTGCTCATGGAGGACATGACACACAAGAGGTCTGGAAGAAACATCATTGGACATTCAGTAAGTGGTTCCTCTATGTAGAAGAGCATGTTTTCCCACTTGTAATGTCATCATTATTACCCTAACTTGAGCATTGACTTGGCATTTGAATTCGGTAAGTGCTACTAGTTGGGGTAGTTTTATTTGACTGATGCAACTTACCAGCCTGCAACACAGACGGCTCAGTTTGGTTGGAAACACACTCAGATCACTTCAAGTGGAGGCATTGATGATTTTTGTCTTCATAAGTGCTTCTCTTTGGGGTTGTCTTGGTTGTGGCAATGCCCCTGGGAGCAATAACACAGCTGATTGAAGAATTGACATCCTGGAATCTCGCTGTTAGAAACACAACTCGGCAAGAGTTACACTTCACCTTTAGCAAACTTATGTCATCATGATTACCCTAACTTGAGCATTGACTTGACATTTGAATTCAGCAAGTGCTACTTGTTGGGGTAGTTTTACATGACTGATGCAACTAACCAGGCTGCTACACAGACGTCAGTTTTGTTGGAACCACACTCGGATCACGTCAAACCGAGGCATCGATGATTCTTGTGTTCATAAGTGCTTCTCTTTGGGGTTGTCTTGGTTGTGGTGAGTCCCTTGCTGGAGCCATACCACATAACCAATTGAATAATTGTTATGCTTACATCTATATTTTAGACATAAATCAGTGAGAATTACACATCAACTTTAGCCACTCTCTTACCATATCACAGAAAGTGCTCTGAAGTTGGGGTATTATTGTGCATTGAAAGACTACACTTTTTAGACAAAATCAGACCTGGTGATAGATATGCCATGATAGCCACCTTACCAGAGGCATTTCCAAATATATTTAGCAGAAAGTGCTTTTGTTGGGGTAGCTATTGAATGGTGTTCCTCACAGAACTGCTTTGAGAGGCCTGTAGAAATCAATTGTTCTACTGGCCATAAGGTGGCAATGTTGTCCATCAAGTAATAAGACTGAATGACCACTCATCAAATGCCAATGATCTGCATGAATTTGACGTGATGGCCATCTATTAATCCAGTCCAATCACTGGGGTCTTTTTGTAGCCATTGTTAAGATCGTTGAAACTTGTGTGAACAATGAGGCAGATATTTGCATGATTTGCTCATCTGAGTGCATCCACTATTTAAAACTAGAAAGATCTTGCTAGACCCACCATTTCCACTGCTCATGGAGGACATGACACACAAGAGGCCTGGAAGAAACATCCTTGGACATTCAGTAAGTGGTTCCTCTATGTAGAAGAGCATGTTTTCCCACTTGTAATGTCATCATTATTACCCTAACTTGAGCATTGACTTGGCATTGAATCAATTGAATTCGGTACTAGTTGGGGTAGTTTTATTTGACTGATGCAACTTACCAGCCTGCAACACAGACGGCTCAGTTTGGTTGGAAACACACTCAGATCACTTCAAGTGGAGGCATTGATGATTTTTGTCTTCATAAGTGCTTCTCTTTGGGGTTGTCTTGGTTGTGGCAATGCCCCTGGGAGCAATAACACAGCTGATTGAAGAATTGACATCCTGGAATCTCGCTGTTAGAAACACAACTCGGCAAGAGTTACACTTCACCTTTAGCAAACTTATGTCATCATGATTACCCTAACTTGAGCATTGACTTGACATTTGAATTCAGCAAGTGCTACTTGTTGGGGTAGTTTTACATGACTGATGCAACTAACTAGGCTGCTACACAGACGTCAGTTTTGTTGGAACCACACTCGGATCACGTCAAACCGAGGCATCGATGATTCTTGTGTTCATAAGTGCTTCTCTTTGGGGTTGTCTTGGTTGTGGTGAGTCCCTTGCTGGAGCCATACCACATAACCAATTGAATAATTGTTATGCTTACATCTATATTTTAGACATAAATCAGTGAGAATTACACGTCAACTTTAGCCACTCTCTTACCATATCACAGAAAGTGCTCTGAAGTTGGGGTATTATTGTGCATTGAAAGACTACACTTTTTAGACAAAATCAGACCTGGTGATAGATATGCCATGATAGCCACCTTACCAGAGGCATTTCCAAATATATTTAGCAGAAAGCGCTTTTGTTGGGGTAGCTATTGAATGGTGTTCCTCACAGAACTGCTTTGAGAGGCCTGTAGAAAACAATTGTTCTACTGGCCATAAGGTGGCAATGTTGTCCATCAAGTAATAAGACTGAATGACCACTCATCAAATGCCAATGATCTGCATGAATTTGATGTGATGGCCATCTATTAATCCAGTCCAATCACTGGGGTCTTTTTGTAGCCATTGTTAAGATTGTTGAAACTTGTGTGAACAATGAGGCAGATATTTGTATGATTTGCACATCTGAGTGCATCCACTATTTAAAACTAGAAAGATCTTGCTAGACCCACCATTTCCACTGCTCATGGAGGACATGACACACAAGAGGTCTGGAAGAAACATCCTTGGACATTCAGTAAGTGGTTCCTCTATGTAGAAGAGCATTTTTTCCCACTTGTAATGTCATCATTATTACCCTAACTTGAGCATTGACTTGGCATTTGAATTCGGTAAGTGCTACTAGTTGGGGTAGTTTTATTTGACTGATGCAACTTACCAGCCTGCAACACAGACTGCTCAGTTTGGTTGGAAACACACTCAGATCACTTCAAGTGGAGGCATTGATGATTTTTGTCTTCATAAGTGCTTCTCTTTGGGGTTGTCTTGGTTGTGGCAATGCCCCTGGGAGCAATAACACAGCTGATTGAAGAATTGACATCCTGGAATCTAGCTGTTAGAAACACAACTCGGCAAGAGTTAGACTTCACCTTTAGCAAACTTATGTCATCATGATTACCCTAACTTGAGCATTGACTTGACATTTGAATTCAGCAAGTGCTACTTGTTGGGGTAGTTTTACATGACTGATGCAACTAACCAGGCTGCTACACAGACGTCAGTTTTGTTGGAACCACACTCGGATCACGTCAAACCGAGGCATCGATGATTCTTGTGTTCATAAGTGCTTCTCTTTGGGGTTGTCTTGGTTGTGGTGAGTCCCTTGCTGGAGGCATACCACATAACCAATTGAATAATTGTTATGCTTACATCTATATTTTAGACATAAATCAGTGAGAATTACACATCAACTTTAGCCACTCTCTTACCATATCACAGAAAGTGCTCTAAAGTTGGGGTATTATTGTGCATTGAAAGACTACACTTTTTAGACAAAATTAGACCTGGTGATAGATATGCCATGATAGCCACCTTACCAGAGGCATTTCTAAATATATTTAGCAGAAAGTGATTTTGTTGGGGTAGCTATTGAATGGTGTTCCTCACAGAACTGCTTTGAGAGGCCTGTAGAAATCAATTGTTCTACTGGCCATAAGGTGGCAATGTTGTCCATCAAGTAATAAGACTGAATGACCACTCATCAAATGCCAATGATCTGCATGAATTTGACGTGATGGCCATCTATTAATCCAGTCCAATCACTGGGGTCTTTTTGTAGCCATTGTTAAGATCGTTGAAACTTGTGTGAACAATGAGGCAGATATTTGCATGATTTGCTCATCTGAGTGCATCCACTTTTTAAAACTAGAAAGATCTTGCTAGACCCACCATTTCCACTGCTCATGGAGGACATGACACACAAGAGGTCTGGAAGAAACATCATTGGACATTCAGTAAGTGGTTCCTCTATGTAGAAGAGCATGTTTTCCCACTTGTAATGTCATCATTATTACCCTAACTTGAGCATTGACTTGGCATTTGAATTCGGTAAGTGCTACTAGTTGGGGTAGTTTTATTTGACTGATGCAACTTACCAGCCTGCAACACAGACGGCTCAGTTTGGTTGGAAACACACTCAGATCACTTCAAGTGGAGGCATTGATGATTTTTGTCTTCATAAGTGCTTCTCTTTGGGGTTGTCTTGGTTGTGGCAATGCCCCTGGGAGCAATAACACAGCTGATTGAAGAATTGACATCCTGGAATCCCGCTGTTAGAAACACAACTCGGCAAGAGTTACACTTCACCTTTAGCAAACTTATGTCATCATGATTACCCTAACTTGAGCATTGACTTGACATTTGAATTCAGCAAGTGCTACTTGTTGGGGTAGTTTTACATGACTGATGCAACTAACCAGGCTGCTACACAGACGTCAGTTTTGTTGGAACCACACTCGGATCACGTCAAACCGAGGCATCGATGATTCTTGTGTTCATAAGTGCTTCTCTTTGGGGTTGTCTTGGTTGTGGTGAGTCCCTTGCTGGAGCCATACCACATAACCAATTGAATAATTGTTATGCTTACATCTATATTTTAGACATAAATCAGTGAGAATTACACATCAACTTTAGCCACTCTCTTACCATATCACAGAAAGTGCTCTGAAGTTGGGGTATTATTGTGCATTGAAAGACTACACTTTTTAGACAAAATCAGACCTGGTGATAGATATGCCATGATAGCCACCTTACCAGAGGCATTTCCAAATATATTTAGCAGAAAGTGATTTTGTTGGGGTAGCTATTGAATGGTGTTCCTCACAGAACTGCTTTGAGAGGCCTGTATAAATCAATTGTTCTACTGGCCATAAGGTGGCAATGTTGTCCATCAAGTAATAAGACTGAATGACCACTCATCAAATGCCAATGATCTGCATGAATTTGACGTGATGGCCATCTATTAATCCAGTCCAATCACTGGGGTCTTTTTGTAGCCATTGTTAAGATTGTTGAAACTTGTGTGAACAATGAGGCAGATATTTGCATGATTTGCTCATCTGAGTGCATCCACTATTTAAAACTAGAAAGATCTTGCTAGACCCACCATTTCCACTGCTCATGGAGGACATGACACACAAGAGGCCTGGAAGAAACATCCTTGGACATTCAGTAAGTGGTTCCTCTATGTAGAAGAGCATTTTTTCCCACTTGTAATGTCATCATTATTACCCTAACTTGAGCATTGACTTGGCATTTGAATTCGGTAAGTGCTACTAGTTGGGGTAGTTTTATTTGACTGATGCAACTTACCAGCCTTCAACACAGACAGCTCAGTTTGGTTGGAAACACACTCAGATCACTTCAAGTGGAGGCATTGATGATTTTTGTCTTCATAAGTGCTTCTCTTTGGGGTTGTCTTGGTTGTGGCAATGCCCCTGGGAGCAATAACACAGCTGATTGAAGAATTGACATCCTGGAATCTAGCTGTTAGAAACACAACTCGGCAAGAGTTACACTTCACCTTTAGCAAACTTCATGATGATTACCCTAACTTGAGCATTGACTTGACATTTGAATTCAGCAAGTGCTACTTGTTGGGGTAGTTTTACATGACTGATGCAACTAACCAGGCTGCTACACAGACGTCAGTTTTGTTGGAACCACACTCGGATCACGTCAAACAGAGGCATCGATGATTCTTGTGTTCATAAGTGCTTCTCTTTGGGGTTGTCTTGGTTGTGGTGAGTCCCTTGCTGGAGCCATACCACATAACCAATTGAATAATTGTTATGCTTACATCTATATTTTAGACATAAATCAGTGATAATTACACGTCAACTTTAGGCACTCTCTTACCATATCACAGAAAGTGCTCTGAAGTTGGGGTATTATTGTGCATTGAAAGACTACACTTTTTAGACAAAATCAGACCTGGTGATAGATATGCCATGATAGCCACCTTACCAGAGGCATTTCCAAATATATTTAGCAGAAAGTGCTTTTGTTGGGGTAGCTATTGAATGGTGTTCCTCACAGAACTGCTTTGAGAGGCCTGTAGAAATCAATTGTTCTACTGGCCATAAGGTGGCAATGTTGTCCATCAAGTAATAAGACTGAATGACCACTCATCAAATGCCAATGATCTGCATGAATTTGACGTGATGGCCATCTATTAATCCAGTCCAATCACTGGGGTCTTTTTGTAGCCATTGTTAAGATCGTTGAAACTTGTGTGAACAATGAGGCAGATATTTGCATGATTTGCTCATCTGAGTGCATCCACTATTTAAAACTAGAAAGATCTTGCTAGACCCACCATTTCCACTGCTCATGGAGGACATGACACACAAGAGGTCTGGAAGAAACATCATTGGACATTCAGTAAGTGGTTCCTCTATGTAGAAGAGCATTTTTTCCCACTTGTAATGTCATCATTATTACCCTAACTTGAGCATTGACTTGGCATTTGAATTTGGTAAGTGCTACTAGTTGGGGTAGTTTTATTTGACTGATGCAACTTACCAGCCTGCAACACAGACGGCTCAGTTTGGTTGGAAACACACTCAGATCACTTCAAGTGGAGGCATTGATGATTTTTGTCTTCATAAGTGCTTCTCTTTGGGGTTGTCTTGGTTGTGGCAATGCCCCTGGGAGCAATAACACAGCTGATTGAAGAATTGACATCCTGGAATCTAGCTGTTAGAAACACAACTCGGCAAGAGTTACACTTCACCTTTAGCAAACTTATGTCATCATGATTACCCTAACTTGAGCATTGACTTGACATTTGGAGCCATACCACATAACCAATTGAATAATTGTTATGCTTACATCTATATTTTAGACATAAATCAGTGAGAATTACACGTCAACTTTAGCCACTCTCTTACCATATCACAGAAAGTGCTCTGAAGTTGGGGTATTATTGTGCATTGAAAGACTACACTTTTTAGACAAAATCAGACCTGGTGATAGATATGCCATGATAGCCACCTTACCAGAGGCATTTCCAAATATATTTAGCAGAAAGTGCTTTTGTTGGGGTAGCTATTGAATGGTGTTCCTCACAGAACTGCTTTGAGAGGCCTGTAGAAAACAATTGTTCTACTGGCCATAAGGTGGCAATGTTGTCCATCAAGTAATAAGACTGAATGACCACTCATCAAATGCCAATGATCTGCATGAATTTGACGTGATGGCCATCTATTAATCCAGTCTAATCACTGGGGTCTTTTTGTAGCCATTGTTAAGATCGTTGAAACCTGTGTGAACAATGAGGCAGATATTTGCATGATTTGCTCATCTGAGTGCATCCACTATTTAAAACTAGAAAGATCTTGCTAGACCCACCATTTCCACTGCTCATGGAGGACATGACACACAAGAGGTCTGGAAGAAACATCATTGGACATTCAGTAAGTGGTTCCTCTATGTAGAAGAGCATGTTTTCCCACTTGTAATGTCATCATTATTACCCTAACTTGAGCATTGACTTGGCATTTGAATTCGGTAAGTGCTACTAGTTGGGGTAGTTTTATTTGACTGATGCAACTTACCAGCCTGCAACACAGACGGCTCAGTTTGGTTGGAAACACACTCAGATCACTTCAAGTGGAGGCATTGATGATTTTTGTCTTCATAAGTGCTTCTCTTTGGGGTTGTCTTGGTTGTGGCAATGCCCCTGGGAGCAATAACACAGCTGATTGAAGAATTGACATCCTGGAATCCCGCTGTTAGAAACACAACTCGGCAAGAGTTACACTTCACCTTTAGCAAACTTATGTCATCATGATTACCCTAACTTGAGCATTGACTTGACATTTGAATTCAGCAAGTGCTACTTGTTGGGGTAGTTTTACATGACTGATGCAACTAACCAGGCTGCTACACAGACGTCAGTTTTGTTGGAACCACACTCGGATCACGTCAAACCGAGGCATCGATGATTCTTGTGTTCATAAGTGCTTCTCTTTGGGGTTGTCTTGGTTGTGGTGAGTCCCTTGCTGGAGCCATACCACATAACCAATTGAATAATTGTTATGCTTACATCTATATTTTAGACATAAATCAGTGAGAATTACACATCAACTTTAGCCACTCTCTTACCATATCACAGAAAGTGCTCTGAAGTTGGGGTATTATTGTGCATTGAAAGACTACACTTTTTAGACAAAATCAGACCTGGTGATAGATATGCCATGATAGCCACCTTACCAGAGGCATTTCCAAATATATTTAGCAGAAAGTGCTTTTGTTGGGGTAGCTATTGAATGGTGTTCCTCACAGAACTGCTTTGAGAGGCCTGTATAAATCAATTGTTCTACTGGCCATAAGGTGGCAATGTTGTCCATCAAGTAATAAGACTGAATGACCACTCATCAAATGCCAATGATCTGCATGAATTTGACGTGATGGCCATCTATTAATCCAGTCCAATCACTGGGGTCTTTTTGTAGCCATTGTTAAGATTGTTGAAACTTGTGTGAACAATGAGGCAGATATTTGCATGATTTGCTCATCTGAGTGCATCCACTATTTAAAACTAGAAAGATCTTGCTAGACCCACCATTTCCACTGCTCATGGAGGACATGACACACAAGAGGCCTGGAAGAAACATCCTTGGACATTCAGTAAGTGGTTCCTCTATGTAGAAGAGCATTTTTTCCCACTTGTAATGTCATCATTATTACCCTAACTTGAGCATTGACTTGGCATTTGAATTCGGTAAGTGCTACTAGTTGGGGTAGTTTTATTTGACTGATGCAACTTACCAGCCTTCAACACAGACAGCTCAGTTTGGTTGGAAACACACTCAGATCACTTCAAGTGGAGGCATTGATGATTTTTGTCTTCATAAGTGCTTCTCTTTGGGGTTGTCTTGGTTGTGGCAATGCCCCTGGGAGCAATAACACAGCTGATTGAAGAATTGACATCCTGGAATCTAGCTGTTAGAAACACAACTCGGCAAGAGTTACACTTCACCTTTAGCAAACTTCATGATGATTACCCTAACTTGAGCATTGACTTGACATTTGAATTCAGCAAGTGCTACTTGTTGGGGTAGTTTTACATGACTGATGCAACTAACCAGGCTGCTACACAGACGTCAGTTTTGTTGGAACCACACTCGGATCACGTCAAACAGAGGCATCGATGATTCTTGTGTTCATAAGTGCTTCTCTTTGGGGTTGTCTTGGTTGTGGTGAGTCCCTTGCTGGAGCCATACCACATAACCAATTGAATAATTGTTATGCTTACATCTATATTTTAGACATAAATCAGTGATAATTACACGTCAACTTTAGGCACTCTCTTACCATATCACAGAAAGTGCTCTGAAGTTGGGGTATTATTGTGCATTGAAAGACTACACTTTTTAGACAAAATCAGACCTGGTGATAGATATGCCATGATAGCCACCTTACCAGAGGCATTTCCAAATATATTTAGCAGAAAGTGCTTTTGTTGGGGTAGCTATTGAATGGTGTTCCTCACAGAACTGCTTTGAGAGGCCTGTAGAAATCAATTGTTCTACTGGCCATAAGGTGGCAATGTTGTCCATCAAGTAATAAGACTGAATGACCACTCATCAAATGCCAATGATCTGCATGAATTTGACGTGATGGCCATCTATTAATCCAGTCCAATCACTGGGGTCTTTTTGTAGCCATTGTTAAGATCGTTGAAACTTGTGTGAACAATGAGGCAGATATTTGCATGATTTGCTCATCTGAGTGCATCCACTATTTAAAACTAGAAAGATCTTGCTAGACCCACCATTTCCACTGCTCATGGAGGACATGACACACAAGAGGTCTGGAAGAAACATCATTGGACATTCAGTAAGTGGTTCCTCTATGTAGAAGAGCATGTTTTCCCACTTGTAATGTCATCATTATTACCCTAACTTGAGCATTGACTTGGCATTTGAATTCGGTAAGTGCTACTAGTTGGGGTAGTTTTATTTGACTGATGCAACTTACCAGCCTGCAACACAGACGGCTCAGTTTGGTTGGAAACACACTCAGATCACTTCAAGTGGAGGCATTGATGATTTTTGTCTTCATAAGTGCTTCTCTTTGGGGTTGTCTTGGTTGTGGCAATGCCCCTGGGAGCAATAACACAGCTGATTGAAGAATTGACATCCTGGAATCTAGCTGTTAGAAACACAACTCGGCAAGAGTTACACTTCACCTTTAGCAAACTTATGTCATCATGATTACCCTAACTTGAGCATTGACTTGACATTTGGAGCCATACCACATAACCAATTGAATAATTGTTATGCTTACATCTATATTTTAGACATAAATCAGTGAGAATTACACGTCAACTTTAGCCACTCTCTTACCATATCACAGAAAGTGCTCTGAAGTTGGGGTATTATTGTGCATTGAAAGACTACACTTTTTAGACAAAATCAGACCTGGTGATAGATATGCCATGATAGCCACCTTACCAGAGGCATTTCCAAATATATTTAGCAGAAAGTGCTTTTGTTGGGGTAGCTATTGAATGGTGTTCCTCACAGAACTGCTTTGAGAGGCCTGTAGAAAACAATTGTTCTACTGGCCATAAGGTGGCAATGTTGTCCATCAAGTAATAAGACTGAATGACCACTCATCAAATGCCAATGATCTGCATGAATTTGACGTGATGGCCATCTATTAATCCAGTCCAATCACTGGGGTCTTTTTGTAGCCATTGTTAAGATCGTTGAAACTTGTGTGAACAATGAGGCAGATATTTGCATGATTTGCTCATCTGAGTGCATCCACTATTTAAAACTAGAAAGATCTTGCTAGACCCACCATTTCCACTGCTCATGGAGGACATGACACACAAGAGGTCTGGAAGAAACATCCTTGGACATTCAGTAAGTGGTTCCTCTATGTAGAAGAGCATGTTTTCCCACTTGTAATGTCATCATTATTACCCTAACTTGAGCATTGACTTGGCATTTGAATTCGGTAAGTGCTACTAGTTGGGGTAGTTTTATTTGACTGATGCAACTTACCAGCCTGCAACACAGACGGCTCAGTTTGGTTGGAAACACACTCAGATCACTTCAAGTGGAGGCATTGATGATTTTTGTCTTCATAAGTGCTTCTCTTTGGGGTTGTCTTGGTTGTGGCAATGCCCCTGGGAGCAATAACACAGCTGATTGAAGAATTGACATCCTGGAATCTAGCTGTTAGAAACACAACTCGGCAAGAGTTACACTTCACCTTTAGCAAACTTATGTCATCATGATTACCCTAACTTGAGCATTGACTTGACATTTGAATTCAGCAAGTGCTACTTGTTGGGGTAGTTTTACATGACTGGTGCAACTAACCAGGCTGCTACACAGACGTCAGTTTTGTTGGAACCACACTCGGATCACGTCAAACCGAGGCATCGATGATTCTTGTGTTCATAAGTGCTTCTCTTTGGGGTTGTCTTGGTTGTGGTGAGTCCCTTGCTGGAGGCATACCACATAACCAATTGAATAATTGTTATGCTTACATCTATATTTTAGACATAAATCAGTGAGAATTGCACATCAACTTTAGCCACTCTCTTACCATATCACAGAAAGTGCTCTGAAGTTGGGGTATTATTGTGCATTGAAAGACTACACTTTTTAGACAAAATCAGACCTGGTGATAGATATGCCATGATAGCCACCTTACCAGAGGCATTTCTAAATATATTTAGCAGAAAGTGCTTTTGTTGGGGTAGCTATTGAATGGTGTTCCTCACAGAACTGCTTTGAGAGGCCTGTAGAAATCAATTGTTCTACTGGCCATAAGGTGGCAATGTTGTCCATCAAGTAATAAGACTGAATGACCACTCATCAAATACCAATGATCTGCATGAATTTGACGTGATGGCCATCTATTAATCCAGTCCAATCACTGGGGTCTTTTTGTAGCCATTGTTAAGATTGTTGAAACTTGTGTGAACAATGAGGCAGATATTTGCATGATTTGCTCATCTGAGTGCATCCACTATTTAAAACTAGAAAGATCTTGCTAGACCCACCATTTCCACTGCTCATGGAGGACATGACACACAAGAGGCCTGGAAGAAACATCATTGGACATTCAGTAAGTGGTTCCTCTATGTAGAAGAGCATGTTTTCCGACTTGTAATGTCATCATTATTACCCTAACTTGAGCATTGACTTGGCATTTGAATTCGGTAAGTGCTACTAGTTGGGGTAGTTTTATTTGACTGATGCAACTTACCAGCCTGCAACACAGACGGCTCAGTTTGGTTGGAAACACACTCAGATCACTTCAAGTGGAGGCATTGATGATTTTTGTCTTCATAAGTGCTTCTCTTTGGGGTTGTCTTGGTTGTGGCAATGCCCCTGGGAGCAATAACACAGCTGATTGAAGAATTGACATCCTGGAATCTCGCTGTTAGAAACACAACTCGGCAAGAGTTACACTTCACCTTTAGCAAACTTATGTCATCATGATTACCCTAACTTGAGCATTGACTTGACATTTGAATTCAGCAAGTGCTACTTGTTGGGGTAGTTTTACATGACTGATGCAACTAACCAGGCTGCTACACAGACGTCAGTTTTGTTGGAACCACACTCGGATCACGTCAAACCGAGGCATCGATGATTCTTGTGTTCATAAGTGCTTCTCTTTGGGGTTGTCTTGGTTGTGGTGAGTCCCTTGCTGGAGCCATACCACATAACCAATTGAATAATTGTTATGCTTACATCTATATTTTAGACATAAATCAGTGAGAATTACACATCAACTTTAGCCACTCTCTTACCATATCACAGAAAGTGCTCTGAAGTTGGGGTATTATTGTGCATTGAAAGACTACACTTTTTAGACAAAATCAGACCTGGTGATAGATATGCCATGATAGCCACCTTACCAGAGGCATTTCCAAATATATTTAGCAGAAAGTGCTTTTGTTGGGGTAGCTATTGAATGGTGTTCCTCACAGAACTGCTTTGAGAGGCCTGTAGAAATCAATTGTTCTACTGGCCATAAGGTGGCAATGTTGTCCATCAAGTGATAAGACTGAATGACCACTCATCAAATGCCAATGATCTGCATGAATTTGACGTGATGGCCATCTATTAATCCAGTCCAATCACTGGGGTCTTTTTGTAGCCATTGTTAAGATCGTTGAAACTTGTGTGAACAATGAGGCAGATATTTGCATGATTTGCTCATCTGAGTGCATCCACTATTTAAAACTAGAAAGATCTTGCTAGACCCACCATTTCCACTGCTCATGGAGGACATGACACACAAGAGGCCTGGAAGAAACATCCTTGGACATTCAGTAAGTGGTTCCTCTATGTAGAAGAGCATTTTTTCCCACTTGTAATGTCATCATTATTACCCTAACTTGAGCATTGACTTGGCATTTGAATTCGGTAAGTGCTACTAGTTGGGGTAGTTTTATTTGACTGATGCAACTTACCAGCCTTCAACACAGACAGCTCAGTTTGGTTGGAAACACACTCAGATCACTTCAAGTGGAGGCATTGATGATTTTTGTCTTCATAAGTGCTTCTCTTTGGGGTTGTCTTGGTTGTGGCAATGCCCCTGGGAGCAATAACACAGCTGATTGAAGAATTGACATCCTGGAATCTAGCTGTTAGAAACACAACTCGGCAAGAGTTACACTTCACCTTTAGCAAACTTATGTCATCATGATTACCCTAACTTGAGCATTGACTTGACATTTGAATTCAGCAAGTGCTACTTGTTGGGGTAGTTTTACATGACTGATGCAACTAACCAGGCTGCTACACAGACGTCAGTTTTGTTGGAACCACACTCGGATCACGTCAAACCGAGGCATCGATGATTCTTGTGTTCATAAGTGCTTCTCTTTGGGGTTGTCTTGGTTGTGGCAATGCCCCTGGGAGCAATAACACAGCTGATTGAAGAATTGACATCCTGGAATCTAGCTGTTAGAAACACAACTCGGCAAGAATTACACTTCACCTTTAGCAAACTTATGTCATCATGATTACCCTAACTTGAGCATTGACTTGACATTTGAATTCAGCAAGTGCTACTTGTTGGGGTAGTTTTACATGACTGATGCAACTAACCAGGCTGCTACACAGATTGTGTTGGAACCACTCTTGGATCACTTCAAACCGAGGCATCGATGATTCTTGTGTTCATAAGTGCTTCTCTTTGGGGTTGTCTTGGTTGTGGTGAGTCCCTTGCTGGAGGCATACCACATAACCAATTGAATAATTGTTATGCTTACATCTATATTTTAGACATAAATCAGTGAGAATTACACATCAACTTTAGCCACTCTCTTACCATATCACAGAAAGTGCTCTGAAGTTGGGGTATTATTGTGCATTGAAAGACTACACTTTTTAGACAAAATCAGACCTGGTGATAGATATGCCATGATAGCCACCTTACCAGAGGCATTTCCAAATATATTTAGCAGAAAGTGCTTTTGTTGGGGTAGCTATTGAATGGTGTTCCTCACAGAACTGCTTTGAGAGGCCTGTAGAAATCAATTGTTCTACTGGCCATAAGGTGGCAATGTTGTCCATCAAGTAATAAGATTGAATGACCACTCATCAAATGCCAATGATCTGCATGAATTTGACGTGATGGCCATCTATTAATCCAGTCCAATCACTGGGGTCTTTTTGTAGCCATTGTTAAGATCATTGAAACTTGTGTGAACAATGAGGCAGATATTTGCATGATTTGCTCATCTGAGTGCATCCACTATTTAAAACTAGAAAGATCTTGCTAGACCCACCATTTCCACTGCTCATGGAGGACATGACACACAAGAGGCCTGGAAGAAACATCCTTGGACATTCAGTAAGTGGTTCCTCTATGTAGAAGAGCATTTTTTCCCACTTGTAATGTCATCATTATTACCCTAACTTGAGCATTGACTTGGCATTTGAATTCGGTAAGTGCTACTAGTTGGGGTAGTTTTATTTGACTGATGCAACTTACCAGCCTGCAACACAGACGGCTCAGTTTGGTTGGAAACACACTCAGATCACTTCAAGTGGAGGCATTGATGATTTTTGTCTTCATAAGTGCTTCTCTTTGGGGTTGTCTTGGTTGTGGCAATGCCCCTGGGAGCAATAACACAGCTGATTGAAGAAATGAAGCCTCATTCAAGACATGATGTCATAGTCTACGCCCCAGCTGTACCAGCTGACAGCCTCTGTTTGGTTCACCGTTTAACCAATTCTCCAATCACAGTCATTCTCACAACAAGGCGGTCCGTTTAAATAGGGCAGCCTCTCACGCACTGATCTGTTCCCCACCTTGCTGGATCCTTGCTGGATCGTGCGGCTGCTGGCAACGCTTTGCTAATCTCACGCTGTTACTTTCATTGCTGCCGTGCCGAGTTTGGATGTCAAATCTAGCCAGGTATGAAGTTCAGTTGGATTCTTATTATTGTTCATTGCACTTACTGTTTCTGGAGGAAGGATCTCTCATGACGATGAAGGGACCGGAGCTCCTCCATTGATAAAACCGGGCAAGCATTAAGATCCTCAAAGCGTCTAGCCAATATCTCCGCATCCTGACTGGGGGCAGCCACGAGGAGCTGTTAAGTTGTGCAAACACTTTCCATCTCCGCGCACAAGTTTTCAAGGAAGAACTGCACTTGCTCTGCTGTTTCTCTTCTGCTTTAAGCGGTTTCCCCTGCTAAAGAGCAAGTCTCCCATCATAAACGTTACGCCGGATGAAGTCCAGTCTGTTCTTGCCGCGCCGATCGTCCAGTGAGAGGCATGTGCGCTCCAGGTTTTGGAAACTCCCGTCTCTTTTCCACAAAGAACAACTTCAGGCCATGGCTGCTGGCTATGCTACTGCTAGCAAGCTATCGCTAAAACACAACGGTAGCCGGAGTGTGCCCCTGAGTGATGTCACTTCATCGATAAGGACGCTGGGAAATGTAGTCCCATCGCTGCGTTTCTTCATTAAAAGCTGAGTATTCAGTTGTGTATGCTATCATAGGTTCAAGCATTCAGCATGTTGTGTACTGTTCCAGCTGGTGGCCGAGCGCCTATATTCTTGTAGTGGTTTAAGCTATTCTGTTGATGTCGTGTTTGTTCTGACTGTTCCTCAAACAGCAAAGCCAGGGCTGTCGGCTTCTGCTGCTAGCAGCTAACGTTAGCTAGCATCAACGTCAGGTACGGGTGCCCTCCTGAGTGACGTCACCTCACCGACAAGAACGCTGGGAAATGGAGTTGCATTGCTTTCATGGCTGCGTTCTAAAGTTGAGTATTCAATCAAGCATAATTTCATGTAGCCTGGTGGATAAGCTACTATGTTGGCATGTTGATCTATCTGTTTGCTAACAGATTGATTTCGGCAATATCAAACCGATGTTTACTGGCAGGTATTCATCAGCACAACGCTGGCATGATGTAATTCTTATTCTGCTATATTATCTTGTGCCGCTAGCTGAGCCCCGGTGCACTCTGGTGGCGTCTTATTGTAACTGCATCAATGCAAATCACCTCACTGGATGGTTTTTCAGTGGTTGTAATTCAAGCGCAGCTCAATTTCAGCGATTAAGTTGGAAATGCTTCTTAACCATGTTCAGGAATATGCTTTATCAATATATTCATTGGAAGTGATTGATTTTCATAATTGGGTTTTTTCAAATGAAACTTGAATTCTGTCTATAAAACGATAGATGGATGGATTAAGTGCTTTGTTATGTAATCTGGAAATTAGTAAGCATTAGATAATTCTGATCAAACCATTCAAAGTAATATGAAGCAGCTGGTAAAATATAAAGTAATGACTTACATTGTTGCTGCGGGTATAAGGGATATAAGCTTATTTTACATTGAATTTACAGTAACAATTAAGATGTGTCGATATAGTCTGAGTCCATAAAATTTGGTTGGTACTTTTTTATATTATAATAATTAAAAAAAAAAAATAATAATAATAATAATAATAATAATAATAATAATAATAATAATAATAATCATCATAATAATAATAATAATAATAATAATAATAATAATAATAATAATAAAAAAAAAAAAAAAAAAAAAGCTGCATGAACTTTTGGTGAGACATAATTGTGAGGATTATGGAGTTCAATAATCACTCGGCTTCATCCAAGCTCTTGTAAGGATGATTGCTAAGCATAATGTGCGGCTGAATTTCACGTGAAGCTCGATAAGCTTTACATCTTGGGCTATGGCAGTTAGTCCGATGCAAGGGCGCGTGTTGAGCACAAGAAGCTCAATACTCTAAGGTATAACTCATCAGTTTTATATTACAACACAAGTAAGGGGTGATTCATGTTTAAGCTCCAGAAGGATTTTGGGATAATTAATATTGCTGAGTATGGCAACAGCATTTTAGTACATTGATCTGTCTAAGCAAATAATATCAAGAATCGTAACAGTCAGTCTGCAGGTTTAGGTTAGCTGAAAGTGATTTTAGAGGTCGGTAAAATCAATTGTCTTTATCGTCACCTATTTTGCTGTAACAGTAAGATCAAATAAAGCTAAAAGACGATACTTTGCAATTCTAGACTAAAATCTCATCATGTTAAAAGTCCTAAATCCACTGTCATTTAGGAGTCTCCTCATATAGGAGGGGATACACCTGTAGGTGACCTGTATTTCTCCACGCGCCATCTTGGGACGGCCAGTCTGTTACAGTGGTAGACGGATCAATAAGCGTCTTTTACCGCAACGCGGCATTAATTCTGTTTGCCATTAGTATGTGGTATCAAAGTGGGACACTAGGGGGCGGCAGTGCACAACTACCTACAGTACAGTATATGCAGCAAGCAGGGAGGCTCTCGCTCTCAGCCTACGAAATCAATCGTGTTTTGTCTCCCCTTGATGATTAAAGTCCCTGGAAACCAAATCCACAAACTAACTATTAAATTAACTATTAAATGTAGGGTCTTATGTGAGTAATTGTGTGCCTCTGAAAAGAGAGAGAATTACTTTCAACCCTAACCCCGAAAATCGACACTTTTCTACAAGGTCTGGATTTCCATTTCCTCATTGAAGAGAGCGGAGCGCACGGTGCTAAAATGAATGATCTTATCACGTCATAATTATTATTATTATTATTCCTTTGTGTGACATTTGTGCATTCCTGCTGAATATTCTACATGCAGAATAAAATCACTTGCGATGGGGGGTGGAATGTTTCATGTACTCTGCCAACAGTATCCTTTGTACATGTATCCTTTGTACATGTATCCTTTATAAATAAAATAAATAACTCCCATAGCCTACACCTTAATCAAGAGGTGAGAGTAGCTACTTTATTTATTTGTCATCTGGTTCTCGGCCACGCTGGCCGCCCGTCATGTCGCTCAGCAGGCACAGCGTGCGCAGAGCCTGCGGTTCTCGTAGGGGAGCTGTGTGTGTGTGTGTGTGTGTGTGTGTGTGTGTGTGTGTGTGTGTGTGTGTGTGTGTGTGTGTGTGTGTGTGTGTGTGTGTGTGTGTATGTGTGCGCGCGCGCGCGCCGTGCCCATTGTCTGAAAACATATTTTTATCAAACAATATAGGCCTACTCTGTTCAATGCAGTGAAGTCCCGACGCAAATAAATGCTAAACGAAAACGGGCAGAACCGAGCAGCCAGCCACTTTATTAAAAAAATTTTTTACAAGTGATTCTTCATTTATTAGTTTTCAAGTTATTTAATTTCACGTTCTAGAGACATTCTAGGCATGCCAGACAGTGCATGTATTTACTTGGTGCCCAATAATGCTGCTATAGGCTATTTGTTTAATTTATTGTTGCTTGCTGAGTTTGCACTTTGCAGTTAGGCCAAAGGCCTTTAATAGGCTACATTCAGCAGTCAGACACCTCAGGCTATCATTGAAAATGTTTTTAATTAGGCTACATGAATAAACAAACGTCTTCAGTCAGGGTTCCATAAGTCTCTACTCTTCCTTCATGTTCACTTGTCCGACTATCCCAGAAACTGAGAAAATGTAAACATAAAAATATGCTTCTAAAATATAGAAGGCTAAATAAAATAAGTAACCGACCAGCATATTTATTGTTGTTTTTAACTGAGCAGCCTACTAGCCTGCAGTTTATGTCGCGCCTGACTCCGTGACATGACATGTTTGTGAATGCGCATTCGCAGCAGTGCCAGGCCGGCAGCCAAACAGCACCGCAACGACTTCATAAAATTTAATCAACCCCCCCCCCTCCTAATAATAGCCATATAAGACAAATAAAAATGTTACTATAATAAACAGAAATAAAAGAAACAAGCTTGTTTCCGTACAACATCGGGACTGCCCCCGTTCCTTTATTTACATTTCAATAGGTTGGCCACATGAGACAATAGACAGGTATGGGTCTAATAGGGGTGAAACATTCCACCCTCCATCCCCCTGGGGGTGGAATGTTTCATGGAGATAAACCTGTTTCACAGACAAAGCCTGTGATACTGTAAACCTGGGGGGGAAGTGCGGGTTGGTTTTTCAACAGTGCAAGAGGCCTTGTAGCGGTTGTACAAATATTGGCTTGACACACAGCAGTCTCAATGCAAACACGTTTATTATAAGAAAATGCACGTAAAATACAGTCAAAATATGGCAAAATATAAAAGTGAAAAAAAGGCCTATTAACAAGAAAATGTTAATTCTCCATCTGTCCGTTCTCAATCCGTTTATCTTGTCCGTTTATCTTCCTGTTGCTTCCCCGCCGAGTTCAACCACCAAGGGCAGAACTGTGTCTGTGAACTGTGAAGTTTTATTTCATCACTAAATTAATTTCTGATGACTTTTGATGCCTACAAGCAGGGTAGTAGGTTTCAATAAGTGCTACTTTACGAAAAATGGCCGGTGTGAAAGAGCCTTAGATTAACCAGAGTAGGCCTATATTGTTTGATAAAAATATGTTTTCAGACAATGGGCACGGCGCGCACGCACACACACACACACACACACACACACAAAGGACACAGACTAGAGAATGTACATTTTTATAATAATAGTAGGCTACCTTTCACCATGCCTTCACTATTTTATATATATTGTATGTATCATGTCCATTTCTTCATTGAAGAGAGCGGAGCGCGCGGTGCACACAGGGCCTCTCAGGGCCTCTCCGTTTCTCACTCAGACAGAAACTGAGAAAATGTCAACATAAAAATTGTCTTCTAAACACACAGCAGCAGCACCCCCCCCCCCCCCCCCCAAAAAAAAAAAGCTAGAACAGAATAAAGTATTTTAGTAGCTAACACACTGCACTCCCGCATCCCATTAAAGCAATAGCCTATAATAGCGTATAGTTTCATTTGAAACACACAGACAACGAACCAGCTCAAATTTAAGGTTATTTATTTATTTATTTATTTATCTATTTATTTGTCTATTTATGTGTTCTTGTTTTTAACTGTTGTGTTTAGCTGTGTGAAAACCTGTGTGAATCAAAGTCCATTGTCTCACATTTGTGTGTGGACTGCTACCTACTGTAATCACTGTACTAATTGTTGGGATGGGGGTGGAATGTTTCATGGAGATAAACCTGTTTCACAGACAAAGCCTGTGATACTGTAAACCTGGGGGGGAAGTGCGGGTTGGTTTTTCAACAGTGCAAGAGGCCTTGTAGCGGTTGTACAAATATTGGCTTGACACACAGCAGTCTCAATGCAAACACGTTTATTATAAGAAAATGCACGTAAAATACAGTCAAAATATGGCAAAATATAAAAGTGAAAAAAAGGCCTATTAACAAGAAAATGTTAATTCTCCATCTGTCCGTTCTCAATCCGTTTATCTTGTCCGTTTATCTTCCTGTTGCTTCCCCGCCGAGTTCAACCACCAAGGGCAGAACTGTGTCGAGGTGGTCGATGTAACGGTTGCAGTTTTCTCTGGTGAGTTTTGTGGCCCAAAACTCGGTGATAGCCTGCATGAGGGCGTCTTTGGTCTTAGGCTTAGACTTTCGCCGAATGTAGACTTTCATTTCATGCCACACCAATTCAATGGGGTTTAAATCGGGCGACCTATGATATCAATGACAGTCAACAAATTAATAACAATAATAACAATAATAACAACAATAACTATAATAACAATAATAATAACATTAAGAAATACTCACTCTGCTGGTGTCTTCACCCAGTTCAGACCCTGCTCAGCAATACACAGGCGAGCCGCGGTGTGCTTAGGGTCATTATCTGTTGGGAAGTCACCAAAATACTTTAGTATAGGCTACTATAGATTCAATAACTAATTTATTGATATATCTACAGGTATACATGTACATGTAGTGTTTTTACCTTGAAAGAAGCGATGTCCCAAAGGAAAATAACTTTTGACATAGGGTCCAGCCACTTTTCGAACAATCTCTTCTTCATAGTAGATCCGATCCATAATCCCTACACAGTTAATTTACAACATTAGATGTGATCATGCAACATGTGACATGCATGACATTGTCATGACATTATTTGCAGGCACCTACCTTCAAAAATCAGCAGTGGCCCAGGTCCTTGACGACTGATGCAACCCCAAACATGCAGTTTCAACGGATGTTTCGGGGCAGGCTTGGGGATCAAAAGACCTGGCTTATTGTAGCATCTCTTGGCGTATGATTCCATAGCCACCGTGCTTTCATCTGTAAAGATGACGTCATCAAACTTTTCCCCAGAGTCGATCCAGGCTTGGGCTTGTTGCACGCGCAGAATTTTGTTCGCGTCTCGTATCATTGGGACAATCCTGAAACAGGAAGACATTAATAATAATATTATTTTGATAATAATAGTACCTTAATAATAATAATTTCTTAATAGCCTATGCTAATATGCTTACCGAACATCGCCATGTTTCCATTTCAATGTCTTCATAGCCTTCTTTATCGATGTGGTACCAATACGCACATTGTGAGTATTCTCAAGTTCACTTCGGATCTCCGTCGGATTACGCTCTCCTTTGTGGTCGACCAGGATTTTGTCGATGGCATCATGAACTGAGCTGAAATGAAAGAAAAGTCATTTAACGGTTTACAATACATCAATGAAACGTGTGGTCATTTTCTGTCTTTAGGATATTTGCAATTTCAGTGGGCTACAATCAAAAGCAAACCTTTTCATTTTGTAGGGTGTGCGGCTCTGTTTAAAAGCTGGCGGTTTCCTGCAGTGACGTCTGATGGTGTCGAGTGTGGCACGGACACCAGCATATTGCAGATAGCTCTGTATTTCTCGTGTGCTACAGCCCTTACGCCACATCTCTCCGATCGATTCACTGGTGTGTTGCTTCAGTTTCCCCATGTTGTGAGAGTCAGAACACTATCCTACATATATAATAAATGATAAACATTCTTTGCGGACCTAATTGAGGTGAGAGGCACCCGGTTAACCACGCCCCCGGTTAACCACGCCTCCTTGTAGGGGCATAAATAGCCGAGCCAATGCCGGGTCACAAAGCCGGGCCAATGCCATTGATGATGGAGACGACAGATTTCTACAGACAACGCCGAGCCGTGCTTCGCCCATCGCACAATCCTACCCCCCCTCAGAAAATGAAGAAGAAGCGTGCAGCTCGAGGCTTGGAAAACAGACCGCCAGCCGCTCCTTCAGCCAAGCGACCACCGCCCGCTCCTTCAGCCAAGCGACCACCACCCGCTCCTCCAGCCAAGCGAGCGCCACCTTCGAAAAAGCGCATGGTGCCGAAAAAAGCGGTATGTTATATAACCTATATAGATGTTTTTCACGGAATGGTCAGTCCTGCACTTTAATGTTTTTGTTTCTTATCTTAAATCTTAAAATTAATTTCGTGGCTTTTCTGTTTCCATTCCATAGGGTGCCTCTCTCATGGTGGTCTCAAGCCATCTCATGCCGCCACCGCCACCGGCAGCAGCAGCAGCAGCAGCAGCAGCACCGGCAGCAGGATGTGACGGTGACGCGTCGACACTGAGTCGGAGAACAGAGGAGCTCAGGGCCGCTAGAGTTAAGGCCACAGCACAGATGGCTCAAGCGACTGCCAGTCATGATGCAGAGATGGCGACCATGCGCGAAGCCATGCGGAAGCAGGTCGATGATCTGATAGAGCAGAGAAGGCAAGACCAGCTGAAGGCGGAAGGGGAGACCAGTGCGCGGATGTCCAGGCACGCTTCAGAACTGACAAGCTTGAGAGAGGACATGCGACAAGACACGCGAAATCAGCTCGATGAGATGAGGAGAAGCTTCGAAGGACAGGTCCGACTTCTGCGCGAGGAGAACGCGTCACTTCGGTCGGGGGACCGACAGAGCCCAGACACACCTGCTCAACCCCCCGCCAGGGCAGCATCTCCACCAGCTCCAACCCCCGCCACGGCAGCATCTACACCAGCTCCAGCCCCCGCCACGGCCGCCAGGGCAGCATCAGTAAGCCAGTCGCTGTTGGGCCTTCACAAACAACATGCAGAGCTGCGAGCCGTCCCTGTGTTGACGCCACGGCACAAGGAATTTCTCCGCACGAAAAGCCAAGGACGCGTGGACAGATATGGGGCTTTGCTGTTCCGTTTGGTAATCACAGAGGAACAATATCGGGCCTGGGGTTTGACGACCAATTGGGACGGCTGCAGAGGAAAATGGGCGCTGCCGGAGAACCTGCGACGCTTCATTATAGACACCACGGCTGAGCAGTATCCCACCATGACCCTTGCCGACGAGAAATGTGTGATCAACCGCATTAATGAACTGCTTCGCACTCCACGGCAATTCAGCTCCTTTTATTTGTTCCCCCTCTAGGCAGTATCGCAGCACAGATGGCTCAAGCGACTGCCAGTCACTGAGAACTGATTTTTTTTGTTAATATAGGCCATATTTTTTTCCACTTTTAGCCTACTTTTTTTAGGCCATATTGTTTTTTTGACGTGTTATTCCAATTTATTCACATTGCAATTTGAAAATGGAAATTTCAACACTTTCTGACAATAAACGTGTTTGCATTGTGACTGTGTGTGTGTGTGTGCATCTTGTAGTATATATATAATATCTTGCCGTATTGTGTCATTCTCCCGCCACACATACAGTATCAAGGAACAAAGAGTCTGTCGCCGGCCGCTCAGGGCCTCTCAGCTCCATTTCTCACTCACACAGAAACGGAGAAAATGTCAATATAAAAATAGCCAAACACTATACAGAATAAAGTATTTTAGTAGCTATTCAATAAAGTCAATAAAGGTATTAATAATGGGATAAATATACAGTAACACAATAATACTGTATATTGCATGAGACCATTTAAAGGAAGGATGGCTGTTGGTTGGTAAAAATATATTTATCGTCATCACTTAAACATTTAAAACAATAGCCTGTAAAACAAAAATAAATATGCCAAATTAAGTGTAAAGTAACTTAATAAATTAAACGGAATGACAACTATACAATATTGCAATTAAAATCTTAATAGCCAACGAAAATGTCTATAGGCCTGGTCGGAAAACTAGCCTATGACTTCAGCTGAGGAAAAACACTAGCGCAGCCTCACTCATGCCTCACCAAGTCTAAACAAATGCATATTAAACTTAATTTGGATTTCAAAATATAATACCTAGCTAACATACAAAGCTTAATTAAACACTTTATTTTAATGGCTACAGAAGTTGTGCATGTGTGTCGTCGGCTGTCGGCAGTGTCGGGTTGGTAAAAAAATAAAAATATTAGCCTATATCGAACTCATAAACACGCTAAATTAAGTTTAAAATAACTTAACAAATTAAATGCCAGGACAACTACTATATATTTGCAACGAATGTCTTCAAATAGGCAACGAAATTGTTAAAATAGGCCTGGTCGGAAAACAAAAATATTTGACGATGAGAAAAGGCCTGTGTGTGTGTGTGTCTGCTGTCGGGAGGGAGGTGATTTGTGCTGTGTGGATTATATGATCCACGATAAAATAAATAAAAATAAATAACAGTCTTTCTTTACAGACTGCTACGCCTAGTTTTGCGTTCACCTTCAGGAATACACTGTACAAGCTTGGACAAAGTTGCAAAGTGAATTCATTCAACCCACCTGTTTCCATGAAGTCCATCCATTGCTGGCTGCCCGCGTGTGTTTCTTTCTATTCCGTTCTACATTAACCAGTAATAAATAGACTACAAAACGAATTATGCAATTATCTTAAATAAACGAATTAAGCATGTATCGAACTTCAGTCAGGCCTAATCGCCTGTAGTATTTCTCTCAGTCAGGCGGGCGGACGTGCTGCTGCTCCCCGACGAGAACTGCCACGCTGCGCACACACACACACACACAGTAGTAGTAGTAGTAACACACAGTTAAATGATCAATTCTCCCCGTTTTATGCCAGATATTAAATTCAAAACATACGTTGTTGGTCAGGATCTATTCTGTATGAAACGTTAACGTTGCTTTGTGCCTTTCAATATTGCTGGTATGTTTGTGAATGCATTTGCAGCGGTGCCGGGCCGGAAAGCCAAACAGCACCGCAACGACTTCATAAAATTTAATCAACCCCCTCCTCCTAATAATAGCCATATAAGACAAATAAAAATGTTACTATAATAAACATAGGAATAAAACAAACAACCTATCAAACTTCAGTCAGGCCTAATCGCCTGTAGTATTTCTCTCAGTCGCGATGCTCTCAAGGATGCTCACAGATGACACCTGGTGGTCAACGGTGCAACTACACCTCGATTAGTTTTAATTAGTTTTAATGCCGCGGCGCGTCATTACACAGCTTGCGGTAAGGCACGCTTATTGATCCGTCTACCACTGTATAGAGTTCCTTGTCTGGTGAGTCCTCCTTCCTGAGGAGTATGAACAAGATATTTGACAACAAAGCTAGCAGCTAGTCCATTCTGCTGGAACACATTCATGTTGAGGATGGCTCCTCTGCTTGCTATTGTTTACTAATTACATCATGGCATGCCGTCATGAAGGTCAAAGCTGGTAAAGTAACTTGGACATCTATAGGCCATTGTTTGGCCAGCATATGTTAAAGTTAGAAGGGATTCTGCTGGATAGGATAAAACAGTGGAACTTCTCAGAACCATCTTGGTTTAAGTTAATCATGACTCTGCCGCTGACCTCTATCCTTAGTTCTTTTCTGTATGTTTAATTATTGAAGACAGCTGTCAATCAGGAGGAAGTCAAGTCAGTTTTCTCAGTATTATTATAGGTAATAGGGCTATCATCACAAACATTCAATTAGCAGTTGATATTCATGGTTCTCATCTGCGGTCATCGCTGTCAGTTGCAAGAAATAAGATATTTAAGAATCTCTTTTCAATTCAGGATGTTCCTCACTACAAGGCTATGACATCTTAAGAAAAGACAGGCCCCAGGGGAGAGGCGGAGGAGTTGCCCTCATAATAAAACAATCCATTACCTACAATGAAACCTTCATCTCAATAACCCCAGATCAAACCCAAAGAAATGAATTCATCACTGCAAAAGTCAAGCTTTCACCCACATCCAATCTGCTGCTGGCATCAGTCTACTGCCCCCCTGGTGTCATTCCCTCCCTCCACCTGTTTCAAGAGATTCTCGCCCAAGAAAAGAAAGTGATCATTATGGGAGACTTCAACGCTAAACACTCTGTATTCAACAACAAAACTACAAACCAATCAGGCACTGTTCTTAATAACATCCTGGAACAGACTGACCTGATCCCTATGAACAGTGATGAGCCAACACACTACTCTGCCATTCACAACTCTGTAGATATCTTAGACCTCTGTTTATGTACTACTGAAGTCGCTGGAAAAATAATTAAGTTCACTGTATGTGGTGATATAGGCAGCGATCACCTTCCAATTCTCGCCTCATTCAGATTTGTAGCCCAGCCTGTTAAGAAACGAATACAATTTGATTACAAAACCGCAGACTGGCAAGCATTCAAGCTCCATACAACCACCCACAGTGCTAACCTTCTCCCATGTGTTCCTGACCCCTCTGCCATCGACCAAAGAGCTAATCTGCTTGGACATATACTCCTCACAGCAAGAGAAAGCTCTATGAGCCTGAGAGGTGACACCAAAGGCCCAAATAACCTGCCTAATCAATTAACCCAACTTATCCAACAGAAAAGGCGACTCAGAAGAGAATTTATGAAAACCAGATCACCTGCCACCAAACAAAAGGTTAACCAACTCCAAACTCAAATACGGACAGCACTTAAAAGAGAACGAGAGAAAACATGGAACAAGTTCTATAACGACTTAAATAATGACCCTAACCCCAAAACATTCTGGCAGAAAATCAATCAACTAAATGGCAAGAAAAGCAACTCAAAAATCACAGTGCTAAAGCATAATGGCCAAATAGTTGAAGAGGATAAAGAAAAAGCCAATGTTTTCAAAGAGCATCTTGAAAATGTCCATTCATGTCCTGAGGATCCCTTATTTGATGCAGAGTGGAAGGCGATCGTAGACCGGCAGGTCCACCTACCCACACATCTACCCCTGGAGACAACATACAACCATCCATTAATCAAACCTGTTACAATAACCGAACTCCAACAGCACATTAAAAAACTCAAAGTGAAAGCCCCTGGCCAAGACACAATAGATAATCGTCTTATAAAAGAAGCACCACCTGAGTTTCTGTCTCAATTAACAGACTTGTACACCCTCTGTCTACACGTAGGCTATTTCCCAAAGCCTTGGAAATCCGCCCTTGTCACTATGGTCCCCAAACCAAACAAAGACCCCCACCTACCTGTCAATTACAGACCCATCAGTCTGCTGAGCAATCTCGGGAAGCTGCTGGAAAGAGTCCTGGCTGACAGACTACAAACCCATCTTGATGATATAGGAGCTCTGGGTGTACATCAGGCTGGGTTCAGGAAAAATAGGTGTACCACTGACAATATTCTACGTTTAGCAGAGGATGTCCAGCGGAATTTTAACAAAAAAGAAGTCACGGTTGCTGTATTTTTTGATATTGAAAAGGCATTTGATAAAATGTGGCACAAGGGATTTGTGTACAGGCTGCTAGACAGCAATCTCCGCCTCCCAAAACAAATGGTCGTGCTTCTAAACAGTTTTTTAAACCAGAGACAGATTGCTGTGAGGGTGGGAGCCTCAACCTCCAGTACATTTTTACCAGAAGCCGGGGTGCCCCAAGGTTCAGCCCTCAGTCCATTGTTGTTTTTATTGTATATTAGTGATATTTATTACCCACCTCAAAGAGAAGGACAAGTCTCCCAATTTGCTGACGACCTCTGCTATTGGGCCTCGTCAAAAAACTTTCAACTTGCCCAAAAAAAGCTGCAGAGAAGCATCACAGAGATCGAGAATTGGGCCAACATGTGGAGAGTTAAGCTAAATCCCCTAAAAACTCAGTGCGTGCTTTTCTCTAGAACCAACAATCGAAAAGACAAAACAATTATTCTTCAACTATATGGCCAAACTCTGCAGGCTAGTCCCACCGCAAAGTTCCTGGGAGTGACCTTCCAGGAGAACATGAAGTGGACTGCTCATATCGCCCTCGTAGAGAAAGAGGCCAGGAAGAGACTGAACCACCAAGTGCTGTGCAGGAGACATGGTGGAGCTAAACCCGAAATTGCTATTCGTGTTTTCCAGGCATACATCAGACCGCTGTTTGAATATGCAATGCCGGCGTGGTGCAATATAGGAAAAGTAGAAATTAAAAAACTCCAGACTGTCCAAAATATTGCAATACGAATGTCATACAGGCTCCCCAGATATACTAACACAAACTATTGCCACCAGATATCTGGCCTGATGACATTAGAAGAAAGACTCATCATTTTAGGAAAAAAGTACTTAAACAAAGCTGAGCTGAACCCCTCGCTCCAACCAGCAATACTCCAAGAAAGAACAGGCCCCCCGAGATATATCTGCAGCACCCCCTTGTCCTTCTTAATCCAACAAATTTAATCATTTTATGATTTTATGGTTTTATTCTATTATTATTTCAACCCTCATTGTGAGTTTTATAGCCGGTTAATTATAACGTTTATAAGGTTATTTTTATGATTTTATTCTATTATGTTAACCCTCATTAAGAGTTTTATAGTTGGGCAATCCTGAAATGTAGTATAACATGTTTATAAGGTTACAGGCTATATTGTTTGTTTTGTTTGTTTTGGTGTTCTAACTCTTAATTTCTCCCATATAGAAAAAAAAAAAAAAAAAAAAAAAAAAATGCATACGCACACACACACACACACACACACACACACACACACACACACGCGCGCGCACACGCTGGTGAGTAAGGTGATGATGCTGAGTGTAACAGCCTGCCTCCCTGATCCCCTCCGCCCTTCCATCCACTCCGAGGAACAGAGGGACTGAAGAGGACTGTCAGTCCTGAGCTGTCCCTACAAGGTACCAAGATTACTACTACTACAGGATGTTCCATGAGCCAGAGCGTGCATTGCGAAGTGTCAAAGACGGGATGCCGGCTGCCGCCTCAGTGAAAGCTAAGCTTGGTATTTCTGCACATGGAGTATAGTTAATTAATATCAAATATATTAAATGCAGCTCATTGTTTATAGTTTAGTTTCATTCAATATCTAATATGGAAATCGCAGCTCATTATGTTCTGCCATCGGAGAAAGTGTTCAGCTTATATCTGTGCCAGGCTTATCTCTTCATAGGTAAAGTCATTTAATGTGTAAAATATTTCTCTTGGATAAAGATGCTGTGTCTTTCCGATGTTCATTCAAGGGGTAGGTCATGCTCGCTTAGCTCTCACTTGAACAAGAAAGGCTCTCAGTACCCAATGAGAATAGCAGAATGCTTGTTGCTTCTCATAGGTAAAGTGCATTTAGGGTATGCAACAGGCTAGGCTAGGCATACAGTATGGTTACTCTTGGGATGACCCTGCTGGTGCAGTACTGCTGCTGTTCCAGCAAGTAGCACCTGCTGGTGCAGTACTGCCGCTGATCCAGCAGGAAGCAAGTGTGTTTTGGGGGATTGATTTTATTTGACATTATAAAATATTCCATTGCTGTCCCAACCAGTGACAAAATACTAATTTTCTTATTCACTTTATTTTTAAACAGACAGGGATGCTAAAGGCTCATCTGTTATCTCTCAAACTAATACTTGATCTGTCTATCCTCTAAGATTCATACCGCATGAGATCCTGATGTGGGGCAGGATTAACTCTGTTCCTGACTTGAGTTCGAAGGGAAGGAAGGGAACTTTAGCCACTCTCTTACCATATCACAGAAAGTGCTATGAAGTTGGGGTATTATTGTGCATTGAAAGACTACACTTTTTAGACAAAATCAGACCTGGTGATAGATATGCCATGATAGCCACCTTACCAGAGGCATTTCCAAATATATTTAGCAGAAAGTGCTTTTGTTGGGGTAGCTATTGAATGGTGTTCCTCACAGAACTGCTTTGAGAGGCATGTAGAAAAGAATTGTTCTACTGGCCATAAGGTGGCAATGTTGTCCATCAAGTAATAAGACTGAATGACCACTCATCAAATGCCAATGATCTGCATGAATTTGACGTGATGGCCATCTATTAATCCAGTCCAATCACTGGGGTCTTTTTGTAGCCATTGTTAAGATTGTTGAAACTTGTGTGAACAATGAGGCGGATATTTGCATGATTTGCTCATCTGAGTGCATCCACTATTTAAAACTAGAAAGATCTTGCTAGACCCACAATTTCCACTGCTCATGGAGGACATGACACACAAGAGGTCTGGAAGAAACATCATTGGACATTCAGTAAGTGGTTCCTCTATGTAGAAGAGCATGTTTTCCCACTTGTAATGTCATCATTATTACCCTAACTTGAGCATTGACTTGGCATTTGAATTCGGTAAGTGCTACTAGTTGGGGTAGTTTTATTTGACTGATGCAACTTACCAGCCTGCAACACAGACGGCTCAGTTTGGTTGGAAACACACTCAGATCACTTCAAGTGGAGGCATTGATGATTTTTGTCTTCATAAGTGCTTCTCTTTGGGGTTGTCTTGGTTGTGGCAATGCCCCTGGGAGCAATAACACAGCTGATTGAAGAATTGACATCCTGGAATCTCGCTGTTAGAAACACAACTCGGCAAGAGTTACACTTCACCTTTAGCAAACTTATGTCATCATGATTACCCTAACTTCAGCATTGACTTGACATTTGAATTCAGCAAGTGCTACTTGTTGGGGTAGTTTTACATGACTGATGCAACTAACCAGGCTGCTACACAGACGTCAGTTTTGTTGGAACCACACTCGGATCACGTCAAACCGAGGCATCGATGATTCTTGTGTTCATAAGTGCTTCTCTTTGGGGTTGTCTTGGTTGTGGTGAGTCCCTTGCTGGAGCCATACCACATAACCAATTGAATAATTGTTATGCTTACATCTATATTTTAGACATAAATCAGTGAGAATTACACATCAACTTTAGCCACTCTCTTACCATATCACAGAAAGTGCTCTGAAGTTGGGGTATTATTGTGCATTGAAAGACTACACTTTTTAGACAAAATCAGACCTGGTGATAGATATGCCATGATAGCCACCTTACCAGAGGCATTTCCAAATATATTTAGCAGAAAGTGCTTTTGTTGGGGTAGCTATTGAATGGTGTTCCTCACAGAACTGCTTTGAGAGGCCTGTAGAAATCAATTGTTCTACTGGCCATAAGGTGGCAATGTTGTCCATCAAGTAATAAGACTGAATGACCACTCATCAAATGCCAATGATCTGCATGAATTTGACGTGATGGCCATCTATTAATCCAGTCCAATCACTGGGGTCTTTTTGTAGCCATTGTTAAGATCGTTGAAACTTGTGTGAACAATGAGGCAGATATTTGCATGATTTGCTCATCTGAGTGCATCCACTATTTAAAACTAGAAAGATCTTGCTAGACCCACCATTTCCACTGCTCATGGAGGACATGACACACAAGAGGCCTGGAAGAAACATCCTTGGACATTCAGTAAGTGGTTCCTCTATGTAGAAGAGCATTTTTTCCCACTTGTAATGTCATCATTATTACCCTAACTTGAGCATTGTCTTGGCATTTGAATTCGGTAAGTGCTACTAGTTGGGGTAGTTTTATTTGACTGATGCAACTTACCAGCCTTCAACACAGACAGCTCAGTTTGGTTGGAAACACACTCAGATCACTTCAAGTGGAGGCATTGATGATTTTTGTCTTCATAAGTGCCTCTCTTTGGGGTTGTCTTGGTTGTGGCAATGCCCCTGGGAGCAATAACACAGCTGATTGAAGAATTGACATCCTGGAATCTAGCTGTTAGAAACACAACTCGGCAAGAGTTACACTTCACCTTTAGCAAACTTATGTCATCATGATTACCCTAACTTGAGCATTGACTTGACATTTGAATTCAGCAAGTGCTACTTGTTGGGGTAGTTTTACATGACTGATGCAACTAACCAGGCTGCTACACAGACGTCAGTTTTGTTGGAACCACACTCGGATCACGTCAAACCGAGGCATCGATGATTCTTGTGTTCATAAGTGCTTCTCTTTGGGGTTGTCTTGGTTGTGGTGAGTCCCTTGCTGGAGGCATACCACATAACCAATTGAATAATTGTTATGCTTACATCTATATTTTAGACATAAATCAGTGAGAATTACACATCAACTTTAGCCACTCTCTTACCATATCACAGAAAGTGCTCTGAAGTTGGGGTATTATTGTGCATTGAAAGACTACACTTTTTAGACAAAATCAGACCTGGTGATAGATATGCCATGATAGCCACCTTACCAGAGGCATTTCCAAATATATTTAGCAGAAAGTGCTTTTGTTGGGGTAGCTATTGAATGGTGTTCCTCACAGAACTGCTTTGAGAGGCCTGTAGAAATCAATTGTTCTACTGGCCATAAGGTGGCAATGTTGTCCATCAAGTAATAAGACTGAATGACCACTCATCAAATGCCAATGATCTGCATGAATTTGACGTGATGGCCATCTATTAATCCAGTCCAATCACTGGGGTCTTTTTGTAGCCATTGTTAAGATCGTTGAAACTTGTGTGAACAATGAGGCAGATATTTGCATGATTTGCTCATCTGAGTGCATCCACTATTTAAAACTAGAAAGATCTTGCTAGACCCACCATTTCCACTGCTCATGGAGGACATGACACACAAGAGGTCTGGATGAAACATCATTGGACATTCAGTAAGTGGTTCTTCTATGTAGAAGAGCATTTTTCCCACTTGTAATGTCATCATTATTACCCTAACTTGAGCATTGACTTGGCATTTGAATTCGGTAAGTGCTACTAGTTGGGGTAGTTTTATTTGACTGATGCAACTTACCAGCCTGCAACACAGACGGCTCAGTTTGGTTGGAAACACACTCAGATCACTTCAAGTGGAGGCATTGATGATTTTTGTCTTCATAAGTGCTTCTCTTTGGGGTTGTCTTGGTTGTGGCAATGCCCCTGGGAGCAATAACACAGCTGATTGAAGAATTGACATCCTGGAATCTAGCTGTTAGAAACACAACTCGGCAAGAGTTACACTTCACCTTTAGCAAACTTATGTCATCATGATTACCCTGTCAAGCATTGACTTGACATTTGAATTCAGCAAGTGCTACTTGTTGGGGTAGTTTTACATGACTGATGCAACTAACCAGGCTGCTACACAGACGTCAGTTTTGTTGGAACCACACTCGGATCACGTCAAACCGAGGCATCGATGATTCTTGTGTTCATAAGTGCTTCTCTTTGGGGTTGTCTTGGTTGTGGTGAGTCCCTTGTTGGAGCCATACCACATAACCAATTTAATAATTGTTATGCTTACATCTATATTTTAGACATAAATCAGTGAGAATTACACGTCAACTTTAGCCACTCTCTTACCATATCACAGAAAGTGCTATGAAGTTGGGGTATTATTGTGCATTGAAAGACTACACTTTTTAGACAAAATCAGACCTGGTGATAGATATGCCATGATAGCCACCTTACCAGAGGCATTTCCAAATATATTTAGCAGAAAGTGCTTTTGTTGGGGTAGCTATTGAATGGTGTTCCTCACAGAACTGCTTTGAGAGGCCTGTAGAAAAGAATTGTTCTACTGGCCATAAGGTGGCAATGTTGTCCATCAAGTAATAAGACTGAATGACCACTCATCAAATGCCAATGATCTGCATGAATTTGACGTGATGGCCATCTATTAATCCAGTCCAATCACTGGGGTCTTTTTGTAGCCATTGTTAAGATCGTTGAAACTTGTGTGAACAATGAGGCAGATATTTGCATGATTTGCTCATCTGAGTGCATCCACTATTTAAAACTAGAAAGATCTTGCTAGACCCACCATTTCCACTGCTCATGGAGGACATGACACACAAGAGGTCTGGAAGAAACATCATTGGACATTCAGTAAGTGGTTCCTCTATGTAGAAGAGCATGTTTTCCCACTTGTAATGTCATCATTATTACCCTAACTTGAGCATTGACTTCGCATTTGAATTCGGTAAGTGCTACTAGTTGGGGTAGTTTTATTTGACTGATGCAACTTACCAGCCTGCAACACAGACGGCTCAGTTTGGTTGCAAACACACTCAGATCACTTCAAGTGGAGGCATTGATGATTTTTGTCTTCATAAGTGCTTCTCTTTGGGGTTGTCTTGGTTGTGGCAATGCCCCTGGGAGCAATAACACAGCTGATTGAAGAATTGACATCCTGGAATCTAGCTGTTAGAAACACAACTCGGCAAGAGTTACACTTCACCTTTAGCAAACTTATGTCATCATGATTACCCTAACTTGAGCATTGACTTGACATTTGAATTCAGCAAGTGCTACTTGTTGGGGTAGTTTTACATGACTGATGCAACTAACCAGGCTGCTACACAGACGTCAGTTTTGTTGGAACCACACTCGGATCACGTCAAACCGAGGCATCGATGATTCTTGTGTTCATAAGTGCTTCTCTTTGGGGTTGTCTTCGTTGTGGTGAGTCCCTTGCTGGAGCCATACCACATAACCAATTTAATAATTGTTATGCTTACATCTATATTTTAGACATAAATCAGTGAGAATTACACGTCAACTTTAGCCACTCTCTTACCATATCACAGAAAGTGCTCTGAAGTTGGGGTATTATTGTGCATTGAAAGACTACACTTTTTAGACCAAATCAGACCTGGTGATAGATATGCCATGATAGCCACCTTACCAGAGGCATTTCCAAATATATTTAGCAGAAAGTGCTTTTGTTGGGGTAGCTATTGAATGGTGTTCCTCACAGAACTGCTTTGAGAGGCCTGTAGAAAATAATTGTTCTACTGGCCATAAGGTGGCAATGTTGTCCATCAAGTAATAAGACTGAATGACCACTCCTCAAATGCCAATGATCTGCATGAATTTGACGTGATGGCCATCTAATAATCCAGTCCAATCACTGGGGTCTTTTTGTAGCCATTGTTAAGATCGTTGAAACTTGTGTGAACAATGAGGCAGATATTTGCATGATTTGCTCATCTGAGTGCATCCACTATTTAAAACTAGAAAGATCTTGCTAGACCCACCATTTCCACTGCTCATGGAGGACATGACACACAAGAGGTCTGGAAGAAACATCATTGGACATTCAGTAAGTGGTTCCTCTATGTAGAAGAGCATGTTTTCCCACTTGTAATGTCATCATTATTACCCTAACTTGAGCATTGACTTCGCATTTGAATTCGGTAAGTGCTACTAGTTGGGGTAGTTTTATTTGACTGATGCAACTTACCAGCCTGCAACACAGACGGCTCAGTTTGGTTGCAAACACACTCAGATCACTTCAAGTGGAGGCATTGATGATTTTTGTCTTCATAAGTGCTTCTCTTTGGGGTTGTCTTGGTTGTGGCAATGCCCCTGGGAGCAATAACACAGCTGATTGAAGAATTGACATCCTGGAATCTAGCTGTTAGAAACACAACTCGGCAAGAGTTACACTTCACCTTTAGCAAACTTATGTCATCATGATTACCCTAACTTGAGCATTGACTTGACATTTGAATTCAGCAAGTGCTACTTGTTGGGGTAGTTTTACATGACTGATGCAACTAACCAGGCTGCTACACAGACGTCAGTTTTGTTGGAACCACACTCGGATCACGTCAAACCGAGGCATCGATGATTCTTGTGTTCATAAGTGCTTCTCTTTGGGGTTGTCTTCGTTGTGGTGAGTCCCTTGCTGGAGCCATACCACATAACCAATTGAATAATTGTTATGCTTACATCTATATTTTAGACATAAATCAGTGAGAATTACACGTCAACTTTAGCCACTCTTACCATATCACAGAAAGTGCTCTGAAGTTGGGGTATTATTGTGCATTGAAAGACTACACTTTTTAGACCAAATCAGACCTGGTGATAGATATGCCATGATAGCCACCTTACCAGAGGCATTTCCAAATATATTTAGCAGAAAGTGCTTTTGTTGGGGTAGCTATTGAATGGTGTTCCTCACAGAACTGCTTTGAGAGGCCTGTAGAAAATAATTGTTCTACTGGCCATAAGGTGGCAATGTTGTCCATCAAGTAATAAGACTGAATGACCACTCCTCAAATGCCAATGATCTGCATGAATTTGACGTGATGGCCATCTAATAATCCAGTCCAATCACTGGGGTCTTTTTGTAGCCATTGTTAAGATCGTTGAAACTTGTGTGAACAATGAGGCAGATATTTGCATGATTTGCTCATCTGAGTGCATCCACTATTTAAAACTAGAAAGATCTTGCTAGACCCACCATTTCCACTGCTCATGGAGGACATGACACACAAGAGGCATGGAAGAAACATCCTTGGACATTCAGTAAGTGGTTCCTCTATGTAGAAGAGCATTTTTTCCCACTTGTAATGTCATCATTATTACCCTAACTTGAGCATTGACTTGGCGTTTGAATTTGGTAAGTGCTACTAGTTGGGGTAGTTTTATTTGACTGATGCAACTTACCAGCCTGCAACACAGACGGCTCAGTTTGGTTGGAAACACACTCAGATCACTTCAAGTGGAGGCATTGATGATTTTTGTCTTCATAAGTGCTTCTCTTTGGGGTTGTCTTGGTTGTGGCAATGCCCCTGGGAGCAATAACACAGCTGATTGAAGAATTGACATCCTGGAATCTAGCTGTTAGAAACACAACTCGGCAAGAGTTACACTTCACCTTTAGCAAACTTATGTCATCATGATTACCCTAACTTGAGCATTGACTTGACATTTGAATTCAGCAAGTGCTACTTGTTGGGGTAGTTTTACATGACTGATGCAACTAACCAGGCTGCTACACAGACGTCAGTTTTGTTGGAACCACACTCGGATCACGTCAAACAGAGGCATCGATGATTCTTGTGTTCATAAGTGCTTCTCTTTGGGGTTGTCTTCGTTGTGGTGAGTCCCTTGCTGGAGCCATACCACATAACCAATTGAATAATTGTTATGCTTACATCTATATTTTAGACATAAATCAGTGAGAATTACACGTCAACTTTAGCCACTCTCTTACCATATCACAGAAAGTGCTCTGAAGTTGGGGTATTATTGTGCATTGAAAGACTACACTTTTTAGACCAAATCAGACCTGGTGATAGATATGCCATGATAGCCACCTTACCAGAGGCATTTCCAAATATATTTAGCAGAAAGTGCTTTTGTTGGGGTAGCTATTGAATGGTGTTCCTCACAGAACTGCTTTGAGAGGCCTGTAGAAAATAATTGTTCTACTGGCCATAAGGTGGCAATGTTGTCCATCAAGTAATAAGACTAAATGACCACTCATCAAATGCCAATGATCTGCATGAATTTGACGTGATGGCCATCTATTAATCCAGTCCAATCACTGGGGTCTTTTTGTAGCCATTGTTAAGATCGTTGAAACTTGTGTGAACAATGAGGCAGATATTTGCATGATTTGCTCATCTGAGTGCATCCACTATTTAAAACTAGAAATATCTTGCTAGACCCACCATTTCCACTGCTCATGGAGGACATGACACACAAGAGGTCTGGAAGAAACATCCTTGGACATTCAGTAAGTGGTTCCTCTATGTAGAAGAGCATTTTTTCCCACTTGTAATGTCATCATTATTACCCTAACTTGAGCATTGACTTGGCGTTTGAATTTGGTAAGTGCTACTAGTTGGGGTAGTTTTATTTGACTGATGCAACTTACCAGCCTGCAACACAGACGGCTCAGTTTGGTTGGAAACACACTCAGATCACTTCAAGTGGAGGCATTGATGATTTTTGTCTTCATAAGTGCTTCTCTTTGGGGTTGTCTTGGTTGTGGCAATGCCCCTGGGAGCAATAACACAGCTGATTGAAGAATTGACATCCTGGAATCTAGCTGTTAGAAACACAACTCGGCAAGAGTTAGACTTCACCTTTAGCAAACTTATGTCATCATGATTACCCTAACTTGAGGATTGACTTGACATTTGAATTCAGCAAGTGCTACTTGTTGGGGTAGTTTTACATGACTGATGCAACTAACCAGGCTGCTACACAGACGTCAGTTTTGTTGGAACCACACTCGGATCACTTCAAACCGAGGCATCGATGATTCTTGTGTTCATAAGTGCTTCTCTTTGGGGTTGTCTTGGTTGTGGTGAGTCCCTTGCTGGAGCCATACCACATAACCAATTGAATAATTGTTATGCTTACATCTATATTTTAGACATAAATCAGTGAGAATTACACGTCAACTTTAGCCACTCTCTTACCATATCACAGAAAGTGCTATGAAGTTGGGGTATTATTGTGCATTGAAAGACTACACTTTTTAGACAAAATCAGACCTGGTGATAGATATGCCATGATAGCCACCTTACCAGAGGCATTTCCAAATATATTTAGCAGAAAGTGCTTTTGTTGGGGTAGCTATTGAATGGTGTTCCTCACCGAACTGCTTTGAGAGGCCTGTAGAAAACAATTGTTCTACTGGCCATAAGGTGGCAATGTTGTCCATCAAGTAATAAGACTGAATGACCACTCATCAAATGCCAATGATCTGCGTGAATTTGACGTGATGGCCATCTATTAATCCAGTCCAATCACTGGGGTCTTTTTGTAGCCATTGTTAAGATCATTGAAACTTGTGTGAACAATGAGGCAGATATTTGCATGATTTGCTCATCTGAGTGCATCCACTATTTAAAACTAGAAAGATCTTGCTAGACCCACCATTTCCACTGCTCATGGAGGACATGACACACAAGAGGTCTGGAAGAAACATCCTTGGACATTCAGTAAGTGGTTCCTCTATGTAGAAGAGCATTTTTTCCCACTTGTAATGTCATCATTATTACCCTAACTTGAGCATTGACTTGGCGTTTGAATTCGGTAAGTGCTACTAGTTGGGGTAGTTTTATTTGACTGATGCAACTTACCAGCCTGCAACACAGACGGCTCAGTTTGGTTGGAAACACACTCAGATCACTTCAAGTGGAGGCATTGATGATTTTTGTCTTCATAAGTGCTTCTCTTTGGGGTTGTCTTGGTTGTGGCAATGCCCCTGGGAGCAATAACACAGCTGATTGAAGAATTGACATCCTGGAATCTAGCTGTTAGAAACACAACTCGACAAGAGTTACACTTCACCTTTAGCAAACTTATGTCATCATGATTACCCTAACTTGAGCATTGACTTGGCATTTGAATTCAGCAAGTGCTACTTGTTGGGGTAGTTTTACATGACTGATGCAACTAACCAGGCTGCTACACAGACGTCAGTTTTGTTGGAACCACACTCGGATCACGTCAAACCGAGGCATCGATGATTCTTGTGTTCATAAGTGCTTCTCTTTGGGGTTGTCTTGGTTGTGGTGAGTCCCTTGCTGGAGCCATACCACATAACCAATTGAATAATTGTTATGCTTACATCTATATTTTAGACATAAATCAGTGAGAATTACACGTCAACTTTAGCCACTATCTTACCATATCACAGAAAGTGCTATGAAGTTGGGGTATTATTGTGCATTGAAAGACTACACTTTTTAGACAAAATCAGACCTGGTGATAGATATGCCATGATAGCCACCTTACCAGAGGCATTTCCAAATATATTTAGCAGAAAGTGCTTTTGTTGGGGTAGCTATTGAATGGTGTTCCTCACAGAACTGCTTTGAGAGGCCTGTAGAAAACAATTGTTCTACTGGCCATAAGGTGGCAATGTTGTCCATCAAGTAATAAGACTGAATGACCACTCATCAAATGACAATGATCTGCGTGAATTTGACGTGATGGCCATCTATTAATCCAGTCCAATCACTGGGGTCTTTTTGTAGCCATTGTTAAGATCATTGAAACTTGTGTGAACAATGAGGAAGATATTTGCATGATTTTCTCATCTGAGTGCATCCACTATTTAAAACTAGAAAGATCTGGCTAGACCCACCATTTCCACTGCTCATGGAGGACATGACACACAAGAGGTCTGGAAGAAACATCCTTGGACATTCAGTAAGTGGTTCCTCTATGTAGAAGAGCATTTTTTCCCACTTGTAATGTCACCATTATTACCCTAACTTGAGCATTGACTTGGCGTTTGAATTCGGTAAGTGCTACTAGTTGGGGTAGTTTTATTTGACTGATGCAACTTACCAGCCTGCAACACAGACGGCTCAGTTTGGTTGGAAACACACTCAGATCACTTCAAGTGGAGGCATTGATGATTTTTGTCTTCATAAGTGCTTCTCTTTGGGGTTGTCTTGGTTGTGGCAATGCCCCTGGGAGCAATAACACAGCTGATTGAAGAATTGACATCCTGGAATCTAGCTGTTAGAAACACAACTCGACAAGAGTTACACTTCACCTTTAGCAAACTTATGTCATCATGATTACCCTAACTTGAGCATTGACTTGGCATTTGAATTCAGCAAGTGCTACTTGTTGGGGTAGTTTTACATGACTGATGCAACTAACCAGGCTGCTACACAGACGTCAGTTTTGTTGGAACCACACTCGGATCACGTCAAACCGAGGCATCGATGATTCTTGTGTTCATAAGTGCTTCTCTTTGGGGTTGTCTTGGTTGTGGTGAGTCCCTTGCTGGAGCCATACCACATAACCAATTGAATAATTGTTATGCTTACATCTATATTTTAGACATAAATCAGTGAGAATTACACGTCAACTTTAGCCACTCTCTTACCATATCACAGAAAGTGCTATGAAGTTGGGGTATTATTGTGCATTGAAAGACTACACTTTTTAGACAAAATCAGACCTGGTGATAGATATGCCATGATAGCCACCTTACCAGAGGCCTTTCCAAATATATTTAGCAGAAAGTGCTTTTGTTGGGGTAGCTATTGAATGGTGTTCCTCACATAACTGCTTTGAGAAGCCTGTAGAAAACAATTGTTCTACTGGCCATAAGGTGGCAATGTTGTCCATCAAGTAATAAGACTGAATGACCACTCATCAAATGCCAATGATCTGCATGAATTTGACGTGATGGCCATCTATTAATCCAGTCCAATCACTGGGGTCTTTTTGTAGCCATTGTTAAGATCGTTGAAACTTGTGTGAACAATGAGGCAGATATTTGCATGATTTGCTCATCTGAGTGCATCCACTATTTAAAACTAGAAAGATCTTGCTAGACCCACCATTTCCACTGCTCATGGAGGACATGACACACAAGAGGTCTGGAAGAAACATCCTTGGACATTCAGTAAGTGGTTCCTCTATGTAGAAGAGCATTTTTTCCCACTTGTAATGTCATCATTATTACCCTAACTTGAGCATTGACTTGGCGTTTGAATTCGGTAAGTGCTACTAGTTGGGGTAGTTTTATTTGACTGATGCAACTTACCAGCCTGCAACACAGACGGCTCAGTTTGGTTGGAAACACACTCAGATCACTTCAAGTGGAGGCATTGATGATTTTTGTCTTCATAAGTGCTTCTCTTTGGGGTTGTCTTGGTTGTGGCAATGCCCCTGGGAGCAATAACACAGCTGATTGAAGAATTGACATCCTGGAATCTAGCTGTTAGAAACACAACTCGACAAGAGTTACACTTCACCTTTAGCAAACTTATGTCATCATGATTACCCTAACTTGAGCATTGACTTGGCATTTGAATTCAGCAAGTGCTACTTGTTGGGGTAGTTTTACATGACTGATGCAACTAACCAGGCTGCTACACAGACGTCAGTTTTGTTGGAACCACACTCGGATCACGTCAAACCGAGGCATCGATGATTCTTGTGTTCATAAGTGCTTCTCTTTGGGGTTGTCTTGGTTGTGGTGAGTCCCTTGCTGGAGCCATACCACATAACCAATTGAATAATTGTTATGCTTACATCTATATTTTAGACATAAATCAGTGAGAATTACACGTCAACTTTAGCCACTCTCTTACCATATCACAGAAAGTGCTATGAAGTTGGGGTATTATTGTGCATTGAAAGACTACACTTTTTAGACAAAATCAGACCTGGTGATAGATATGCCATGATAGCCACCTTACCAGAGGCATTTCCAAATATATTTAGCAGAAAGTGCTTTTGTTGGGGTAGCTATTGAATGGTGTTCCTCACAGAACTGCTTTGAGAGGCCTGTAGAAAACAATTGTTCTACTGGCCATAAGGTGGCAATGTTGTCCATCAAGTAATAAGACTGAATGACCACTCATCAAATGCCAATGATCTGCGTGAATTTGACGTGATGGCCATCTATTAATCCAGTCCAATCACTGGGGTCTTTTTGTAGCCATTGTTAAGATCATTGAAACTTGTGTGAACAATGAGGAAGATATTTGCATGATTTTCTCATCTGAGTGCATCCACTATTTAAAACTAGAAAGATCTGGCTAGACCCACCATTTCCACTGCTCATGGAGGACATGACACACAAGAGGCCTGGAAGAAACATCCTTGGACATTCAGTAAGTGGTTCCTCTATGTAGAAGAGCATTTTTTCCCACTTGTAATGTCATCATTATTACCCTAACTTGAGCATTGACTTGGCATTTGAATTCGGTAAGTGCTACTAGTTGGGGTAGTTTTATTTGACTGATGCAACTTACCAGCCTGCAACACAGACGGCTCAGTTTGGTTGGAAACACACTCAGATCACTTCAAGTGGAGGCATTGATGATTTTTGTCTTCATAAGTGCTTCTCTTTGGGGTTGTCTTGGTTGTGGCAATGCCTCTGGGAGCAATAACACAGCTGATTGAAGAATTGACATCCTGGAATCTAGCTGTTAGAAACACAACTCGGCAAGAGTTACACTTCACCTTTAGCAAACTTATGTCATCATGATTACCCTAACTTGAGCATTGACTTGACATTTGAATTCAGCAAGTGCTACTTGTTGGGGTAGTTTTACATGACTGATGCAACTAACCAGGCTGCTACACAGACGTCAGTTTTGTTGGAACCACACTCGGATCACGTCAAACCGAGGCATCGATGATTCTTGTGTTCATAAGTGCTTCTCTTTGGGGTTGTCTTGGTTGTGGTGAGTCCCTTGCTGGAGCCATACCACATAACCAATTGAATAATTGTTATGCTTACATCTATATTTTAGACATAAATCAGTGAGAATTACACGTCAACTTTAGCCACTCTCTTACCATATCACAGAAAGTGCTATGAAGTTGGGGTATTATTGTGCATTGAAAGACTACACTTTTTAGACAAAATCAGACCTGGTGATAGATATGCCATGATAGCCACCTTACCAGAGGCATTTCCAAATATATTTAGCAGAAAGTGCTTTTGTTGGGGTAGCTATTGAATGGTGTTCCTCACAGAACTGCTTTGAGAGGCCTGTAGAAAACAATTGTTCTACTGGCCATAAGGTGGCAATGTTGTCCATCAAGTAATAAGACTGAATGACCACTCATCAAATGCCAATGATCTGCATGAATTTGACGTGATGGCCGTCTATTAATCCAGTCCAATCACTGGGGTCTTTTTGTAGCCATTGTTAAGATCATTGAAACTTGTGTGAACAATGAGGCAGATATTTGCATGATTTGCTCATCTGAGTGCATCCACTATTTAAAACTAGAAAGATCTTGCTAGACCCACCATTTCCACTGCTCATGGAGGACATGACACACAAGAGGCCTGGAAGAAACATCCTTGGACATTCAGTAAGTGGTTCCTCTATGTAGAAGAGCATTTTTTCTCAATTGTAATGCCATCATTATTACCCTAACTTGAGCATTGACTTGGCATTTGAATTCGGTAAGTGCTACTAGTTGGGGTAGTTTTATTTGACTGATGCAACTTACCAGCCTTCAACACAGACAGCTCAGTTTGGTTGGAAACACACTCAGATCACTTCAAGTGCAGGCATTGATGATTTTTGTCTTCATAAGTGCTTCTCTTTGGGGTTGTCTTGGTTGTGGCAATGCCCCTGGGAGCAATAACACAGCTGATTGAAGAATTGACATCCTGGAATCTAGCTGTTAGAAACACAACTCGGCAAGAGTTACACTTCACCTTTAGCAAACTTATGTCATCATGATTACCCTAACTTGAGCATTGACTTGACATTTGAATTCAGCAAGTGCTACTTGTTGGGGTAGTTTTACATGACTGATGCAACTAACCAGGCTGCTACACAGACGTCAGTTTTGTTGGAACCACACTCGGATCACGTCAAACCGAGGCATCGATGATTCTTGTGTTCATAAGTGCTTCTCTTTGGGGTTGTCTTGGTTGTGGTGAGTCCCTTGCTGGAGCCATACCACATAACCAATTGAATAATTGTTATGCTTACATCTATATTTTAGACATAAATCAGTGAGAATTACACGTCAACTTTAGCCACTCTCTTACCATATCACAGAAAGTGCTATGAAGTTGGGGTATTATTGTGCATTGAAAGACTACACTTTTTAGACAAAATCAGACCTGGTGATAGATATGCCATGATAGCCACCTTACCAGAGGCATTTCCAAATATATTTAGCAGAAAGTGCTTTTGTTGGGGTAGCTATTGAATGGTGTTCCTCACAGAACTGCTTTGAGAGGCCTGTAGAAAACAATTGTTCTACTGGCCATAAGGTGGCAATGTTGTCCATCAAGTAATAAGACTGAATGACCACTCATCAAATGCCAATGATCTGCGTGAATTTGACGTGATGGCCATCTATTAATCCAGTCCAATCACTGGGGTCTTTTTGTAGCCATTGTTAAGATCATTGAAACTTGTGTGAACAATGAGGAAGATATTTGCATGATTTTCTCATCTGAGTGCATCCACTATTTAAAACTAGAAAGATCTGGCTAGACCCACCATTTCCACTGCTCATGGAGGACATGACACACAAGAGGCCTGGAAGAAACATCCTTGGACATTCAGTAAGTGGTTCCTCTATGTAGAAGAGCATTTTTTCCCACTTGTAATGTCATCATTATTACCCTAACTTGAGCATTGACTTGGCATTTGAATTCGGTAAGTGCTACTAGTTGGGGTAGTTTTATTTGACTGATGCAACTTACCAGCCTGCAACACAGACGGCTCAGTTTGGTTGGAAACACACTCAGATCACTTCAAGTGGAGGCATTGATGATTTTTGTCTTCATAAGTGCTTCTCTTTGGGGTTGTCTTGGTTGTGGCAATGCCTCTGGGAGCAATAACACAGCTGATTGAAGAATTGACATCCTGGAATCTAGCTGTTAGAAACACAACTCGGCAAGAGTTACACTTCACCTTTAGCAAACTTATGTCATCATGATTACCCTAACTTGAGCATTGACTTGACATTTGAATTCAGCAAGTGCTACTTGTTGGGGTAGTTTTACATGACTGATGCAACTAACCAGGCTGCTACACAGACGTCAGTTTTGTTGGAACCACACTCGGATCACGTCAAACCGAGGCATCGATGATTCTTGTGTTCATAAGTGCTTCTCTTTGGGGTTGTCTTGGTTGTGGTGAGTCCCTTGCTGGAGCCATACCACATAACCAATTGAATAATTGTTATGCTTACATCTATATTTTAGACATAAATCAGTGAGAATTACACGTCAACTTTAGCCACTCTCTTACCATATCACAGAAAGTGCTATGAAGTTGGGGTATTATTGTGCATTGAAAGACTACACTTTTTAGACAAAATCAGACCTGGTGATAGATATGCCATGATAGCCACCTTACCAGAGGCATTTCCAAATATATTTAGCAGAAAGTGCTTTTGTTGGGGTAGCTATTGAATGGTGTTCCTCACAGAACTGCTTTGAGAGGCCTGTAGAAAACAATTGTTCTACTGGCCATAAGGTGGCAATGTTGTCCATCAAGTAATAAGACTGAATGACCACTCATCAAATGCCAATGATCTGCATGAATTTGACGTGATGGCCGTCTATTAATCCAGTCCAATCACTGGGGTCTTTTTGTAGCCATTGTTAAGATCATTGAAACTTGTGTGAACAATGAGGCAGATATTTGCATGATTTTCTCATCTGAGTGCATCCACTATTTAAAACTAGAAAGATCTTGCTAGACCCACCATTTCCACTGCTCATGGAGGACATGACACACAAGAGGCCTGGAAGAAACATCCTTGGACATTCAGTAAGTGGTTCCTCTATGTAGAAGAGCATTTTTTCCCAATTGTAATGCCATCATTATTACCCTAACTTGAGCATTGACTTGGCATTTGAATTCGGTAAGTGCTACTAGTTGGGGTAGTTTTATTTGACTGATGCAACTTACCAGCCTTCAACACAGACAGCTCAGTTTGGTTGGAAACACACTCAGATCACTTCAAGTGGAGGCATTGATGATTTTTGTCTTCATAAGTGCTTCTCTTTGGGGTTGTCTTGGTTGTGGCAATGCCCCTGGGAGCAATAACACAGCTGATTGAAGAATTGACATCCTGGAATCTAGCTGTTAGAAACACAACTCGGCAAGAGTTACACTTCGCCTTTAGCAAACTTATGTCATCATGATTACCCTAACTTGAGCATTGACTTGACATTTGAATTCAGCAAGTGCTACTTGTTGGGGTAGTTTTACATGACTGATGCAACTAACCAGGCTGCTACACAGATTGTGTTGGAACCACTCTCGGATCACTTCAAACCGAGGCATCGATGATTCTTGTGTTCATAAGTGCTTCTCTTTGGGGTTGTCTTGGTTGTGGTGAGTCCCTTGCTGGAGCCATACCACATAACCAATTGAATAATTGTTATGCTTACATCTATATTTTAGACATAAATCAGTGAGAATTACACGTCAACTTTAGCCACTCTCTTACCATATCACAGAAAGTGCTCTGAAGTTGGGGTATTATTGTGCATTGAAAGACTACACTTTTTAGACAAAATCAGACCTGGTGATAGATATGCCATGATAGCCACCTTACCAGAGGCATTTCCAAATATATTTAGCAGAAAGTGCTTTTGTTGGGGTAGCTATTGAATGGTGTTCCTCACAGAACTGCTTTGAGAGGCCTGTAGAAAACAATTGTTCTACTGGCCATAAGGTGGCAATGTTGTCCATCAAGTAATAAGACTGAATGACCACTCATCAAATGCCAATGATCTGCATGAATTTGACGTGATGGCCATCTATTAATCCAGTCCAATCACTGGGGTCTTTTTGTAGCCATTGTTAAGATCGTTGAAACTTGTGTGAACAATGAGGCAGATATTTGCATGATTTGCTCATCTGAGTGCATCCACTATTTAAAACTAGAAAGATCTTGCTAGACCCACCATTTCCACTGCTCATGGAGGACATGACACACAAGAGGTCTGGAAGAAACATCCTTGGACATTCAGTAAGTGGTTCCTCTATGTAGAAGAGCATTTTTTCCCACTTGTAATGTCATCATTATTACCCTAACTTGAGCATTGACTTGGCATTTGAATTCGGTAAGTGCTACTAGTTGGGGTAGTTTTATTTGACTGATGCAACTTACCAGCCTGCAACACAGACGGCTCAGTTTGGTTGGAAACACACTCAGATCACTTCAAGTGGAGGCATTGATGATTTTTGTCTTCATAAGTGCTTCTCTTTGGGGTTGTCTTGGTTGTGGCAATGCCCCTGGGAGCAATAACACAGCTGATTGAAGAATTGACATCCTGGAATCTAGCTGTTAGAAACACAACTCGGCAAGAGTTAGACTTCACCTTTAGCAAACTTATGTCATCATGATTACCCTAACTGGAGCATTGACTTGACATTTGAATTCAGCAAGTGCTACTTGTTGGGGTAGTTTTACATGACTGATGCAACTAACCAGGCTGCTACACAGACGTCAGTTTTGTTGGAACCACACTCGGATCACTTCAAACCGAGGCATCGATGATTCTTGTGTTCATAAGTGCTTCTCTTTGGGGTTGTCTTGGTTGTGGTGAGTCCCTTGCTGGAGCCATACCACATAACCAATTGAATAATTGTTATGCTTACATCTATATTTTAGACATAAATCAGTGAGAATTACACGTCAACTTTAGCCACTCTCTTACCATATCACAGAAAGTGCTATGAAGTTGGGGTATTATTGTGCATTGAAAGACTACACTTTTTAGACAAAATCAGACCTGGTGATAGATATGCCATGATAGCCACCTTACCAGAGGCATTTCCAAATATATTTAGCAGAAAGTGCTTTTGTTGGGGTAGCTATTGAATGGTGTTCCTCACATAACTGCTTTGAGAAGCCTGTAATATAACAGTAGTAATATGGGGGCACGTATTTTGCCCCCCTCCTTGTGCCCACTCCTAGGGGGCAGCTGCCACGCCCACCTCGTAGGGGGCAGCTGCCACGCCCACCTCGTAGGGGGCAGCTGCCACGCCCACCTCGTAGGGGGCAGCTGCCACGCCCCCCTCGTAGGGGGCAGCTGCCACACCCCTCTCCACCGGGCATCATGGGTGCCCACCCCCCTCCTCGCCCCTCACCTCTGCGCTAAGCGCACTGTATGCTAAAAACCCTGTCTAATCCATACACCAGTACTGGTTTATGCAGGCTTCAGGTGTGTCGTGCTGTGAATCTATGTATGCATATAATATTAATAATATATGTTTTTTGGCGGTGCTGGACTGTCAGATGAGTGATATCGACAATATCCCGTCGCAGATGTGGCCTTCACACTACACACAATCTGTCGTGTATGACCTATCGCCTGAAAGGTCTGAAAGGTATGTGATTACAAATAATCTACATATGCTGCATAGTAAATCTATTTAGTCTGGTCATAGTGTGGCGTGCTGTGATTCTATGTATGCATATAAATAAATAAATATATATATATATATATATATATATATATATATATATATATATATATATATATATATAAACTGTATTAATGTTATGGTTTTTATTTGGGGTCTGCCTGGGGCTGCTTAATTAGATAATGGCTGCGGCATATTGTTAGCCCATGAAGTGGGGTCTTCCTGGGGTGCTTAATTTTAACTTTGCTCTCAGACTCTTGAATGCTAAATGCAGCTTTATCAAGATCTGGCTGGCTCACTCTGTTTTTCAGCAACAAATGCATAGTAAATCTATTTAGTCTGGTCATAGTGTGGCGTGCTGTGATTCTATGTATGCATATAAATAAATAAATATATATATATATATATATATATAAACTGTATTAATGTTATGGTTTTTATTTGGGGTCTGCCTGGGGCTGCTTAATTAGATAATGGCTGCGGCATATTGTTAGCCCATGAAGTGGGGTCTTCCTGGGGTGCTTAATTTTAACTTTGCTCTCAGACTCTTGAATGCTAAATGCAGCTTTATCAAGATCTGGCTGGCTCACTCTGTTTTTCAGCAACAAATGCATAGCAAATCTATTTTAGTCTAGTCATAGCACTGTTTTGGCATCAGCCCAGAGAGACAAAATAGCTTGATGTTGGACCCAGACGGGGTAATTAGTCCTTTGAAGATGGCTCACAGACAGTGGGTCATTGTAAAAGGTGTGAATATTAGGTCGGGGTCTCTCAGCCCCCCCTGTCATGGATGCCCCCTGTCGTTAATTAGTGTGTGTCAGGTGGTCTCGGTAGTGAAATTGTCTTTAAAACACACCCCGTAGGAGGGGTCAGCAGTGTTCAGGTATATAAGCCCTTGGCAACCCAGCTTAAAACTCATCACGCTAACCTGTTGTCTTGCACGCTGTAAAGGATGTCTCTCTATTACGGTAAGCTGAAACTTTCTCTATCTTGTATATATTTTTTTGATTTGTCTTTTATTTTCTTCATGTCAATGATTGTGCCTGTATCATTTTTAAAAAGACAGGATTTGAGGAGGCCTTAGCTGATGAGGACGCACGCATTGGCTTTCACAATACATGTTTCAATGCTGAGAATTCTGGTGAGAAAAAAAAACATTTATCTCAATATATATTGTTTTTACGGATGAGTCCTTCAGTATGAAATATAATGTTAAATATTATCTCCATACCTCTCCTGCAAAAAAAAAAAAAAAGGTGGCAAACGCGGAGATCGACGACGCAGTGTGCTCAGCGATATAACAAACCCATCTATACCCCCGGGAGTGTAAGTATCACTGTATAGTCATGTCAGATGTTGCTAATTAATACAAAAAAATATGGTCTAACTCCTGTTTTCTGATATCCACAGTGCATGCCTGCCCTCTACCCCGCATGGCAGTCTGTTATATTGGTATGTCGTGCATCTTATTTATTTATATCTAATAATATAAGCTATATGTGTTTATATCTATATAGATGTGTGTTTTAAAAAACCATGATCTCTATTTTGCAGCGCGAACCAAGATGTTCAGCATCCATACGGTCTTGATGACAACGTCTCGCTGACACAATACTTGACATCGGCTCCGTCATTATCATCGTTGGATGATAGTCCGCTACTATCTTCGCTGGATTTCCGCGAGGTCCTAGAGAACATCCCGACAACCCTGACATCGTTGGAGCTAGATGAGATTATACAGGAGGCGTGAGTATACGTATGATATTATGGCATTGTGTGCTGTGGCTTTATATTTGTGTCTGTTTTTTGTTTTTGTTTTTTGTTTTTTAAGCGGACGTACTGTATCCTATATGCTTTTTGATTTTAAGTGGGTTTTCTCTGCTGTTTTTTCAGTATATCGGATGACCCCTCGGATGCTGCTTGTCGCGGTACCGCGGCGGTAACAGGGGTGTTGGCGGAGAAGACGGGAGAAGCGGTCTACGAGTCCGGGAGCATAGAGGAGGCGGAGGGTGAAAGTCAACTAGGCCTACTTCAAGCGGTCGACTGTAACGTCTTATCATCTTCTGATCAAGCTGAGCCCTCCACATCATCTGTAAGTCAATACGCATCTTTATGCACTCAGCTGACACTATTGCATCCTACATCTGCTGCTGCGTCATCACCACCACCACCATAACAGGAGGAAAAGAAGAAGAAGAAGAAAAATAAACGCAGGTCCTGTCAGAACGTTTATAGAACAATACGTAGGAGCCACGCCTGCCTGAATACAGCCATACGGTGTAACGCCTCGGGTATAGGTCGCATCGAGAGGCGGGTTAGAGCTTTGTGTAGGTTTCAAAACAGTGTGTGTCTGCTGTTAACATCGTTAGCACGCTAGATCCATACGTTTGAAAGCGCACCATCACCCAGCATCACTGTAGTCACTATCATCGCTGTCGTTATTTTAACCTTGTAAACAATGCCTAAACGGACTAAACCACCAATGCACGGTGTACCGTATAAATATTGTAAGAATGACTCTCGCCGTGAGCCCGCTGTAGGACGCTGGGAGTTAGGTGCTATCCCCTTTGCTATTGCAAACTCGCTGCCTACAGGGTTAAATAGTGACTGTGATGATGATGAAAACTGGATAGATCAACAGACACGTTTGGTTAGACGGTTAACCGCTAAAATTAAAAGGAGAAAAAAAAAAAAAAAAAAAAAAAAAAAAAAAAAAGCGTGTCTCTATTGCATCCGATACTTCCACTCAGACTGCTGCATCACCCATAGAGCCAAACCCCCCCGGAGCCCTCGTTGAACAATCAGGTGCATCACTCATAGAGCCAAACCCACCCAGAGTCCTCCCTGAACAATCAGACACATCACATATAGAGGCAGACACCCCCCGCGCCCACACTGGACAATCAGACGTGTCGCATATAGAGTCAAACACACCCCATGCCCACACTGAACAGTCAGCCGCGCCATCGCCACACGCACCAGACCCCCCCGCTGTCTCGGACGCGTCGCCCGCAGGGCAGGCGGACGTTCCACGTATAGAGGCGGACATGCCCACTGACGTAGCAGGTCCGTCACGCGCCGGAGTGCTAATCCGGGAGATACCAAAATTTAATGCTATCGAATATAAGCAGAGAATAAATTTGCAAAATATTAACACCGAAAACTTGGAATTAGTCCCCGGATTAGTTCGTGAAGCGTTGACCGGCCTAATAAACGATGCGGTTGTCCAATCGCCCGAGGGGAGTATGCTAAACGTAGTGTTAAGTGGGGAATCACTCGCCTCGGATGTACAGGCCGTGTTGGTTGCAGACGATAGCTATAGCGGCGATGATTTTCTTGACCAAGTGTCGCAGGCGGTTCAGAGCAACGATGATTCGATTAGCGATGGCGATTTAGAATTGGCTATAACGGTAGTACGTAACCAGTCGGGTGGGGGCTCGCGTTTGAAATTGGGCGCTGTTCCTTATAAAGACATAATACAAAAAAAAATTCGACATCTTTACGACCCAAAATCTGAGGACTCGTTATGTTTCGCTATGTGTCTGGCAAACTTTCTAAACAGTGATATTTCAGAGACAGTCTGCTTGCAGCAGGCAAGACAGATGTATGATTCTCTGCATTTTAAATATGAACACCGTGTGAATTTCTCCGATATAAACCGATTTGAACAGCTCTACGGTGTTAAAATTATTGTCTTTTATCACAAAGATGCGAAAAAACGCCTGATACCATTTATGACGCACGATGAGCCTCATCCTAGGACGGTCTGGTTATTTTTGTTCGACAATCACTACTACCGTATTTCGAACCCGACAGGTTTTTTCGGTAATTCATATGCATGTGAGCTCTGTTATCAGTTCTATAACGAGGCTTTTAAGCATACATGCAAATATATGTGTAACGTATGCTACACCACTGGACATGGGCATCACGTGGTGAACCTCGGGGCTACAATCAAATGCGCCGAATGTAAACGCATCTGTAAATCAAAAGCTTGTTTTGATCTACACAAACAAAAACACACCAAACACACCCACAGCCCCTGTTCGTATGTTTCGTTTTGCGAAGACTGTAAGAATACATACAGAGGTCTCAATTCGATACATGTCTGTCCGAAGCCCAGATGCTCTAAATGCAAAGACTATCTCGGCACTGACGGCTCCAGACACATGTGTTACATCCAACCTGCCGCAAAGGAGCCGTTGCATCAAAAATATATATTTTATGATGCCGAAACACGCTTGATCGAAGGGCGACATGTTGCCAACTGTGTAGTGGGTATGGAGTTTAACTCGGAAACACCCCATATTTTCTGTAACATAGCGCAGTTTGTAGAATTTTTTAGAGTACCGAAGTATAAGGGTTATACATTCCTGGCACACAATGCTAGCGGTTTTGACTCATATTTAGTGTTAAATTATCTGGTGTCGCAGGGGTTAACCCCAGAATTAATCGTCAAGGGTAGTAAGGTTACCAGTGTCTATGATCCAACCCTCTCGCAGCGTTGGAATGATTCGTGTGCATTTCTGCCTATGCGACTCGCTGAAACGCCTGCGGCGATGGGTTTTTCAGACTGTCTAAAGGGAAATTTCCCGCATCTTTTTAACACAGAAGCGAATGAGACATATCGTGGTGCCTACCCCCCAAAAGAAGCATACGGTTATGCCTCCATGAGTGATGATGGTAAAAAAGAGTTCATGGTTTGGTACGAGACAAAGAAAGACGAAATATTTGATTTTAAAGAGGAGTTGGTAAAATACTGCATTAATGATGTGCTCATTCTGCGCAAGGCTTGCATGCTATATAGGTCTGCCTTTATTGATAGCGCTGGGGTTGATCCGTTTCACTACATAACGTTGGCCTCAGCATGTATGGGCACCTTCAAATCATGCCATCTCCACAAAGACGAGATAGCTTTGACCTATGACGGTGCATATACACGGCAAAACAAAACATATTCACATGCTTCAATGCAGTGGTTAGGATATTTGGCCCGTACACAGAACATTTTTATTAGGCATGCACTTAATCATGGCGAGCAGAAATTCGGATCTTATTACTCTGATGGTTTTTGTGAGGCTACAAACACTGTTTACGAGTTTGCTGGATGTTTTTTCCATGGCTGTCAATCCTGCAAAATCGCGCAAGAAATTAATCCTGTCAGTCAAAAAACATATGGGGAGTTGTACAGAGATTTCTCTGATAAAATACATTATCTAAGATATGTTTGCGGCATGAATGTTAATGTAATTTGGGAGTGCGAGTGGTCTCGTTTGAAAATGACTGAACAGTCAGTCCAAACATTTATGAGTACATACCGTGAAATAGAGCGACTTAAACCCTGACATGCGTTGTACGGCGGCCGGACAAATGCAATGAAACTTTATCATAAAGTTCAGAATGATGAAAAGATTCATTATTATGATTTTACGAGCCTGTACCCGTATGTACAGTCGAAAATGGCTTATCCTATCGGGCACCCTCAAGTAATAACAACAGATTTTGACAGTATTGATCAATATTTCGGTCTCGTCAAGTGCACCGTTGTCGCACCCCGTGCGCTATACCATCCGGTTTTACCCTATCGCTCACACGGTAAACTCATGTTTCCCCTCTGTCGCACCTGTGTTGAGACACCTCAAGATGATCCATGCACTCACACCGACGACGAGCGAAGTTTATCCGGTGTCTGGGTCTCATTCGAGATCCAGAAAGCTCTCGACAAGGGCTATAAAATCATGCATATCGATGAGGTGTGGCACTTCCAGGAGAAGACAGACAAACTTTTCAAAAGCTATGTCAAAACATTTCTAAAATGTAAACAGGAGGCTAGCGGTTTCCCCAGTAGCGTCGTCACGGAGCCTGACAAGGACAGGTACATAGCAGACTATTATCGCGTCGAAGGAATACAATTAGACCGGGAAAAGATTACTGCCAACAAGGCTCTACGTTCATGTTCGAAGCTTTTATTGAACAGTCTTTGGGGTCGTTTTGCTATGAAATGTGACATGCCTACATGCGAATTAGTTTCTGATCCTGTAAGATTTACACAGCTAATGTTTAGCGACCAGTTCAATGTGACTCAATTTGGCTTCCTAACAGACGAGGTAGCTATTGTGCAGTGGCGACACGGTGAGCCCCAGGCAGCTCGTGTTAACGACGTAAACATTTTCATCGGAGCGATGACAACGGCATACGCTAGATTAATGCTGTACGGTCTGATGGACCGTCTGGGCGAGAGACTAATGTACTGTGATACAGACAGTATAATATTCACGTCGCGCCCCGGTGAGTGGATGCCTAAACTCGGTGACTTTCTGGGCGATCTGACTAGTGAACTGAACGACGGGGAGCATATTACCGAGCTTGTAGCCTGCGGGCCAAAATGCTACTCGTACCTCACGGTCGAGGGTCGATCGTCGATCCGATGCAAAGGCGTGACGCTAAGGGGCGCAAATCAAAAACTAGTCACACATGCATCGTTATTGGGCTTGGTCCATGGTTATGTAGCCGGTGCAGAGTCCAGACACATCCTCACAACAGCCGACAGAATCAAAAGGCATAAATTGAGCCTGCAACTTTCTAACGAGTCACTTATTAAACGGCTGCAGGTGGTCTACGACAAAAGGATAGTGCGCAGTGACTATACATCCCTCCCCTATGGATATTAATAATGCACAGGACGGTTTCGACGCGCGCCTGGTACACCCGTTCAGTTTAATAGTTAGCGGCCCCTCTAACTGTGGCAAGACACATTTTGTACAGAGCATAATCGAGAATGCCTCTAGGGTTATAACACAACCCATAGAAAATGTCGTATACGTCTACTCCTGCTGGCAGAGGGCCTACGACGATTTATTGAAAATTCGACCGATTAAATTTATAGAGGGTATCCCCAGCTCTTTATGCGATGACACGCTTTTGCCGCCGTCCCTGAATAATTTACTCATATTGGATGATCTTATGGATGATGCAAGCTCAAACATCGAAGTTCGAAATGTTTTTACAAAATATTGTCATCATCGTAATTTATCTTGTGTCTATCTTGTGCAGAATTTATTCATGCAAGGTAAAGCCAGTAGGACGATAAGTCTTAATACTAATTATCTAACGTTGTTTAAAAACCCCCGTGATAAGCTGCAGATATCGGTAATAGCCCGTCAAATGTTTCCTAATAATACTAAACATTTTATAGAAGCGTTCACCGACGCTACGAGCCAGCCATACGGTTATATTTTCATAGACTATAAGGCCTGCACTCCAGATATTCTGCGCCTCAGAAGTCACGTGTTGTCACAGTGTCCGGTAGTATATGTACCAAAACGGAGGACATAGTTTTTTTTTAAAATGTCTTCGCGCATGCAGAGGAACTTTGCCCTTCTCCAAAAACTATATAAAGCATCGCCACAGGCCCGGAAGGCCATTATATCACATGCTAGTGCCGACTTCATAAACGCATTGTGCGAGATCGCTCTCAATATCCTCAGGGGCAACATCCCCCTGCCCCCAAAACTACACACGCGGTTGAAAAAAAGTAAGACGTTGATTAGATGGTTTGCCAACAAACGCATTAAGTTACTTCATAAAAAGCGGAAAATTAATCAACACGGCGGGTTTCTCCTACCCATACTCTCCGTAGCCCTACCGTTCATCGCCGGGTTATTTAACCGCGGGTGAATATATATGGAGCATACATCCAAAATGTTTCTTGTGCCTCAAAGCCAACTAAGGGGCCTACAAGCTACAAACACCTCGGCCGACATCAGAGAAAATGCACAAAACGATCTAGACAGACTGATGTCTGAAGTTTTAAATCAGCAATCTGGTGATGTTTATGAAAAGGCTACGCGTTATGCAAATATTTTACATAGATACCTCACGATGGTGAAACAAGGGGACCGTGAAAAAAACACATTGACTCTCATGCTACCTACAGAGCCCACACATAACCAACAACATGCCCCTGACCAACAACAACAGCAGCCTGAGAATGGAAAACAGAAAGTGATGACTGATGTATTAAAACACGTACCGGCGAGAAGTAGGAATAATGCTGCATTAATTCTTAACACATTATCAGCTGCCGAAGACAAGGTTACATGGTCTCATCACGGCGAGTTGATAATTGATAATCAACCAATCCGTGGGACGCATATATATGATCTAATAAAATATGTTACTGCGACGAACAACACAGCAGAACACTCACGTCCATTCGGATGGGGTGTGTTTTTAAAAACTCTGGCCGAATTAAACATACCATCCTCGTCTATACCAAACAAAAAACTACGTGAACTGTTTGATCGTAATAAAGCTACTGATGGCAGTGCTGTTGACGTTGATGCTGATGATGGTAGCGCTGAACACAACTATAGTTTTACCACACCTGTAATGCCTCCGACACTCGGATCTGTAACACGCAAGCGGTTAGCTGTTGCAGCTAACTTTAGCAGCCCTCACACACATGTGCCAGAGCTGTGGGAATCATACTGAGCATACTATTATTTTTTTTATTTTTTTACCACAAAGAATGTTTTTTAGCCGTGTATTGAAATGTTTTATTTTTTTTACAAAGCCATATGATCATGTTTTCAAAGCTGTGACATTTTTAATTTTGACTTTTTTGTTTTTGTCACCCAATTCTCATTATTTTATTCGTGACGTATATGTTTTTGACAATGTTGAAATGTTGAAATGCTATGCAGAGTGCAGTTTTATGTATTCCTTTTGATAATCAATGAATGTATATTTTGCCATAACTATATGCTTTTGACAATGTTTTCCTATACCTATTGAAATGCTATGCTGCATGCAGTTTTTTTATGTACGCCTTTGACAGTCAATGAATGTATATTTTGTCATAATGACAGTATTGAAGTGTTTATTTTTATTTTGTTTTTTGTTTTGTTGCTGTAGCGATAGTATTGAAATGTTTGAAACTGTCTTAATGATGTGAAATATGCCCTGTTTTCTATATACAAGATGTAATGTTTTTTGAGATGTCGGAAATAAAAAGACACAAAACTATTTTCGTCTCCTTCTGATTTATTTCACTTAAAAATATCACACACAGGATGGTCTTGTAGAACATTGCATACATTTAACATGATATCCTTTACATGAAGCAGGTTGGATTCGACTTACAAAAGAACACACCATATTATCGTTACAAATTTTGTTTGCACCATATTTGCGGAGTATACGTGCATACGATAGGCCCCTTTTCTGTCCGTTACAGAGGAAAAATATGCAGTGTTGACCACAGGTAGCTGAGTTGTCGTCCTGTACTCGTCTCGTTGAATAAGAGATATGATGAGAGTTTTTCTCTATAAACGCCATTATGGAGGGTGGGAAGGCGCCGTAATCGGGGGCATGCCCGAAACTATCAAAAAAGTATGTTTTTTTATCTCTTGTGAAGAAGACCGCCAGCCAGTGTGATCCTGGTAGATGGCTGTAATCTGTATTCACTATTAGCATTGCAGGAAATGACCTTATGCGGTGCGGGAGACCATCAGCGGGGAACACGCCGAGCAGACGTACTCCTCTAACGACCTTCTTCCTCAGAATACTCCTTATTTCCACAGTGTTCATATTTTCTAATAATAGTCAAGTAAAACCTGTCTTTTGTTTGAGATTTCGAGCACGGAATCAAAAACACTGTAACATATAATGTTAACTGTGCGTGTTAAAGCCTCCCGGAAGCGTATTTCTAATCTAACGTTACCGCTTCTAATCAGCGAAACATTTCCACCGGAGGTCCCCTCGTCGGGCTCGAGATTAAAACAAAATAATGTGTAGCCGCTTCCAAAATCATCCCTGGTTATAGACAAAGGCCGATCCTTCATATGACGACCAGTGGCCTGAAAAATCTGGTGATATTCTCTAATGTAATGACCCCTACCGAAGTCAGGTTGAAATGGTTTGCATGGATGGGAGGTACCGTCAGAATATAACGCTATAAATTCGGTGTTTAGGTGTTGAAAGTGAAATGGATTTTTTGTGTAATCGCCCGTGAATCCATTATTGTCGACCAGACCGATGACTACAAATTTGGGAATTTGACCAATAAATAGATTCTCTTGATTTGCTATGCGAGTTCCGTTTGGTACAGTAAATGATTTTACTTCGACGCGGTCCAGAGCATATTTTGCATTAGCGTGTGCAAGCGCTCTGCTGTGAGCCAGTCTGACTGTAGGCGAAATAGACACTTTCTTTACATAGACGCTTGCAGACAGAATATGCACTTTGAATGCCTTGGCAGGTGTTGGACTCATTATGCAAAACTCGTCTTTTGAGCGTGTAAATTTTAGGCTAACATCCACGCCATTCAACATTAGTTTCTCTTGAAAGAAGATATCGCAGTGAATAGGCGATATTAACTCGACAGGACGACTGCGACTCGTGTAAACATTTCTAGAAACTAGTCCAACGTTGCCACCGTCCAGCACAGACACGTCCATCTTTGTAGCAGTGTCTTTGAAAAAAAGCGCTTTGCGAAACTGAGTGTCCAGTGTGTCTTGACTGTAATTAATTAAGCATTCAATAATGGCCCTATAAGGATATGTGTTTGAAGCCTGTGTGATTAAACGATCGCCAAGCCTTATGTCGACCTGCGAGAATAGTGCGCAGCCCGAATAATTGATAAGCGTGGCCACATCGTCTGCGCCGAGGTCTGAACCGTCATTGTTTGTGATCTTAACCAATGTATAAAGATATGTGTCGTTTAGATCGAGGTAATTTTCGCCGGAAGCCGATATATGAAACTCAATTGGCCCACTAGCCGTTAATGCAGCAACAGGAGGGATTTCGATAAAATTTGACCCCTGAATCGACGTTTGAGTGCAGGGGACACTGAATATGTCCAACTCACTCTTCACACAATCATTGGATAGGGTATGGATAAGAGACATTTTATAGCCTAAAATATGTCTCTGGCGAGCTTCCTATGTCGCGATGTGTTCACCCTGCGGCGCGTTTTTGATCTGCGGCGAGGGGCTGATCGTCTTGTGGTTTTAACTCTCTTGCACGCCGCTTTCTTCCGGCGATAGACAGATGGCGGCCGTTTCAGCGCTCGCCGGTGATAATGTATGAGACCGTCCCCCTCCTGGTGGGTACCGGTAGTCCCTCTCACAACACGTTTGATGACGTCACCGGCAATATTAGATGCAGCCGTTCGCAAGTGTGGTTTCACGAAATTAAAACCTTTTCTAAATAGCGGTATTGCGATTCTAAACAAATTCCGAAAAAGACCGCCTAATCCACTTCCGTACTGAGTCGACACGCCCGAGAATCCGTCCAGATGACCTCCGGCCTGGCTCAAATAATATTGCATGTACTTGTCGTCATCGCTCACATACGGTGTTACCATCGTCATTTTCAATGCTGTTGTTTTATGGGTCTAAAATGTAGCTTCAAAATTACTTTGCCGTAGCTGAAAGGTATATGCGTGTTACCGTCGTTTTTTAGAGATATTTCAATATCGTCAATTAAGTCTTTAACCACGCGTGTGTAGTGTACACTGTCAAAAGACAAAGTGACAACTCTTCTATGGTCGTCTGCAATATTAACGGCCCTCAGTAGCTGAACAAAATCACCGCCTACATGCTGATGATCGCAAATGTCAGAATAGACGAAAATATTATAGACCCCCGCATGAATGTCAGCCGGATGTTCAGCATCGATCACACCTTCAGTACATGCATATCCCACATCTGGCTTTAAGCCTAAGATAATTGCCAAACGACCTTTGCATTTAATCTTTGATCCTGCAACACCTGAAATCTGGACGAAGTTAGTAACATCGTCATAACCGAGAAATATTGGTGGATGTGTAGTTTCAAAAACAGCCATGCACGTATGGTTGAACTGTTTGACAATGTTCTTCATCGAGGGATATGACCCCACCGGGAGCGCAATATCTCTAATAAGATTACGCTTGCTATGCCATATTTCAACTACAGCATCTTGTCTTGAAAACGCAGGCCACGTTTTCGGGTATTGCATTTCGATGAGACCGACTTCGTGCGCTCCAGAGGTGGCTATTGATTTTGCTAGTTTCGTTCTAAAATTCCATATTGTGTTTTTGGGATAGACGTTATGACTAGCGTTGCTGGCCAGCGTCACATAAAATCCATTCCTGCTCATCCCTTCAGGAGCTGTGCGGTGGCTGATTGACACGTCTTCAAAGCTTGCATGCTTGCAAGCTTGTAAGTGAGCTCGTAAACGTTGTGCATTTATTAATGAATGTCTCTCAAATCTTTTTGGTTAATCCACGAGTTAAAAATGTCGTCCCATCCCAACCATTTAACATAAACTTGCGCTATACCTCTCTGTTTCCGACGTTTAAGGATCTTCTCAATCCTGAACGTCTTATTGCTGTCTACAATGATTCTCTGTAATTCGGGTTCGTAAAAAGTCCCCTCAATTTCGTTGCCTGTCAAATCTTGTATTTTATAGACTACTGGTTGTCTAGCGATCCGCGCCGATATAGTGAAGAACTCGTCCGAAAATGTCTGCTCGTAACCCTTCCGAAAAACAACACGCTGCTTTGACACTCTGACTTTATCACCGACATTAAATTTAAATGATAAAACGGCTCTCTGTTGTTTCATCTTGTACAAATTGTTAAAAACAACCTTTTCATTGGTCTTATTCACCTGCGATGGTGCCATTTTTATTGATCTGTGTAGTGAGTTATTGTATGAGGATGTCAAGTCCTGTAAAACATGAATATAACGTCGTGAATTAGTAGCCGTGAGGAATTTCCACATACGACCCTTGTAACTACGATTAAAACGTTCTACGATGCTAGCCTTGGTATCGTTATAAGTTGAAAAATGCACAATGTTGTGTACACCTAGCAGCTTGCGAAAGTGTGTATTATAGAATTCGCTGCCCTTATCTGTCTGAACTTTGGAAGGTATACGTCCATCGGCTAGTATGTTTTTAAACGCCTTAGTGACGGCGAGACCCGACTTATTCAAAAGCGGTTTAACCCATGCATATTTTGAAAAAGTGTCGATACACATTAGCAAAAAGCGAACACCATCATTTTCTGCTGAATATTCAGCCATGTCGACTAAATCCAACTGAAATTGCTTATCAATACCGCTAACCAATACCCTATTTGTCTTGAAGTTTTTAGGGGCTTTGACGTGTAGTGTATAGGGATCCTGAGAAATTAAATAATTCTTCACAGTGGCGAGGGGCAGGTGCTTCCCCGACGCATCTTTGACTGCGCGTCTGAGTTTCGATATGCTGGAAAGACCTCCGGGATTAGCAGGGTCATAAAATACTTTATCCAACTGACGATTCATGGCGGGAGTGAGTGAGTGAACACGTCAGTCAGGCTGTCATTATTATTATCCAACTACAGACAGACATGCGACATGCCTCCTATTAACCGTCATGCAAGTAAGGCCTGATGCATTATGGGAGGATTGCTATAGCAACATGCAGCAACAAAACACAAACGAATGGTTACAGCACTTTTTTATTTATTTCACAGCATTTAAAAACATTTTTTTTTTTTTTTTTTTTTTTTTCTCATCAATAAGAATAATACAGACATCGTCATACATTTATTTTCATTATCGGTTACACGTAAACATTTTTTTCTTATCAATCATACTCAAATATTGTATACACACACTTAAATGATTATCGCACAAATACAGTAATACTTCATCTATTAAACGTTTATTGTTTAGGCTACACACATCATTAAGAAATACGACTAACACAATTAAATGTCCTAAACCGAATACATTATCATCACACGTTAAAAATGAGTTCAACACTTTGCGAACAGACACGCGTCTTCTATGACACAATAACACTAGTTCATCCCATTCAGATACGTTATATCGTACAAACTGGACATGGTTTCTAAAAGTATGATCATTAGAGGCGTGTATAATAGTTGATAGTCTATTTTTTATAAAACACGCCCTACTTGACGAAAAGAAAAAGTGTGCAATCATAGAGAAAAAACACCACATCATGAAAGAAGAAAAAATATAAAAAATAAAATAAAAAGAAAAGAAAATTAGTTACAAGTTTACACAGCGATCGTTCGGTTTATAGCCCTAGAAGTCAACACGTCGACACTCGATGTGAGTGGGTGGAGCACACCAGCTATGAAAACACTCTTTAAGGAATTCTTCATGCTTAGAGCCAGCAGGGTCAAACTCACCGCAACGCCACTCGACTGTATTCGGCCATTGGCAGAGATCCGCCACAATGGCTTCTGCAGCGCCGAGCAGTTTTTCGTGAGGGTGGAGCACCGAGCTGATCAACCACACGAGCCGGCGTAGAGCAAATGGGGGCCTGAAAACTGAGTCATAGATTTCTTTTGTGTACAATCCATATATATTTTCATCAAATGCATACACACATGAATGTTGGATCTGGGACGGGTGATCGATCGCACAGCCGTTGCATAGGGCCCGGGCTTGTTTCCAGGCTGCAGATCTTATACATCGGGAAATAAGAGCACGCATGCCCACGAGCGACTCGGCGTCTATCCTTGGCTTATTGTATTGTGGAGCAGCCATGAGCTGCCGCTCAGCATGACCGGGGAATGGCGCCCATGCATCACGGTCACCGTAGGCGGGGGCCGTCTGATCCAGAAGGTTCTGAATGCCGCTTGCGTTCTTCTGCAGGGTAGTGTCTAGTCTGATTTCCTCCGGTCGGTACAGACCCACAGGACCTAGTTTAAATCCACCAGTCTGATGCCGTTCCGATGATGTCTTTTGTTGGTAGGTGGGTGTCTTTTCAGTGATGTCCATAGATGTCTGATCTATAAAAAAATACACAAGGAAGACAACATGTATTAGTAAAAAGTATAACACATGTACACACATACACACAGACACATATCAACAATAATGTTAATATCACACTCCTACCGTTTTGCGGTTTGATGTTGTTGAGTCTCTCAGTCATTTAAATCAAGGAAGGATCCTCATCATCGACGCGAGCCTCTTTAGCGCTGCCATGGTCACTGTATACAAGACGCTTCCTAACATCACCAAGACGCTCATAAACCTTGTCGCGTCTAATGACCGCATCGACCTTGCTAAACATCGTGCGCAACCTATCCCAGTCGCGATATTGAAGATAAAAAAAAACATCAGTCCATTTTTCCACTCCTGAGTCACCCGTAGCGCGTGTAAAATCGAGCGCGCTAGATACACCAGTGGCTTCCAAATCTGGGCATCTGCTGAGATAGATGAAGGAGTCTCCGCTCGCCTTGCAGTCAGCACTACACCAGCGTTTAACTTCGACTCTGTAAAGCTCGGGGCCTGTACGACTGCCAAACAACCAAACCTGCCGCTGCATGGGGCCGTTTATCAATTCGAAGTCTATGGCCCTTGCAACTTCGGTCCCCATCAGGAACGAAAAGGCCTTCCAGTCTTTAACCGACATGTGACCCTCAACGTCGTGTCTAAAAGGGAATGGGGTGCTAGTAAGATAATCATCTTCGAGAGAGCCTCCAGCTGTCAGCCAACGTCGACCCATATTTTCACATGCACTAAAGTAGCTTGATTCTCTTGAGGGTACATTGTGTTTCAGCCCCAAAACAACGCCGCCGTCTCTATAACTTATATTATATACGTATTGATGATACCCTTCAAATTCAAATTCCCCCTCAACCCGGACTACACTGTTGCCCCTACGAACCCTGGAGGGTGCCCCAGGGACCTGGTTGATGTCACACATACCTGTGTTAACAGCCGTCATCGTGAAAATATAAAATGGAGTAGCGTCGTGCTCTAAGAGACCGATGGAGGAGTAGGAGTTTCCCGGAGAGCTGTAGAAAAAGTTTGAATAAAAACGACGGAGGGCGTAGGAGTTTCCCAGGAGAGCTGTAGAAAAAGTTTGAATAAAACGAGAGCGCCCTGTAACCGCAGATTTTTGGAAGAGTGCTTAGGGCTGAGTTGCCAAGGGCTTATATACCTGAACACTGTTGGCCCCTCCTACGGGGTGTGTTTTAAAGACAATTTCACTACCGAGACCACCTGACACACACTAATTAACGACAGGGGGCATCCATGACAGGGGGGGCTGAGAGACCCCGACCTAATATTCACACCTTTTACAATGACCCACTGTCTGTGAGCCATCTTCAAAGGACTAATTACCCCGTCTGGGTCCAACATCAAGCTATTTTGTCTCTCTGGGCTGATGCCAAAACAGTGCTATGACTAGACTAAAATAGATTTGCTATGCATTTGTTGGCTGAAAAACAGAGTGAGCCAACCAGATCTTGATAAAAGCTGCATTTAGCATTCAAGAGTCTGAGAGCAAAGTTAAAATTAAGCACCCCAGGAAGACCCCACTTCATGGGCTAACAATATGCCGCAGCCATTATCTAATTAAGCAGCCCCAGGCAGACCCCAAATAAAAACCATAACATTAATACAGTTTATATATATATATATATATATATATATATATATATTTATTTATTTATATGCATACATAGAATCACAGCACGCCACACTATGACCAGACTAAATAGATTTACTATGCATTTGTTGCTGAAAAACAGAGTGAGCCAGCCAGATCTTGATAAAGCTGCATTTAGCATTCAAGAGTCTGAGAGCAAAGTTAAAATTAAGCACCCCAGGAAGACCCCACTTCATGGGCTAACAATATGCCTCAGCCATTATCTAATTAAGCAGCCCCAGGCAGACCCCAAATAAAAACCATAACATTAATACAGTTTATATATATATATATATATATATATATATATTTATTTATTTATATGCATACATAGAATCACAGCACGCCACACTATGACCAGACTAAATAGATTTACTATGCAGTATATGTAGATTATTTGTAATCACATACCTTTCAGGCGATAGGTCATACAGGACAGGGTGTGTGTAGTGTGAAGGCCACATCTGCGACGGGATATTGTCGATATCACTCATCTGACAGTCCAGCACCGCCAAAAAACATATATTATTAATATTATATGCATACATAGAGTCACAGCACGCCACCCCTGAAGCCTGCATAAACCAGTACTGCTGTTTGGATTAGACAGGGTTTTTAGCATACAGTGCGCTTAGCGCAGAGGTGAGGGGCGAGGAGGGGGTGGGCACACATGATACCACGTGGAGAGGGGCGTGGCAGCTGCCCCCTACGAGGGGGGCGTAACAGCTGCCCCCTGAGAGGGGGGCGTGACAGCTGCCCCCTGAGAGGGGGGCGTGACAGCTGCCCCCTGAGAGGGGGGCGTGACAGCTGCCCCCTGAGAGGGGGGCGTGGCAGCTGCCCCCTGAGAGTGGGCACAAGGAGGGGGGGGGAAAAAGCCACCCCCTTATTACTACTTAGATAGATAGATAGATAGATAGCCTACTGCATGATGGAAAGCAATGGATTGACATTGATAAATAATTGATTAGTATTGCAGCCAAGCTATATTTAAGTCTTTTATATTTGAACATGTATAACAGGAAATCTGGGGGAGAAGAGTTTGAGCAGGGTCAGATGCAACTGATCAATATAATAATAGTGTTCTATGATTTGTAGGTTCTACGCTTAGGTTTGTCAGTAAAGGAGATGCTGGGTCATCAGCCAGTACTAACACAGACCCAGTACAGTCGGCTTCAGCAAGTACTAACAAAGACCCGCTACAGCTTCAGCAAATAATACCAGGTGTCCAGGAGGGAGGATTGTAGTGGAGCACTGAGGTGTCAGGTGTGACTGTGTGGGATGGCAAATGGCCAGGTAGGAGGCGTAAAGAGCAATCATAAACGTCTCCAAAGCGCACTAAGGTGCTCTGTCTGCTGCTATTTTTATAGGCTATTTTTTAATTAAATGAAAACTACGCCCGCACTGTGTTGATTCAGAGCCTATATTTCTAACGTTAAATCTATGATCTAAATAGGCCTACGGATTTTAGAAAATTTAGACTTCTACTCACAAAAAACACATTGGGTTTTATTGAGTAGACCTATATTAATGTGCTGTATATAGACACTAGGCAGAAACGGCAGCAGAAATCAAATGACTGATGTGAATAAAGCGGTAACTTTAGACAGTCCTTCAGTAACAGACTCATATCCAACGCAGACTTTGATTGTGACATGCAGTAAAGCTCCGTTAATTAATACACTTTGATGTGGCTTTCAATGAATGAGGAAATAGGCGTGTCTGACGCTGTAAACTCCGGAGCTATCCATATTGCATTGTGATTGGCTAGTTGTTACAAACCACGCCTCTATCGTGGGCACGAGCTCCTGTTCACGAGCATTTTCAGGTGCACGAGCTCAGAGCTGATAAAAAAATCCTGAATTAACAAACCCAGCTGATAACTGGCGTCGTGCTACAGAATAGCTCGATTGCTTTGATCTGGTTAAGCCAAACCAGATCAAAAGACAGATCCTGGATCTCCATTCGTGTTAGAGGCCTCTGATCTGTACAACAAAACACAAAACAACAAAACGATTATTGTTTCATTTCTAATAGTTTTTTCCTGACACACACACACACACATGCACACGCGCATGCACACACACGCACACACACACACACACACACACGCACACACACACACACACACACGCACACACGCACGCACACACACACACACACACACACACAGACAGAACCAGACAGCAGGTGGCGTTCTCTGCCTCTCTGGGTAGTGGAGGCACAGTGGGACCCTACAGCAGCCATACAACGCTGATCTACAAGAACATCTTCACCAACTCTGGACACTACAGCTCAAGTACAGATAGTGACCAGTGTTGGGAACGTTACTTTAAAAAAGTAATTAGTTATAGTTACTCACTACTTGTTCCAAAAAGTAACTGAGTTAGTAACTGAATTACTCTATAATAAAAGTAACTAGTTACCACGGAAAGTAACTATTTGCGTTATCTCCACCTTGAAAATGCCAAATTTTTATGGATTGCCGCAAACCTGAGGGTACCCTCACGGGCCCCTCGGGCCGACCAAAACGGGCCGAGGCCGGGCTTGTTTTTTATTTATTTTTAATTAATAGGTCCGGGGTCGGGCCGTTTCAATAATTCAATTAAATAATGTTGTATTAGCGTACTCGCTTGATTTTACACAGCGGAGCACAGTCAGACAAAGAGGAGGAGAGGTGCACAGACACTCCCATAGCCACACACAGACCCTGTCCGTCCATGTACAGCGAGCGGACAGCTCCCGAACACAGAGAGAGAGAGAGTCAGAGAGACAGACAGAGAGAGGCTGCGCAGGACGGCCGCGCGGCGACGCAGCACGCGGAACAGAGAGGGAGAGAGATGTGTCATTATATCGTAATATTGGCTTCGGGCCTCGCAACGGGCTGGATCGGGCACGGGTCTGCATGTCACGGGCCGGGGAGGGCTCGGGCCGAAATTTCAGCCCCGCGCAGCTCTCTACTCCGGACTCGCCGTTTCTGCTGCTTCCTCGAATCTGTTTGGAGTGTCTGTGTGTGTGTGTGTGTGTGTGTGTGTCGCCCGTGTCCTGACTCCTGGCTCGTGTGTAACACTGGCTCCGATTGGCTACCATGAAACACATGACTCTGCCTTAGCCAATCATAATCGTTTATCTCGTTATAACCCACCCGGTCTCCTCACTTGACAACACTAGTGTAGGCTACGGGTAGTTTACTCAATCATTTCATAGTAACGCACCGCATTTAGCGTTCAGTAACGATAACGGCGTTGTAACGACGGAAACAGTAATTAGTTAGATTACCCCGTTACTGAAAAAATAACGGCGTTACCTAACGCCGTTCTTTTAAACGGCGTTATTCCAAACACTGGTAGTGACCCAACACACACACACACACACTAAACAGACCCCCCCCCCCCACACACACACACACACACACGCAGAGACACACACAAGCGACAAACCCGCATGCACACATACACACACACACATACAAGCACGCACGCACACACGCAGACACACACACACACACGCAGAGACACACATACACACACACACACACACACACACCCCCCCCCCCCCCACACACACACACACACACGCAGACACACACAAGCACCAGACTCGCACGCACACATACACACACACATACAAGCACGCACGCACACACGCAGACACACGCACACACACACACAGACAGACACACACACACACACACACACACACACACAGACACACACACACACACACGCACACACACACACACACACACACACAGACACACACAGACACAACCGAGTGGAGTTGACTTCATGGAGACTTTTCTTGTGGCTTGTTTGTGCTGCAGGCGTCTTCACAGCACCGGTGAGAGGAGTCTACTACTTCAGATTCACCGCCTTCAACATCCGCACTGATCAATGGACAGGAGTGAGGCTCTACAGGAACAACGAGCCGCTGATGAATAACTATGAGAGCCCCACTGACTGGAGCACCCACCCCATCACCTACTTCTCCAATGCTCTGGTCCTGCAGCTGCAGCCTGGAGACACAGTCTACATGAGACTCAACTTAGGGAACACGATCTTCGATGATGATGAGGACCACTCCACCTTCAGCGGCTTCTTAATCTACACTTTGTAAATGTTCAATTTGAAAATGCATCTCAGCTCTCCCTTATCCTCCAATACAACTCTGTGTGTGTGTGTGTGTGTGTGTGTGTGTGTGTGTGTGTGTGTGTGTGTGTGTGTGTGTGTGTGTGTGTGCATGTGCGTGTGTACGTTTGTGTGTATGGACTATATAAACAGACTCTCTGTTCTTTCTTTTGATATATTCACTGTTTACATTTTAGAACAAAAATATGATTGTTTTTTTTGATTGTCCTCTTTACACCACAGCTGAGATCTTTTCCATGTGCTGGAGAGAGAGAGAAGATGAGTCCAAGAGAGAGAGAGAGAGAGAGAGAGAGAGAGTGAAAGAGATAGAACAAGAGAGAGAGAAAGAGAGAGAGAGAGAGATAGAAAGAGGGAAAGAGGGTGAAAGAGAGATAGAAAGAGGGGAGAGAGTGAAAGAGATAGAAAGAGGGGAGAGAGAGTGAGAGATAGATAGAAAGAGATTAGCCTGGTGAAGCTGTGAAGAAAGTGATTGCTACGTGATGGAAAGCTCCTCACTGTCTGAGCTGCAGAGCCTGGCTTCTAATGTATTTAGATATAGTGAACTTACAGCCTGGGTACATGATGCAAACCAGTCAATAATGTATTTAGATATAGTGAACTTACAGCCTGGGTACATGGTGCAAACCAGTCAATAATGTATTTAGATATAGTGAACTTACAGCCTGGGTACATGGTGCAAACCAGTCAATAATGTATTTAGATATAGTGAACTTACAGCCTGGGTACATGGTGCAAACCAGTCAATAATGTATTTAGATATAGTGAACTTACAGCCTGGGTACATGGTGCAAACCAGTCAATAATGTATTTAGATATAGTGAACTTACAGCCTGGGTACATGATGCAAACCAGTCAATAATGTATTTAGATATAGTGAACTTACACCCTGGGTACATGGTGCAAACCAGTCAATAATGTATTTAGATATAGTGAACTTACAGCCTGGGTACATGGTGCAAACCAGTCAATAATGTATTTAGATATAGTGAACTTACAGCCTGGGTACATGGTGCAAACCAGTCAATAATGTATTTAGATATAGTGAACTTACAGCATGGGTACATGGTGCAAACCAGTCAATAATGTATTTAGATATAGTGAACTTACAGCAATCTACAGCCAGGGTTAGTTGGAAAACACTTGTTTTGAATCTCAAAGGCCTTTGAGAATGATTGCCTTATAGGGGGGGGGGCAGTTTTGTTTTAATCTCAGTTTAATTAGAGGGTTTGTTTGTTTGTCTTTTTTTCGTTGTGGTTGTTTTTCCTTCCTTTTGTGACCTTCAATGTTTTCTTTGACTTAATGAATGTTATACATTGTTGTCTATTGACAGTTTTTTCATTGTTACCTGTTTCAAGACAAGTGATAATAAAAGAAAAGATTTGATCACACAAAAAAAGAGAGCTAGAAAGAGAGGGGAGAGAGAGGCAGAGAGATAGAAAGAGAGGGAGAGAGAGAGTGAAAGAGAGATATGAAGAGAGAGAAAGAGGGAGAGAGACTATGCTGCATACTGACACTAAGACAAATTCCTCCTATGTGATCTACACTGTATACTGACTGTTAGAGCCAGTTTCCAATTTCTCTATTTAATTATTCAAATTATTATATTATTCTTGTTTGATGATTATGATTCATTGTTCTATTGGGTTTGAATTATTTGTCTAAAGTCTAATGTCTGATTTGATTTATTTACTATTGGGTCTAATGGCCAATGAATTGGGGAGCCATAAAAGGATCTCCCCCTGCTGTCCTTTCAAATGTATTGCAGACAGATAAGCCAATATATGTTATGTGAAGTGATTGCAGGTGTGTTGGACAGACAGGTGTGTGCTGATGGTGAGACGGGGAGCGGTACAGTTTTTTGACCGCAAAATTGCAAGTTCTTTGTGATCATTTTTTGTTTGGAAATAGTACATTGATGAATGTTTTGCTGCACGCCTGAACTGCAAATAAATATGATTTGAAGCAACTTTAACAAGGACCTCTGTACCTAATTGTTATCATTATTGTGAACCCACAACCCCGTCAAAGGGAAGTGGCTATTGAACTAATGTTTGTTAAGAAGCCACCACACTGACACTAAGACAAATTCCTCCTATGTGATCTACACTGCATACTGACACTAAGACAAATTCCTCCTATGTAATCTACACTGCATACTGACACTAAGACAAATTCCTCCTATGTAATCTACACTGCATACTGACACAGACAAATTCCTCCTATGTAATCTACACTGCATACTGACACTAAGACAAATTCCTCCTATGTGATCTATGCTGCATACTGACACTAAGACAAATTCCTCCTATGTAATCTACACTGCATACTGACACTAAGACAAATTCCTCCTATGTGATCTACACTGCATACTGACACTAAGACAGCTCCTATGTGATCTACACTGCATACTGACACAGACAAATTCCTCCTATGTAATCTACAATGCATACTGACACAGACAAATTCCTCCTATGTAATCTACACTGCATACTGACACTAAGACAAATTCCTCCTATGTAATCTATGCTGCATACTGACACTAAGACAAATTCCTCCTATGTAATCTACACTGCATACTGACACTAAGACAAATTCCTCCTATGTGATCTACACTGCATACTGACACTAAGACAAATTCCTCCTATGTGATCTATGCTGCATACTGACACTAAGACAAATTCCTCCTATGTGATCTTGCATATTGTGGCAATAAAAGTGATTCTGATTCTTATTTCTGGTAGTAATGTGAATCTCAGAGTTTGTTTCTTTTTTTATGAATGAGATGCTTCCTGGCTCGTCGGCTCACACCTTTTCAGACAGATGTTGATTTAGCGCCGTTACTACCTCCACTGGTGGAACGAAAGGCGTAACAAAATGACATATTATTATTTATTACTATGTAAAACAAAATATATGTTAGAAAATATAAACAGTACAGCAGCATTAAAATAATGAGTGAATGAGAGACACACAAGAGCTGGAGATTTGATTCAGGGATGCAAACTCATGTATGGTGAAAAAAGAGAGATACAGGGGGGGGGGGCACACTGCACCATCACAACCGTTATTTCACTATTTCTCTATCAAACTAGTCCATTGGCAATTTCTGCGCTGAGTGAGTGAATATTCAACACAGCAGCATTATTAACCTATAAACATAGTGCAATAAATTAAAGTTAACGTTTAACTTAAGTTCGGGAGCTGGGCCACGCCTCAACCACTCCCCCAACTTCCTAACCACCCCTCTAAACCACTCCTCTAATTACGTGGCAATATTACTACACCTGGTTAACCTGCCTCACCCTGTTTGTCTCGATCTCTCGACAGACAGGTTGTGCAGGCAGCACACATACATCACACACTTTACACATCAGTTAAACTTTGCCAAACGCTGGAATTACCATTTCAAACAGCCAAACTCACCGCAATCCAGATCTGCAATCCACCCGATTCAGACGGCGACTGCGTGATTTGCTACCGATTAGCAGCGTCCACCAGACATGCTATCGTCACATCACAGCCTCCGTGCCAAAGCAGTCTCTACGGCCAGCCAGATGGCATCATCAGTCAATATTCCTGGGCCAAATCGACTCGACAAACGCGGAAGGTGATACATTCCAGCGAGGCAACTGTCAAACTTCTTCAACTACGTTTCCCGGTGTCATGTCGAATCCGCATCCCATTCAACACGGCGCACCCCGGTCCTTACGTGCCAAACTCCACGTTCACACAACGGAGCCGAATACAGACTTTACCGTCACCTGCACTCAACGTTCCAGAGAAGGAAATGCATCCCCTTTCAACATAAGGGAGAGAGGAAAAGCGATAGTAATTCATGCCATTCAGCATGCATTACAACAAACTTTCCCATAGACTGAACTTTCCGAGCAGACAGCGCTTCCGGGTCCTGCTTGGCAGAGCCAATCCAGAGCCAAACCTGCGAGAGCCATGAGCCAATCACCGTCAGCGCTGTCCGGTTTGATGTCAGTGCCACTGAAGCTGCAGACTGCTGCAGCCAGGTCGTATATTCCCTGGCTTCCTCTGCCAGACTTTCACAGCCAGGGCCGCTGCTGGCCATTCGGGTGCCCCAAGAGTATTTGTTTTGTGGTGCCCCCCCCCCCCCCCCCCCCCCCGCAAAACTTCAATAACTGTCAAACGAAAGACTGCAAAATCATTAATTATGAACGATACTAGTATCGCTGTGAATCACAGTTGATCTCATCTCTTCACGTATTATTGTTTACATTCATTCAAAACATGATATTCAAGTCATATCCCGTCCATCACAACAAACTTTCCGAGCAGACAGCGCTTCCGGGTCCTGCTTGGCAGAGCCAATCCAGAGCCAAACCTGCGAGAGCCATGAGCCAATCACCGCCAGCGCTGTCCGGTTTGAAGTCACAGTGCCACCGAAGCTGCAGACGGCAGCAGCCAGGTCATATATTCCCTGGCTCCCTCTGCCAGACATTCACAGCTGATCTCATCTCTTCATGTATTATGTTTACATTCATTCAAAACATGATATTCAAGTCATATCCCGTGCCTGCTCCCTATGTCTCCCATCTCTCAGCTGATCTCAGCTTCCCTCTCATCCCAGTCCTGCAGGCTGCACAAAAACCCTGTACACATGCATCCTTTCATCCCTTCATCCCTCAATTCCTCTAACTCTCATTCAGCCAAGAACAGCAACATGGCTTCTGCCCCCACTTTCTCTGTCTCAGCCAACACGGCTTCGGCTAATCAGCCCAACCCTCCTCTTTTCCCAACTGGTCTGTCCTTGTCGCCCCCCCCCCCCCCCCCCCCCCCTCAACCCCCCCTCCCTTCCCCATCACCCAAATGTATAACTCACCTGGCTGTCTCTCTAACCATAACACCTCCACAGCTGATCCCTAGCCTTACCTCAGCACTCCTGCCTTCGGTCATCCAGCTTCAGCATAGCGCTGTCTACAGCAGGTTCTTCAGCCTTCACCACAGCACCACCTATGGCCGGTGCTTCAGTTATTACTACAGCGCCACCTACAGTCAGTCCCCATCAGAACCGATATTGCCGCTACCACGAGTTCAAGTTTCAAGTTCCAATACTTCATTGCCTTTCATCATCGTTGACAGGAATTCAATTTAGTGAGCTCAATCACAGAACACAACAAGACACGACGACATACCACAGGACGGTCGTCGTGGTCAACCCGCTTCACTCAGGGAATGACACAGAGCCCTGCCATCCAGTTCCAGCATTGGCAGCAGCCAATCTAGGCAGGAGCACCTGGCTACAGGAGGCCACCCCCCCCCCCCCCCGCAACTTACATCCAGCAATCGCTGGACTCCTTCATCCCTTCATCTCCTCGACCCCTTCATCTCTCCTCACATGGCAACAGCCCGGCCCACATGGCTTCAGCCTGGTCCACATTGTCTATCCTCACCAGTTTTATCTGTCAGCTGCTACAGACGCAGTTTCTCCAACAGCTACTGCAGACGCAGTCAGCCTCATCTACTGAACAGAGTAGAGTTCACTCCATCAGCTACTGCAGACGCAGTCAGCCTCATCTACTCCACAGAGCAGAGTTCAATCCATCAGCTACTGCAGACGCAGTCAGCCTCATCTACTGCACAGAGTAGAGTTCAATCCATCAGCTAATGCAGACGCAGTCAGCCTCATCTACTGTACAGAGTAGAGTTCAATCCATCAGCTACTGCAGACGCAGTCAGCCTCATCTACTGCGCAGAGTAGAGTTCAATCCATCAGCTACTGCAGACGCAGTCAGCCTCATCTACTGCACAGAGTAGAGTTCAATCCATCAGCTACTGCAGACGCAGTCAGCCTCATCCACTGCACAGAGTAGAGTAGAGTTCACTCCATCAGCTACTGCAGACGCAGTCAGCCTCATCTACTGCACAGAGTAGAGTTCAATTAATCAGCTACTGCAGATGCAGTCAGCCTCATCTACTGCACAGAGTAGAGTTCAAACCATCAGCCACTGCAGACGCAGTCAGCCTCATCTACCGCTCAGAGTAGAGTAGTGTTCATTCCATCAGCTACTGCAGACGCAGTCTGCCTCATCCACTGCACAGAGTAGAGTAGAGTTCACTCCATCAGCTACTGCAGACGCAGTCAGCCTCATCTACTGCACAGAGTAGAGTTCAATCCATCAGCTACTGCAGATGCAGTCAGCCTCATCTACTGCACATAGTAGAGTTCAAACCATCAGCCACTGCAGACGCAGTCAGCCTCATCTACCATGCAGAGTAGTGTTCACTCCATCAGCTACCGCAGACGCAGTCTGCCTCATCCACTGCACAGAGTAGAGTAGAGTTCACTCCATCAGCTACTGCAGATGCAGTCAGCCTCATCTAATGCACAGACTAGCCTCATCTACCGCACAGAGTAGTGTTCACTCCATCAGCTATTGCAGATAGTCTGCCCCATCAGTTACGGCACAGAGCAGAGCAGTTACGCCGTCAGCTGTCGAGATGCAGTTAGCTCCATCTGCCACCGCAGAGTGCAGTTCCATTCATCAGTCACTGCACAGAACGCAGTTCAATTCATCAGCCGCTGCAGATGCAGTTCACTCCTTCAGTCACTGCACAGAACGCAGTTCAATTCATCAGTTGCTGCAGATGCAGTTCACTCCTTCAGTCACTGCACAGAACGCAGTTCAATTCATCAGTCGCTGCAGACGCAGTTTACTCCTTTAGTCACTGCACAGAACGCAGTTCAATTCATCAGTTGCTGCAGACACAGTTCACTCCTTCAGTCACTGCACAGAACGCAGTTCAATTCATCAGTTGCTGCAGATGCAGTTCACTCCTTCAGTCACTGCACAGAACGCAGTTCAATTCATCAGTCGCTGCAGATGCAGTTCACTCCTTCAGTCACTGCACAGAACGCAGTTCAATTCATCAGTCGCTGCAGACGCAGTTTACTCCTTCAGTCACTGCACAGAACGCAGTTCAATTCATCAGCTGCTACAGACCCATCAGCTGCCGCAGAGGCAGTTCGCCACATCAGCCTCAGATAGGCCATTTTTTGGGGGCACGTAGGGTCTGGGAAGTCCCAACTCATCCACCCTCACTCCTCCTAACAGGAATACAGACACTTCATCTCAGGAACAGCCACATCATTCTACTAGCTCCTAGAAGCCATCTTAAAAGGCCTCTTACTCGCCATTCTCTCTCCACTCAGCCTCTGTATCAGTTCTCTACATTCGGTCAACATATCTTCAATGGTTAAGCTACTCATAAATCCACGCTTACGCCGGATTCAGGCTGCGGAGGTCCCCCGAATTACTGACCTCACCTGCCTATGGTCTTCTCCTCATCCCAGTCTATCGGTCATAACTACCCGCATTTGCCACTCCAACGGAGCAATAGATTATCAGAGAATCGGTCTCCCGACCTACTTCCACCTCAACTCCTATCTTAGTTATACAAGCCAGCGACTAAATACAACAGTTTCAGGCATGCCACAGGCATCACCTCAACATCCACTCTCTTCATGGAAACAGGAAGAATTGCCACACTATTCTGGTTCCAGAAGTACCTACACCTAGCCTCAGCTCCAGGCTTATCTCCAGAACACTATTCAAGCCACTCCTCCATAGACGTCAGACTGAGCACATCGAACCAAACCATCGAGCCCCTCGACCCTTCCTAATCTCTCGCATGTCGCTTCTGCATCCTGAATGATCTTAACGATCTCCATGATCTTAACGATCTCAATGATCTTAACGATCTCAATGATCTTAACGATCTCAAGGATCAGTCAAGCTCACGTGCAACTCAGCTCAACTTAATCCGACTTATTTTGGGGGCCTGAAATCTGCTCGGGCTGAAACACGCCTCACGCCAGACCCGCTCGGGCAGACCACGTCTGAGACGGAACCCCCACCCTGAGTCTCCCTCTGCCCCGGTCATCAGGACGTTCCCCCCGGAACACGTGACCTCCTGGAACAGACGGCTCATCTCGCACCCACACTACACCATACACAACTCATTCTCTTCAGTAAAGAACCTTAACGATACTCTTGTTGTGGCGTGGTCCTTGCTAGTGAAATGAAAGTTAACGTTTAACTTAAGTTCGGGAGCTGGGCCACGCCTCAACCACTCCCCCAACTTCCTAACCACCCCTCTAAACCACTCCTCTAATTACGTGGCAATATTACTACACCTGGTTAACCTGCCTCACCCTGTTTGTCTCGATCTCTCGACCCACCCTCCCTCCCTTGTATATCTCATCCCTCAATCCCCTATCCCTTCCCGCACCCCTCAACCCTTAACATCCTCATTCCCTCTCACTAGGCACGGTGCATGCCCCTCCACGTCTCGTTCTAGGATCCATCCGGGGGGGCCTGAAATCTGCTCGGGCTGAAACACGCCTCACGCCAGACCCGCTCGGGCAGACCACGTCTGAGACGGAACCCCCACCCTGAGTCTCCCTCTGCCCCGGTCATCAGGACGTTCCCCCCGGAACACGTGACCTCCTGGAACAGACGGCTCATCTCGCACCCACACTACACCATACACAACTCATTCTCTTCAGTAAAGAACCTTAACGATACTCTTGTTGTGGCGTGGTCCTTGCTAGTGAAGGAGAACTGTGGAGCCCCCCAGGGGTCGCAGCTGGTACAAAAACAATATGGTAAACTAGTGTGCACAGTTTTATTACGATTTACAAATCTGTGCACATGGTTTACTAATCCATGGATTAGTAAACCATGTGCACAGATTTGATACTGGTAACATCATAGAGGGACTTTTAGGCCTATATACAGTGAGCCAGAGCCATTACACACAGCTTAGTCTCGCTGGCCAGCATCCGTGAGGAGTCTGGCGGCGCAGGTCTCTATTGTGGAATTGCGATGGACGGAGCTTAGCGTCGGTGCCCTTGGAAAATAGTTTCCAACAATCCAACTTGCCATTTTCAGCGTGTAGCAACGAGGCGTGATTTCTATTCGCACATAGGTTACGCAACAACCACGCCCTGTGCCCGCCTACGCAGCAGTCAAGCGCCGGGATTGGCCAGGCGCCGCATGCTCACGTGAGACTGACAAGGTGAAGGCCACAACAGACTCGTCCGCCTCGTATAAAGCTTAATAACAACTGATTCACTTGGACTTGTCTATTCATAGTATTCCCATGATGTCACATGCATTTCCGACCAATATGGCACTTTACACTACACACAGCTCATTGGCTGTGTGTGTAATTAGATTGTTAATCACCTGTTAATTGATTACAATCAGACCAAGATGTCTGTGTGGTGATGTCACAGAATACTATCAATAAACCACTGGTCTACTTGTTGCTGTGAGTTTTGTATTGTTGTGCTAACATTCTGGTATCATCATCAACCTTTATTTAAACAGGCAAGTTAATTAAGAACAAATTCTTGTTTTCAATAACGGCCTGGTGATAAACATGGACCTGGAACCATTCTGCCTATGTTTGAATCTGGTTTTCTATTTTGACACTTATGAGCACTCAGTGCAGACTCAGAGTAGTTAACTGTTTCTTTAATGATTAATACATGTCAGTTCGTGAATATATTAGTTAATCATTAGATAGTTGCTGATTAGTCGGTCAATTCCTGAATAGAGTGGTTAATGATTAGTAAATGTGAAAATAATAATATTAATAATTGAAAACAAAATATAAAAAAAATATATATACGCCCCCCCACCACCACCACCACCACCACCATATCAATTGGGTTAGGGTATGGTCGTGGTTAAGAAAACCCTAATCTTAACCACATCTATTCGACTTGCTGCATGTTCTGTGTGTTTGAGCTGGGCTGTAGTCCAGTGGTGAAAGACCATGCCTTCCAACCCAAAGGTTTGTGGTTTGAATCCCGGTACGGACACTAAAACCTTTTCAAGTCTTTCATTGGGAAAGCCATAACAAAACTGCCTAGAGATCCATTGTAAGTTACCTACACAGCAAAATCCCTAGTGTTAAAAGTGCTGTGTCAAAATTGTTAGACACTTTGGGAGTTATTTTAACAACAGTGGAGTAAAATACCCCCTAGTGTTGGAGTACATTTCCATAGTTAGCTTTTCATTACACTGGGAAGCCCTGCCCACCTTCTGCTACTCTCCACATTGCAGGACCGCCATTTTCTTCCACGCAAAAGCACAGGAAGACCTCGGTAAGTTCATTCCCTAAACACATTATCTGGCATTTCAACAGAAGCAGCATGTTAGAATAACTTAATGTTGTTGCTCACCATACTTCAGTTGGTTTTGTATCTTAAAATTCCGAATTTCAACGGGCTAACTAACTAGTATGAGTTGTGCAGCTTAAATGTGCGCGGGCAGCAAGCTAACGCTAGTGTTAGCTAATTAGCGTCAGCTAACCTTAACACTAACATCAAACTGGACAATATCAGCAAGAGGTAACCTAATGTAAATGTTGTTGGCTGAGTTATTGTATTATTTATGTAACGTCCACTGAGTCCAGTAATGTTATAGGGTGCAAAATGGACCTTTTTTGTCCACCCCGGCCTAGCATTAGGCTACCTGGCTGACTAGCGCTAGCAGCAGTAGTCTTTTACTTTGAAAATTGCTGAGTCGTATTCTACATGTTTCCTCAACGTTATGAGTCAGCAATCACATTATTTCAAGGATTAAAATGATTTTGCATCCAAGGCAGCCTGCCTATAATTATTTTCGTGTCTATATTGTAGCCTAGTGGGGTGACGTAGGGATACACCACTAGTGTAGTCACTGACGTAGCGGGTGGGCTGATCCAGCCGGAGAAGAGTCTGTGATTAGGTGAATAAGAAGCACCTGTTGGCGTTCCGCGGCTGCTGGGCGCTTGTTGTTTGCCTCGACGGAGGACTGGAGTCTCGTATGCACTGCTGGGGTAATCTATACATTCAGGCCAGCGAGGCTGCGACAGGCTGTGTGATATTGCTGCTTTATATTCACCGTCATGACGCTGATGTAACGTTACTGATGTGATAAACTATCAGATTCGTCGGGGAGTCCACTTAAATTGGTGCCTTACTTTGAAAATTGCTGGGGGCAAATCTGACTGTGTCTGTAGTTAACTCTATGTAGCTTGACACTGATCAACGCTAACGTTAGCAGGCTGGTCACAATCAGAGCCAGAACGAGTGGTGTTCAGTCATCCACGATGCTTTGAGACGTAAACACGCAGCTCCCAAGAGGACGTTACAATATTTTAGCTTCTGAATCGTGCTGTGAAAAGTCTGATGGAATCACAAGCATTGTCAACGCAGGTAGAGAAACATGATGTGGCACCTTCAGCAAGATTGCATGGTTAAACATGAAGTAGAATTCAACCTTACTGGTCATTTCTGCAAAATAGCTGATACTTTGTCAGCTGTTTGGTGGCTTTAAACAACCTTATTCTCTAATAAAATGAACATAAGTCACCTAAAAGTTGACCAGGGCTGTTCTGTTGAAATGTATGAGCTTGTTATATTGCAAATTAATGCAGTTTTTAACATGAGGAATGTTGTGCTGATCACATTCCTCTCTGCAGGGAGCATGTTGCTTAAAGTGAAACTTGGCGATGAGGTTTTTGGCTGCATGCATTACTTAAAATGCAGTAATTTTATTTCTCTTATAGTGTTTGTTTGAGCCTTTTACGGTAATTCCAGTTTCATTGAATATTAGTTAGTAGACTAATGTGGACTCATTAGATATATCAATGACCTTTCTGTTTACACAAGCTTTTGTGCCTGTTTTCAGCATTTGCAAAGTTTGGTGTCCCAGCTGTAACAGAGGGTGTCAAAGTTTTCCACACTTCGGGGACTGAGTTGGATGATGAATATCAACTATGAAACAGGTTTGTTTCTTTTGCAGTTATTTGTCATGTGAAGCTTCTGTTCATTAGATAAGGGGTGGGTTTATGAAGGAACTGTACATAATGTTTTTTTCTCCAATCATGGTTAGCTGTCTCCACGGTATAATCTGTCTCCAGGGTAGCCTCTCCTGAGCGTCCCAGCGATCACCCCTTGATTCGTTGCACTCCCGGATAGTCAACCTTTCAGAGAGCCCTTCCAGAAAACGCCAGAGGCTGGATACAGAAGCCAAGCAAGTAAGTTGACAAACATGCTTGTTTTGTACGGACGGACCCCAGTAAAAATTGCACCATTGTTTTAGCAGCAATATCTCTTTCCAGAAATCATGACCCGGATACTCATGAAACTGCTCACAATGAGGACTGTGGATTATCTTGGGGTCATGATTTCTGGAAAGACACACAAGAGGTTTTGTTTATTTTTTGGTGCTTTGAACACCACAAGCCGAGTACCATCCAGTTCTTGTATTGGAGAGAAGGCAGACATCTCTACGGCCAATATCTCCCAAACTCATACATCTAACACAAAACAATGCATAAATAGCACTACAGATTTCATGAAAAATATGTATTTTGGATTTAAGGGTGAGCTGTCTCTTTAATGAAGTGTCTGTGTTGTCCTTTCACCCTCCAAGGAGCATTTCTATGATGGCGAGAGTGGCGCTGGGTACCTTGCTTGGAGGATTAAAACGATTCAGAGATGCAGGACTAAAGACAGACAAACAGCATTTGGAGGTAACACTGTAATAATAGTAGAAACATGTATGGAACGAAACGGTGACGAGATAATTTACTGAGTTTCTTCTAAAAAGTTGGTCTAATCCAAGTAACTGAAAATAGGGATGCACCGATCAATCAGCACGTGACCGGAAATGGCCGATTTTCAGCTAATCGGCCTCGACCGGTGACCGGCGCCGGTCAGTCCACATACTGTGCGCCGTTCGGCTTTCCCCTTTTTTTGTTTGGTTAATTACCTGCAGATGCACGCATTCACGTGACGTGTGCGCACCCCAAGCAGCCAAAAGGAAACACACGCCAGCATGTCCTCCTCATTGTGGAAATTTTAGTTTGTCACACACGGAGGGGCAGGGTACGTTGCAGAGTCCCGCTCAGCTGGAGTCCACTCCAGTCTGAGCGGCTCGCTTCACCTCACTGGCCCCTCTTCCCTGACCAGCTGCAGTCCACGTCACTGCTGCCTGCTGCAGATCAGCTGCTGCTGCTATCTGTCAGTCACATTGTAACGTGGATACAGGAGAGGACTATTTTTTCGTATTGCTAATAGAACAACGAACATAATAATAAAAGGCATCGGACCAGTGTGCAAGGTTTTCTGTGTGCGATGATTTTTTTTTCGGATGGCGGATAAAAAAAATAAATGGTTAAAGTGACTGTTCTGCCTGTTCTATCGAATTTCACAAAAATGCAATTATCTGAGCTTTCCTTTTCAGACGCTGAAACCATGCTGTATTCAACTGCTAATGCCTACATAACTACTAACTCTACAAACTAACTCTTTTAGACAGAGAAAGCACACATTCTATTAGTTCTTTTGAGATATTTTGTGTTCACAAACTCCTAGCAGAAAATAATCCTCGGCTCTTGAAAGATGAGCCAGAATCCTCAAAAAACTCCTTGGCAGAAGCTACCTACAGTAAAAAAAAAACTGTTGGCAGTGAATGTGTTAAAGCTGGATTGAGATATTGTATAAAAAAATAGTGGAAGACCTTCTTGTGATGATATAGAACTGCTACATCTTCTGTATTTTGTAAAAATGCTGCTGACATTGCACATGCACTGAATTTTGTTGAAGGGCCACAGAAATTAATTCAAGTGTTTCAAACTTGTGTTGTTACAGGTTGGGACAGTGACCTCATCAGTTTTACTGCTGTTACACCTGATGATTCCACCCACTGCCCAGGGTCAGAAGAGACCAGGAAAGGTGTCGGCATCCCAAGCAGAGAAACATCTTGTGCTCTTCAAGAAGGTTTGTACTTTTCCCTAATTTATGATAGCCTGGTAAAAAAAAAACATCCTGATCACGTGACCTCAAATTCTGTTTCGCTTACGTATCAGTCTGGACTTCCAGCCACTCAGTGATTTCAGTGGGAGGGAGTACTTGCCTTGACAGACAACTCCTTCAGCCAATCAGCGTTACCAAATCAAGTCGAACGGCGAAAATGTATTTTCCACTGAGAAACTCCCCTGGTGCACACTCTTGTTGGTTAATTGTTATTGAGTCCATTTCAGCCTTAACTACACTTATGGCTGTGTTTACCCTTACTATTGTTAATGCTCATTGCTTCCGGAAACCATACTGTTTGGCCAGCAGAGACCCTGAGTTGCATTGGAATTTTAGGAAATCTCTGTGTATCCTATATGTGACTATACCTAGAGCGAAACAAGATGTGAGATCACGTGGACATTATGTTAGGATGGTTCTTATAGGAAAGGAGAACTTAAACGAAAGACAATGCTGATTTATTTTGCACATGGTCTCACACATCTGAAAAACGTAAACCATTTTGCAGGCTTTCATTTACTTTTACAGTTATTTAGTTGATTTGAGGTCAAAGTTGATGCCAGTGATTTCATTCATGCACAAATGACAACACAAGCAGCAACTTTAACTCAAATCAACTCAATAACTGTCCAAGAAAATGAATGGCTGCTAAACTGTTTAAAGTTTTCAGGTATGTGTGAGATCAGGTTCAAAATAAATCAGCATTTTGTTTTTTTCCATTTAATGTCTGGGCTCTGCGCTAATAACATGCAAACTTAATGAAGATGCAAAGGAATATGCAATCGGCTCACCACAACATGCATCCCAGACAAATCGCCATACATGTCTCTCTCTCTGACCGCAGCTGCACTGTAGACAGTCCGTCCCCGTCGTGGTGGGACCCAGAAAGCTGGCTACGCTCTGCTGCCTCCCAGGCTGAAGCGTGAGCTTCTGTTACAGCTTTCAACCTGGGAGCCAGTCAGGCCAGTCCACAGCCCTGGCCAAGGAGCAGTGACAGCAAGGTCTGCTGGTTAAGGGGCGCGCTGTCCCTGGTGAGAGACGGCACTCCACGGCATAACACTGATATTACAACCATGTAATTCTAATCGTCTGTTTGTGTTGTTTGTCTTCTCAGACCGGAACAAACATCCAAGAGCATCTTGATGCCATCACTAGTGCTCAACCCTATCTCCTGGCTGTTGGACCTCAGAAGAATGCAATCCGCCAGTTCTTCATCATCCTTGACAAGAATGACACACCTTACAGGTCAACCTCTTCCCTTGCTGCTGTGGATGAACTGTTTGAGGCACATTTTGTCTTTGGCACAACAGACAACACCATGCTCCACAACATGTTCACATTCATCTAGACCACAGTGTACAATGTTGATGTTTGCGAAGTCAAGCAGAGTTCCCGTGTTGCTGAAGTCCGGGCAAGGCTGCTTAGGAATGAAGTGTTCTGTTTGTCATGCTGAGTTAACTAGTTCAAATGCGCTTGTTAGGCATTTCCGGTTAGTTCATGGTTATTTGGATGGAAGAAATCTTTGCCTTCAATGTGTTCAGACTGGATGCGGCCGTGTGACTGTTTGGTACTTTTTCTGGTTTTAGGAAACATTTAAACACCAAACATACAGACTGTTGACCAACAGATTGACACTGATGTTAATTTAAGCAGTGTAGACCTAGATGATCTAGGAGAGGTGGTGACTGCTAATGTAGATGAGACAGCCATAACATCTGGACTGTTGTCAAAGACGAATATTCATTTGTGTGCTCTATTCCATGCACAGGACATAGAGTGTTATGGTTTAATTTGATACTTAAGGCCACTTGTTAATGATTTGAAAGTACTCGCTCAAGAGCGGGACTTCAAATTCCCATGTTTAAACACATGATTTGTGCTACTATTATTCAGGTCACTGTGGAAAATATAGGTTTGCATGGTCTGTTTGGCTTTGTGGAGTCATTTGGGGCTCGATGTTGCTGTCGTTTCTGTCTCCTTGAGAAGCATTGTTTGAAGATGATCCGGAAGTTGTACTAAGAACTATCGATATGCACACACAGCACTGTCAAACTATGCAAACAGATCCTACACTATGTATATTGTGTGAAACACACTTGTCTGTTAAATTCACTTTAGTAATTCCACACAGCCAACAGTTTTTCTGTAGACATAATGCATGCTGTTTTAGAGGGGGTCCCTCCGTTTGAGCTGAAACTTTTTCTGCAGTACATTCAGGGCAACTTCCTAAATGCTGAACAACTGGCTGGTAGAATACATGCTTTTGACTGTTTACAACCAGCAGCCAAACCGTCCACCAAGAGTAAAGTTGTTGGATGGAAGTAATGATTTGGAAATGAATGCCATACAGTCTTGGTGCTTATTGCGCAATATGCCTTTGTTATTTGATTCAGACAGATGATAAGTTGGTATCTTCTACTTTTGCTTTTCAATAAATGAAGACATTGACATAATGAATTGTGTTTGTTTGTTTTTTCACATTACATGCAAATTTTAAAGTATAGTAGTAGATTTAGATATACACTGACAGGAGTTAATTAAAAATCAACACTTGGAATAACTCCCACAAGGAGTAAATACAATAAGAGTTAATTTGTATTCACACTGGTGAGAGTAAGCTTTAAATTAACACTCAGTGTTAACCACTTCTAACATTGATGGAGAGTTAAATTAAGATTAACTCTCGGAGTTAACTAAAAGTAACACTATGGGTGTTAATTACCTCATAGTGTAATATTTTATTAACACTGTTCAGTGTTGTGCAGGGTGATGCAGTGTTAAATTTGGACTCTTTCTAGAGTTGAATTAACTCTGAAATATCAACACTATGTCAAGAGTAACTTTAACACCCTGTGGTGTGGGACCATATGTTATCCGAGCCAGTGTTAAAAATAACTCTTTAAGTGTTGATTTAACACTGCAAATTTTACTGTGTAGGCTGATGGTCTAGGGGTTAAGGCGGTCACCTTAACAACCGCATACATCGGAGAAGTGCAGGTTTGGTTCCTGCAGGGGATTTGAAGTCGTCTCCCCACCCCTCCCTCCCCCCCCATCCCCTCCTCTGCCATCTCCTGGCCTCCTTCCTTCACCTTGTTCTCACTCAACCACTCTCACCATATCTGCAGGGACTGTGCCTGCTCTCCTCTGCGGGTCAGTCCCTGCAGAGATGGTAGTAGGGTGGTTGAGTGAGAACAGGGTGAGAGGAAGGAGGCTGGGAGATACATAGATAGATGGCAGAGGAGGGAATTTTGTTGGAGGACGGGAAGGGAGATAAGAGGGAGTTAGAAGGAAGGACATGGGGCTGAGGAGAGGTCAGACAGTGCGGGATGGGTGGACAGGTTGGAGGGGAGGTCAGACAGTGGGGGGGGTGGTGGTGGAGGACTGGTTGTCCTCTCTTGCCTTGACTTGTCCTCTCTCTCCTGCCTAGTCCTCTCTCTCCTGCCTTGTCCTCTCTCTTCTCTCTCCTGCCTTGTCCTCTCTCTCCTCCTGCCTTGAAGTCCTCTCTTGCCTTGACTTGTCCTCTCTCTTGCCTTGTCCTCTCTCTCCTGCCTTGTCCTCTCTCTTCTCTCTCCTGCCTTGTCCTCTCTCTCTCCTGTCTTGTCCTCTCTCTCCTGCCTTGTCCTCTCTCTCCTGCCTTGTCCTCTCTCTCTCCTGCCTTGTCCTCTCTCTTTCATGCCTTGTCCTCTCTCTTGCCTTTTCCTCTCTCTTCTCTCTCCTGCCTTCTCCTCTCTCTCCCTGTCCTCTCTCTCTCCTGCCTTGTCCTCTCTCTCCCTGTCCTCTCTCTCTCCTGCCTTGTCCTCTCTCTCCTGCCTTGTCCTCTCTCTTCTCTCTCCTGCCTTGTCCTCTCTCTCCCTGTCCTCTCTCTCTCCTGCCTTGTCATCTCTCTCCCTGTCCTCTCTCTCTCCTGCCTTGTCCTCTCTCTCTCCTGCCTTGTCCTCTCTCTCCTGCCTTGTCCTCTCTCTCCTGCCTTGTCCTCTCTCTCCCTGTCCTCTCTCTCTCCTGCCTTGTCCTCTCTCTTGCCTTGTCCTCTCTCTTCTCTCTCCTGTCTTGTCCTCTCTCTCTCCTGCCTTGTCCTCTCTCTCCTGCCTTGAAGTCCTCTCTCCTGCCTTGTCCTCTCTCTCCTGCCTTGTCCTCTCTCTCTCCTGCCTTGTCCTCTCTCTCTCCTGCCTTGTCCTCTCTCTCTCCTGCCTTGTCCTCTCTCTTCTCTCTCCTGCCTTGTCCTCTCTCTCTCCTGTCTTGTCCTCTCTCTCTCTCCTGCCTTGTCCTCTCTCTCCTGCCTTGAAGTCCTCTCTCCTGCCTTGTTCTCTCTCTCCCTGTCCTCTCTCTCTCTCCTGCCTTGTCCTCTCTCTCCTGCCTTGTCCTCTCTCTCCCTGTCCTCTCTCTCTCTCCTGCCTTGTCCTCTCTCTCCCTGTCCTCTCTCTCTCTCCTGCCTTGTCCTCTCTCTCACCCCCCACAATGTATCTCTAGGCAGTTTTGTTATGGCTTTCCCCAACAAACGACTCGAAAAGGTTTTATTGTCCTTAATAAACAGATCACTATTCAAAACTTGACAAGACAAGACAAAACTGAACTAAACCAAACACATACAGTAGGCTAAGCCCCTGCAAATGGGTCCAGTTACAGTATGTAGGCAGCAGTCCTGGTGCCTTCCCCTGTCAGAAGCAGGGACACGAATCCCCCATTGAAGGATGCAGCCCCTCATATGCAGAGACAAACATAATTCGTTTTCAATTAACCACACAATACAACAAGAGTCCCCTTCAACACTATGTAACTATTATTACATTGACTTTCCCATACGTCATCATTTATAATGACTCCATTTATAATGACTCCAAGTAGTTTAACCCCTCAAAAATTGGTTTTACAGTTTTTCACAAAAGACTTGCTCCTGGCCAATCCCGGTGCTTGACTGCTGCGTAGGCGGGCACAGGGCGTGGTTATTGCGTAACCTATGTGCGAATAGAAATCACGCAGCAACGAGCTAGCGTGTAGCTTTCTGCCGTTAGCTTGCTAGCTAGTTAGCATTGACACAAAGGGAGGAGGGAGCGGAAGCCGCTCTGACATGGTTGGAGCCAATGCAGCTGCTGTGTGACCAGCCACATGCCTGGTCTGTCAGAATAGACTCACTGACTCTTGCCTTGTCCTCTCTCTCCTCCTGCCTTGAAGTCCTCTCTTGCCTTGACTTGTCCTCTCTCTCCCGCCTCCCCCTGTCCTGTCCTCTCTCTCCTGCCTTGTCCTGTCACTGACTCATACCATGCAGCTGCTGTGTGCCCAGGCACACTCCTGGTCTGTCAGAATAGACTCACTGACTCATACCATGCAGCTGCTGTGTGACCAGGCACACTCCTATAGTCTGTCAGAATAGACTCACTGACTCATACCATGCAGCTGCTGTGTGACCAGCCACACTCCTGGTCTGTCAGAATAGGACTCACTGACTCATGCAGCTGCTGTGTGACCAGGCACACTCCTGGTCTGTCAGAATAGACTCACTGACTCATACCATGCAGCTGCTGTGTGACCAGGCACACTCCTGGTCTGTTAGAATAGACTCACTGACTCATACCATGCAGCTGCTGTGTGACCAGGCACACTCCTGGTCTGTCAGAATAGGACTCACTGACTCAGGTCCCTGAGAACAATGTGCTTAAAAGGTTCTCAAATATCTGGGACCCGTTTTTGGCCTTGAAGCAGAGAAGATTACAGTCCGCTGTCCAGGTGTTATACTGAGTTTTGCACCCCCGCCAGATAGCAGCAAAATGCATCCCCACCTAACGGGAACATTATTGTAATGATTTATACAGAAACATAACTGTTTAAAAATGATATAATTGTTTGGGTAGACGTGACTTCCCTGTTTTTAAGTTAATACAGCCCCAAAATATGGTGGCGATGCATGGTGGTGCGGGGAAGCATAACTCGTCACAAGAACGGGCGCAAACGCAGATTAGAGGCGTGCCAAATCATTTATGCACGGCACAAACGGGATTTGGGCGGTGCTAACCACCAGAATTATTCACAGGTGTGGCCTGGCAATGCCTGGGCGTTACATCAATCAAACCAGATTCCCGTCTTGCTGCAGTAATAGCATGCTGTAATTCTTCCCATGCGTAATTTGGATAGGTGTAAGCCTATTGACTGTTATTATCCATATCTCATAACGACACCATCACATCATATACCTGTTAAAAACATCTGAGTTTTGATGCAATTGGGGTTATTTTGTTGACTGGGGTGGGACAATAGAAACGTGTTTGCAGCGGGTAAATGGCGGAGACAAAAAAAAAGATTGGAGGATTTACAGTGGACTCAATTAAAACTCGACTCGTGCCGAGGCTTGTGCCAGATCGGCTGTGATGCCAACGACCCTCCGGGTTATAGCAGGTGAAGGTGAATAGCCTATTGCAAGTAGGCTACAATGTACATGTTTTCTCAATTAATTTACCATAACCCCTCCTTGCAATGTGATCAAAGTTTCTCAGTGAATTATAGTTGATTGCCTCACCGAATAATCTGCTGGTTACCCAATTTTAGCGGCAGGATTTGATGTACTGGGGTGGCACGTCCATGCGTAATGACGTTTCTGCGCTGCGCTGCGATCGTGCGGCATCCAGCGCAGCGAGGTATTTAGTGCGTAAGAGGTCCTTTTCAAAGCTCTTTGCCCAAAGTAATTGTGCGCTGCTGACGATAGGATAATGCCATCTATCCCCACATTTTAGCGCTGAAACGCCTGCTTTGGCATGTGGCACGCCTATGCCCAGTACAATTATAACAGGCATGCGCTTGTGCCCGCCCCCAATTTGCATTGTGCACGCGTTAAATGAGCGCAAATGCTAAATTTGCGCTTGATACTACTGTATGGGCAGTGTCCCAATGAAATATCTTCTTAGTGAGTCTTTGGTCAGACATTCTCACAAGTCTATTCTATAGTCGAAGGATTTGAACTCTGTGTCTGATGCTTGGGGATTCCCAACCCATATCTCCACTAATGGCCAGAACTGAGGTGAATTTATGAACTCCTAGAAAATAGCGGATGGCTCTTTGATGCACAGTGTTACAGCTTGTACACTGTAAAATGTAATTAGTTGACGTTACTTAAAAGAAATGTGAAAACTCATTGCCTCAAACAACTTGAGTAAAGTAAACTTAAGATGGTGAGTTAGAGGAACTTGTTTATTCCAAGTGGGCAATACTTAAATTAAGTGATTAATTAGTAAACCTAAGCTAAACATTATAAGTTGATGTAACTTGTCCATTCTGAGTAGGCAATACTTAAATTAATTAATTAGTAAATCTAACATAAAACATTTATGTTGATGTAACTTGTTTATTCTGAGTGGGCAATACTTAAATTGTCATTATTAATTAGTAAACCCTACTTAAAAGAACGTCACCATAAAACCATGCTCATTTATTTTGCACATGCTCTCACACATATCTGAAAACTGCAAACAGTTTTGCAGGCAATCATTTAGTCTGACAGTTGACAGTTGATTTAAGTGCAAGTTGATGCCAGTGATGTTTGTATGACATCACTGGTCCACACTTAACTCAAATAAACTCTAAAACTGTCAAACTAAATCTGAATGATTGCAAAACTGTTTAGTTTTTGGATGTGTGAGATCCTGTGCAAAATAAATCAGCATTGTTTTTTGGTTTCTCCTTTAAATCAATAACTAACCACAACTTAACACTTTTACCCATTGACTGTAAATAGGTTCGACCATTCATACTTTTTCAGGTTGACTTACCGTAATTAAACAAACATGTCACTGAACTGAAAATTCTACTATAACAGCTACAACAACACTTAATAATTTATCTACAAACACATTGTCAGAACTAAAATAATTACAGAAAAACAATGAATTGTTGCATTGCAACATTTAATTTCAATGCCAACAATTCAACAATGAACTGGGACAGATTACAATTAAAAGGTTATATGGGTAGTGGCTGCAAAAACCCTTCACATGGTGAAAATTTGACATTTACATACATTATTTGGGCTTTGCATTTGGATTACCCAAAATGCATGGCAAATACACTCAAATTCATCCAACTAGTAATGCTTGGATTGGGAAATACAAAGCTTCCACCAAAACTGCAAACACTGAAAAACAAGCTACTGGATTAGACCAGTAAACTTTGTAACTGTTGCATTATTGTACTGTAAGTAGTTATGATCGAAATGTCAGATACTTTTGAGAAAGGGTACTGTTGAATGTTCGAAGAGAAAAGTCAGATACTTTTGAGAAATGGTACTGTTAAATGTTAAAAGAGAAAAATCAGATACTTTTGAGAAATGGTACTGTTAAATGTTATGAGAGAAAAGTCCAAATACTTTTGAGAAACAGTACTCTTAATTGTTATGAGAGAAAGGTCAGATACTTTTGTGAAACGGTACTGTTGAGAGAAGTCTGCTTATTTTGCTGTCCCAGCTTCAATCTTCTATTGACAAGTCTCTAATATTGTCCATGACAATACCTCCCCTCAAGTATGATGGCATTGGAGATGGGCTGGAGGTGCAGTGAGCTTGGACCCGGCTGACGATTATCTTCACCATCTTCACTGAGAACAGTCAGCACACCAACTGTGACGTCTGCTAGGGCCTCATCTCTCGCAGCACCCTGCAAAGAAACACATCTTTAGAAACTGTACCAAGTTATGTTTGCTACCCATTGGATTTCCTCTTCTTATGAACATTAATTTTTAGCTGTCCGCGCAACTAGCGGCGGTCAGCTCTACATGTCTCTACATCACCTTCGGGGAGAGAGAGAGACAAACACAGAGTGGACAGCACCAACATGACACGCAATGATTTCTCAAAATGCCACAGTGGAGTGACTGAACCACTAGATAGCTAGCAAGTACAAGTCACGCAAATTTTAAAAGATGTCCTGCTCCGTTGCTAAGAATATTGTTTCTGCTATACACGCCTGGTCCACAAGTTTTCCCAGCTTGAAGTACAGACCATCTACAATGCACTTGCAGAATGTAGAAGAGATGGTCTGGGTTCAGAGACTAGCCGTGAGTGCTCTTCATAAGAAGAAAAACGCTCCAGAATTTAGTAATGAGCCGGGTATATATCAAAAGAACTTGAATTTCTATTCTTACACAATATACAAATTCAAGCACTTTCAATGACCCATCTATATTTATGTCGATTTTACAAAACTTTCAAGGTCTTGATTTTTCTTCTCATCAGATTTACAAACTTTAAAGCAGGGGTCTCAAACTCAAATTACCTGGGGGCCGCTGAGTGTCCAATCTTGTCACAAGGGGGCCACTTCATGTATTTAAAAAAAAACGAGAAAAATGCAACCGTTCGAATTCTCAACATTAACAATTTATTTGTTTATTTGAGGGACTTTGTTTTCTTTTTTAGGGACAATGCACATTATTAAATTAGGCAGTGTTAATTTTCAACTGTCCGTTGGAACTCCAGCTAGAATTAGAACATATCATAAATGTCACTTGACAGCTCAGTAATCCGCTCTGCCACTGTGTTGGCTGAAAGGCTGATGTTGGTTAAGTGACTTTTTTTTCTGGACAAACGATATAACATATAACAGAAGTGGAGTATTGGCCAGAATGACATGAACATTTGGAAACTTATTCAGCGGGTATCTTGCATGTTGCGTTCAGGTGCATTGTAAAAAAAAAAATGTAATTCCGTCGCGGGCCACACAGGGGGCGCCGCATGCGGCCCGCGGGCCGTGAGTTTGAGACCCCTGCTTTAAAGGATTTCAAGGATCTGTGGGAACCCTGACCGTCCTAAAGTAAAATAACAATGCAGACCAAACAGTTTTTGTGTGTGCAAGTACTTACCACGCATGTCTTGTAGAATTCACTGGATGTGTCGCCAATTGGGATGCCTTGGAGGACAACAGCGTGCCGGGCAGTCACGTCTGGTGACTAATGATACAGAGACAGAAAAGATCAGTTAAGAGACACATTTACTTGGCACAAACAAGTCAGAGAGGGAGTGAAAAAGGTTGGTCTGTCTTGATGATGGGCTTGTCTTGAGTCACAAAGCAACGACGGGTGACTATTCACCAGTGGTTTAAAAAAAGGAAAAAGTAACGGCTTAAAACGGTGGAAAAACATTGCATTTCCTATAAGTTCTTCACAATAAAAGCCTTTGGCTAGTTAGTGCAAAGCTTTTCATATGAAGCAACAGGGGATGTTTTCATCAGCTCAGCAATAACATAACAGCTCAGATACAACTGAAAGCGATGAGGAAATGGTAAAACAATAAAGCAGCTAACTGAAAGTCCAGAAACACAGGAGAGAAACCAAAACTTCAAACCACAGAGGCTCAGTTAGAGGCTACAAAAGCACAGACAGCTGAACACAGACGTTTAAAAACGCCTTTCTCTGTGCACAGACATGAGCCTGCTCACAATACAGCTACTTTGAGGGGGAGAAGGGGGGTTGTCACGGGTTGTTGAGATGTCACTGCAGCCCGCATGGAGGCAGGCCCATCTTGAGTGTTCTTCAGAAGGTGTTAACATTTTTAGGGCAAAGAAAAATCATGGTTTGGTTTGGTGCAGCCAGAAGTCCCAGTGGAAGAGGGGTATAAGGATTAGGGATGTCACCGTGTACACGTGTAATGGGATAGCAAATCATAACCGTTTAGAAAAAACTATAACAGACTACACGTCTGTGTCACAATGCCAGACCCATGAGAGTTCTTACGCTGATACACTACATTACTGCATGCTGCAGAGCTCTCTCTGGGTCTGGGACACTTTCCCTCAGAGGGCTGGTTATGGGAGGGAACCGTTCACTTGGCCAGTCATATGCCAGTGATGGCTTCAGTCCTCTCCAATCAGTAACGACTTCGCGATCAGACAACACGGGAGGCGCAGCCCATTTTTCGAACCGGTCTCTCATCGGTGCTACGACCTGTCACTCATTCTATTTCAACCCGCCTTCAAAACCAGCAGTGGCTGTTAAGTGGCAAAGACTCACATGTAGTATGCAAATTCAACTTAATATTTGAGTCTGGGGAGAGACTACATCAGCTGGGGCTGTACCTTTAAGACAGGCAGCTTTACGACAGTCTGCCCTGCTGGAAAGTGGTGTGGTTGTAATTGTAAACATGGAGCCAGTGTGACTGCATGAAAATAAAACGTTTAACAGTTACGTTGTGGTCCACAAGTTATTAAACATAACATTGGCGACGAGAATGATGGATTCTCTGCTCTCACCTCTCTCCCCGTTCTTCGCCCTGCCTGTCGAACCACCGATCCCATGGGTTCACTGGCATGAATCCTTTGAAACGTTCATATTAGGGCTAGCTGATGCTAACGTTGAAAGGAAGAAAGCCCTGCTGATACACAATCTGGGCAACGAGGGACAGCGGGTTTTTCGTACTCTCGGACCCGCTCCTAATATGTGGACTGTGTCACACTGCTGCTATCTGGACATTTGCTGCTCAACACAATGTAAAAGCGGATTGTTTTCCGTCAACATCGGTAGCAACTAGCAAGCGGGTGAGTCTGTCTTACCGTTTCATCTCTCATCAAAAATAAACTGTTTAACGCTAGTGGTGCTAATGCTGCCTGTAAACTACAGATAACTTTAATGTGACACTAAAGTGTTCACACAAGTGCAGTAACGTTAATGGAAATGCGGTCCAAAAAAAGCATGGCAATGGAAATGCGGTATAAAAAAACACACACAAAAAACAAAACGCCCGGTTAACCGGTTACACGCTGCCAGAAGGTCCCGTGTACCCGTGTAGAAAATTTTGTAACCGTTGACATCCCTAATAAGGATTACTCAAAGTTGCAAAATGAGATTACTTACCACCAAGTTGATGTGTTGCATTAACTTAGTGAGTTTCTCTCCAACAGCTCCTTTTTAGGACTTGAAGAGTTCGATGAGAGGTGGGGTGTGCTGGTCCAGAGCTTTAAAGAAATCTCCCTCAAGATTCTTACTGGCAATTCTATTGAACTCAGCAAATACCTGAAAAAACACAGAGGGCAAGTGTGGAAAGAGAACCAGCACATTAAGTTGACATTGATTTGATTCATAATAGTTGTACAAACTAGCAACAACTATAGCTTACAAGATAGTTACATTTCTAGCTTGCCAAAATAGAATACCATTTTCAAATTATCAGACACTAGTGTATATACTACTTTCTAACCAACACAAAATACTGATTTGTATAAATAAATCCTGAGTGTAAGAAAAATATGTCTTCAACTTGAAAATAATGTGTAACAATGTAATTATGTGTTAACATTCTTAAGTGTGCTGCCATTTCTGCCCTCACAGCTAGAATTGGTTGTGTTTTGATTGGCATTTCAGGCACTATTAAAATATATAAACTCCTCAAAAAAAGTTTGGAAACGTTATTTTGGTCGATTATTTCTCCCCTTTATTAATACCAATTGGTATTGTATTTTATATCGTTGGAAAGCCTGATTAGTCACCTTTACAACGGGGTACAACTTTTAAGGATCGTACATTCGTGGAAGGAGCAACACAGCTAAACGTGTGGGTAGCTCCCCAAAAAAAGTGTGCCAAAATCTCCTGCAATATTCTTCTGTTGGTATTCACTCTTGTTTTGAGCTTCAAGTGCAGGTGTGTGCCAGTCACAGGTGTGTGACTGGCACCTGATTGGCACCTAATTTGTGGTGCCAAGGTGCCAAGCTGTTGTGGCTGCATATGGATCTTCCACACGCTACTGAGATCCCTGACACTGTCAAATGAATAAAGTGTAAAAATGGCCAATATGTGTTGTGTTTTCCTTATCACTGTGGGAGAGTGCAATCATCCAATCCACCAAGCAACTCAAAACAAGAGTGAATACCAACAGAAGAATATTGCAATTGTTTTGGTCATTTTGACTTTGGCTGTCAGTACTCACATACAATGGATGGTGACACAGAGAACAGGGCTTTGCGTCTCTCCCCTGGGCTGGAACTCTCCAGCTTGGCCGTGGGGCGGAGGATGAGATGCAGAACGAGAGGGGAGGCTGGGAGGTACAGGGAGAAAGAGAGGAGAGGGGGATGATAGAGTGAGAGGGACAGGGTGGACACAGTTGGATCTCGGTTCAAACCTAGTCTTGTTTACAAAGTCACAAGATAGGAATCAATGCATTTACTTTGATTATCTTTGGTTGTAATCAATTGTGATGACGTAAGCATAGCTTTTACTGGACATCATAAAATACACATGCTGAGAGATTATTAATTGTTCAATGTGGAGACATTGGATGAAAATACCTTTTTTACTGCTGGGAGAGCAGATACTGCCAGCTGGTCACTCTGTTTGAGCCTGGATGGAGGGCAGTTGTGAAGAATCAGATTTAAGGCAACTATTTAAAAACAGACATTGAAACTTGCATCCAACCAACATGGCAGCAATCTCACATGTGACCAACATCTACACCACACGTATCAAGTGCAAGTAAAAATAGCACAGATACAGTATAAACCACAAATACAGTTGCCAGTAATGACATTTAGATATGCTGGACATGATGAGCTTACAAAATAATCTAAGCTACTTGAATATGCCAGCCAAATGAGCAAATATATTCACTATCATCACAGGTTATGATAAAATAGAGTAAGCATTATACTTGTGTTAGATTAATTACAGTAGATGTGGTTTCTGATGGAATCAGGGTCAAATTAGCAGTAGGCTACTTATGCCTGTAGCACAACTGCTCACCATGATTTAGTTGTGGGCAGGACCTTTGGCACTCGTATCTTTGGCTGTCAATACTCACAATGGCTGGTGACACAGAGGACCACAGTCGGGCCGCCTTTATTGCGTCTCTCCCCTGGGCTGGAACTCTCCGGCTGGGCCTTGGGGCGGAGGATGGGATGCAGAACGAGAGGGGAGGCTGGGAGGTACAGGGAGAAAGAGAGGAGAGGGGGATGATAGAGTGAGAGGGACAGGGTGGACACAGTTGGATCTCGGTTCCAACCTAGTCTTGTTTACAGTCACAAGATAGGAATCAATGCATTTATTTTGATTATCGTTGGTTGTAATCAATTGTGGTGATGTAAGCATAGCTTTTACTGGATATCATAAAATACACATGCTGAGAGATTATTAATTGTTCAATGTGGAGACATTGGATGAAAATACCTTTTTTTACTGCTGGGAGAGCAGATACTGCCAGCTGGTCACTCTCAGTTTGAGCCTGGATGTAGGGCAGTTGTGAAGAATCAGATTCAAGGCAACTATTTAAAAACAGACATTGAAACTTGCATCCAACCAACATGGCAGCAATCTCACATGTGACCAACAGCTACACCACACGTATCAAGTGCAAGTAAAAATAGCACAAATACAGTGTAAACCACAAATACAGTTGCCAGAATGACATTTAGATATGCTGGACATGATGAGCTTACAAAATAATCTAAGCTACTTAAATATGCCAGCCAAATGAGCAAATATATTCACTATCATCACAGGTTATGATAAAATAGAGTAAGCATTATACTCGTGTTAGATTAATTACAGTAGATGTGGTTTCTGATGGAATCAGGGTCAAATTAGCAGTAGGCTACTTACGCCTGTAGCACAACTGCTCACCATGATTTAGTTGTTGGCAGGACCTTTGGCTTATCAGATGCCAAATAGTTGACCTGCATTGGCTTACTGTTATGTTCATTTAAAAAGCTCCATCATTCACTAAATTAACTTCTTAACACTGTTCATGAATGGAACAAAAATTTAATTGCTAAACAGTGTTTCCCTATTTAAATCGACTTGTGTGGTATTGATTCAACTTATTTCTCCTTTATTTTAATGTTTAATCACAAACTACTTTTATCTGCTCACCTGGGCCCCCTTCATTTCTACTACCACCACAAGCATCCCCCCCCCCCCCCCCCCCGCCCCCCACACACACACACACAGTACAGGAGGGACCAGATAAGGTCTCTCTCTCTCTCTCATTACTGTACATCCTCACTAGAAAGTTTGCATGAACAGGGCAGGGCAGGACCCCCCCCCCCCCAACACACACACACACACACACACACACACACACACACACAGTACAGGAGGGACCAGAGAAGGTCTCTCTCTCTCTCTCTCTCATTACTGTACATCCTCACTAGAAAGTTTGCATGAACAGGGCAGGGCAGGGCAGGGCAGGACCCCCCCCCAACACACACACCAACTCTGTACAGGAGGGGCCGACCAGACCAGACAACATATCTCTCGTTACTGTAGCGTACTGTACATCCTCACTAGAAAGTTTGCATGACCAGGGCAGGATAAAGATCTGTCACACTTGCCTTCTGAGAAAAGCTCTCCCGCCATCACACATAATAACCTCTGAATTTACTGGGGAAAACCCGTTTGCGCACCACATGGGAATGACAAAGCGGGGAAAAAAACAAGGAATGCTTTCTTAACAGCTAGGCCATGAGTTGCATGCTGTAGCTGTACCCTAAACCTATCCGTGATTAACGTTAATGAATGGAATGCGCACATCAAAGGGAAGAGTGGGGGATGGGCGGAAGTTAACGTTATGAACCAATATGTAGAAATACTGTGGCCCAGTTAAAATGACAACACCCAAATTAATTACCATTTAAGTCATGGGTTGAAAACGTGTAGCCTACAGTAGGTTAACTTACTCATCTAACAACCATTGTAGCTACGCATGGTGTGGCCAAGCTAGCTAGTTAAACTGGACACGGTCTTGTCCCCAACAAAGAAAGCACATAGCCTACACCTAGCACTGAATTAACAAGCAAGGATAAAATATGTCACTGTAAATTTTGATAAGTTAACGTTACTTAAAAAAACTAAGGTAACCGATTGCCTCAAAATTTCCAAGTAAAGTAGATCATTAATTCTAAGTTTATAAAACTGAAAGAAACTGAGTATCGTTAACTCATTAATTAGGGTCAATATAAAATGTTAAGTAACCCATACTCATTAAAAAAAGTTTAGTGAACTCAAAATCATTAGTAAGTAGTAAATCATTAGTAACGTTTACGCAAATTATTAATTAGAATGCCTATAAAATGTTAAGTAACCCATACTAATTAAAAAAGTTAACCTAAAATGTTAAGTAACCCATACTCATTAAAAAAAGTTAACCTTACAGTAAACTGGAGTATAGTTAACTCAAAATCATTAGTAAGTAGTAAATAATTAGTAACGTTTACGCAAATTATTAATTAGAATGCCTATAAAATGTTAAGTAACCCATACTCATTAAAAAGTTAACCTAAAAATGTTAAGTAACCCATACTCGTAAAAATAGGTTAACCTTACAGTAAACTGGAGTATAGTTAACTCAAAATCATGCATTACGTTTGCTGAGTTATGAACACTCCAGCAATTTTCAACCAGCTTTGTATCATTACAACATCAGTAGTTTGTCAGAAAACTAAACAGTTTTGCAGGCATTCATTTAGTTTGACATTTATTGAGAGTCATTTGTGCATGAATGAAATCACTGGTCCACAACTTAACTCAAATCAACTCTCAATAAATGTCAAACTAAATGAATGCCTGCAAAACTGTTTACAGTTTTCTGACAAACTACTGATGTTGTAATGATACAAAGCTGGTTGAAAATTGCTGGAGTGTTTACATAAGCAGTACTCATAAAAAAAGTTATCCTTAAACATTCACATCACTAGAATACAAGGAAACAGATTGCATTGACATTGTCAACTAAGCTGAAAAGCGTAAGTGCTATGAAAGACAACAGTTTGAAGGGAAAACTGAACAAGTTTATTTGTTCTTTTAAACAAGTGTCTGTGGTACTCATTTCAGTCAGTCTTTAACAATGTAAATCAAAATGCATTTTGTTGTCAAAGACAGTATTGAAATACACAGGGTTTAAATGAGGGCTTCACATGCATACAATTTCACCATGAGCAATCTCCCTGCCATTTCTTAAAAGGAATACAATTCTCCTGTGGGAATCAAAACTAAAGAGAAAAAAAAATCTTCTAAATCAATTTTGAGCTATACTGTCTAGAGATGAAGCGATAACCGGTTTAATGATAAACCGCATGAAAAATTCCTGACAATTACCATACCGTTTAAAATTTCAATTATCATTAAAACCATGTTACTGTGATTACAGCACTTTAGTTTTCAATATAAAACGTAGTGAAATTATTTCAGTGAGTATTTTTTTTCTTCTAATCAGCACATTTGAACAATACAGTGATAATACTGATAACCTGATAATTTTTGTCACTATAATTGTGATATGAAAGTTTCATAACGTTTCATCTCTAGACTGATCAGACACAATACCAGGTACCAAACTGATCAGACAAAGAACAGCTGACATTCACAGATGCAAACCACTAACGTGACATTTTGTTGATGCCTATTTCAATAATGATGAACATACACAATTGTGTAACAGTTTAAAAAAAAAAATGATTGAAGTTATCAAATGATAGTACAAAAGATCAGAATGGTCAGTCTTAATATGTAAACAATTTAAATGAAAATGCACTTTGTTGGGATGTAGACTATTTCAAGAATGATGACCATATGGCATATACTACTGTTTTTTTTGTAACAATATTGTGTAAAGGGGCTGACACACCAAGCTGATGGTGGGCTGTCGCGTTGGTGAGCATCTGTAGCCTTAGTTTTTGCTGTGTGTCCCGCACGGTTGGCACTAGTCAGCGGCTTTTCCGGCTGATTCAGAATGCGTTGGTGAGAGAAATCTCTGATTATCAGCTTGTGACTGACTGCCACTGTAATGCCATGGTCCAATATAACGGTATTTTAGGCCGAAATTGTCTCACTTGGCGAGAGCGCATGCGAAGCACAGCCACGCAAATAGCCTACCATTTCTTCAGTAATTTATATAATTGCAGACAGCAAACACATCTGCTGTACAAACGTAGTAATTGCTACTCAGGGTTCCTACACATCTTTCACCACAGTAGCCTACTGTGCTTACAGTGTTTATATATTAACTCAGTCCAATAGCAACTGCAATAGTGTTTTCCCCAGAGCGTGTAATATACAATTATTGGGTTAACACTAGATATACACGTAGCCGCGACACGCAACTATAAAGGACTTTCCTTTATAGTTTCGCTCCTGCTGTAATCAGGGAATCCGGCACACTCACCGCCCGGTATTCATTCCACACAAGTGGAAAGCACACTAGACTTGTGTAGAATGGTTTTGATCTTGTAAATCCAACCGTATGTCGTACTGCTGTCTCGCTAGCAGAAGCTGGCTAGGTAGTCAAAATGGCTGCTACTGTATCTGTCAGTCAGGGGGGCTAAGAAACCTCATATTCGTAAACTATGGACTATTTCAGAACAAATAGACCGCGGATGGAGAGACAACACCCATGGCAACAAGGTGCATTCTTTTTATTTGAGATTGGTGCAAGTTATGAAGATTTCGGGCGGCGAGTGTGCAGGATTCCCTGATTACAGGGGGGGCGAATGGAACTATAAAGGAAAGTCCTATATAAACGGCTATATAAACACCCAGCTTGCTGGCCTACTAGCAATGAGTTATTTCACACAGGCACAGAATGTATGTACAAATTGACCATCGGCTGTCATCTTTGCGGTGTTTTAAAGTGAAACATTTTAAGTTGCGCCGATACAGGTATGATGCAACAGTTTGCCTTCGTTTCTGCTATTCCTTTGCCAACGGGTTGTGTGTTCCAACCTTAACAGTTTTACAAATCAAATAAATAAAAAAACAACAAAAAACATATTGCTCCCTGCAATTTCTTAATCTTGACATGAACTAACAATTTCTCCGAAATCATCACACTGATGAAAAATGCTGAGCATACCACTAATGTGCTTAATGTATCCAATGACTATGGTGTGACACAAACTATAGGTAAACTCGGTCAATTGAGCTACATGACCAAAGGGGGGGTGGGGGGTGGGCTACTTCTCCAATCCAAGTAAATACATTGGCAAATTACATTGGAGATAGAAGGGTGAAGATCTCAGCGTGACACAACGTGTGTCACATCCCATTCACATTGTGAAGACATTCACTCACTGCATCAGAAGAGTTTTGAGTGATTGGATTTTTGGTTTGAGGGATTTCTCATCAATTGAGAGAAGCACTCTTTGAATAAAATCAAAGGTGTTCTTCAGTTGTTTAGGGTACTGCAAATCCAGGGCGTACATCAGTCCAAAGAGTAGGCACATGGCATGTGGAAGATTTTCAAGCTCATCCATCACTATTGTCCCTTCCAAAATGATTGCAGTACCTTTAGCCTCTAGGTACAGCGAGTGAGGAGTAGGCGGAGTTTCTTCAGCAATCACTGTCAGGATCCCAATGGAGGTGTGGCTCATGTCCTCGGGAGGGTCATCACGGTCCTACAACAACAGCAGCATTACAACCACAATTACATATCAAATGTCACCTTGCATTTATGTGGTAGAAAGCACAAGACGACACAGGGTCCAAATATCAAATCTGATAAACACATATTTTGCATAACACTGTGTGTGTGTGTGTGTGTGTGTGTGTGTGTGTGTGTGTGTGTGTGTGTGTGTGTGTGTGTGTGTGTGTGTGTGTGTGTGTGTGTGTTAGGGCTGTCAAAGAATATTCTATATTCTAATATATATTCTAATATAAAAAGTAAAATAATATTTGAATATGAAAATTAATATTTGAATTTATTATTATTATTATATATATATTCTTTTATAACATTTAACCAAGGTAAAAAACCTGGCCAAGAGGGCAACATCAAAACATACATCGTTGGCCTGGTTATTTAAAAACATTACAAAAGTGTCGGCTACTGTATTAGTACTGACTGAATAAATCTGGGGGGGAAACAGTTTATGTTGAAAAAAGAAAGTTCAAATAAATATACAAAGTAGATATATACCAGGTAGATAGAGAAGCTCTCTTGTATTGGTTTGCCTTGCCATGCATGCATGCAAAATAAATAAATAAGAATATATTCAAACGGATATGTTTTGTTTATAGGGAATATTCTAATATGATTTTGTGGCAATTTTGACAGCCCTAGTGTGCGTGTGTGAGAGATACCATCCATAAGTAACACAATAACAGAATGTATGACTGTTCTGGCCATGGGTTTCATACACTTTCTGTAATTAAACATCTAAAAGCAAAAATCTTATCAGATGAGGGACCCTGGAAGAAAATCTTATCAAATAGGGATTTGTCATCTAATTTGTGTCAGTTTAGGGTCCTTGATGTGGAAAAGTTGGAGAACCACTGCTATAGCCTATAGGCACCTGTGTGGAGTAATTAGGTGCCAAAAAACAAACCGAATAATAAATAGTGATTTGATTGCTGCAACCAATCACCCACAATAAAGAAATCGGCTCGCACAGGGCTCCAGTTTGACTTATTCACTGCCAAAGTCAAATCAAAGTGACATTTCGAGCACCACTGCTCTTCAGACTGAAGTGACAAAGCATGATGCCATCTTAAAGGAGAATTTCGGGTTTTTTTAACCTGGAGCCATTTCCTGGCATTAATTATGATTTGGCCACTCACCTAGCGATGTCTGCAGCGTTTCTGGGCGTCCTAGCGTTGTTTTGAGATCAATATCGTCCAAGTCAGTCGTAAAATGGAGTTGATTTGGGGCCAAGTGGTAGCCTGTATTTCCTGCATCTAAATAGCTATTTTTCTTCCCGTTTTCGCCACATATCGCCGTAATCTGATCCGTCAACATCCAGCCGAGTGTTATTTCACCCCAGGCTGTTTCCTGGACTGCACAGGGATCAAATTACCTCAAACGTGATCTAGGTCACCAAGTCTCGTGAAGTCCTGCGATACTTTCCTGTCGACTGGCCAAATACAGGCAGGACGCTTTGCGGTCGTGGTTTTAGCGTAACCTATGTGGGGTTTGGCGTAACCTATGTGGGATTCGAAATAACGAAGGTTATGCCAAACCCCACATAGGTTACGCCAAACCCCACATAGGTTACGCTAAAACCACGACCGCAAAGCGTCCTGCCTGTATTTGGCCAGTCGACAGGAAAGTATCGCGGGACTTCACGAGACTTGGTGACCTAGATCACGTTTGAGGTAATTTGATCCCTGTGCACTCCAGGAAACAGCCTGGGGTGAAATAACACTCGGCTGGATGTTGACGGATCAGATTACGGCGATATTTGGCGAAAAAGGGAAGAAAAATAGCTACCGTATTTAGATGCAGGAAATACAGGCTCACACTTGGCCCCAAATCAACTCCACTTTAAGACTGACTTGGACGCTATTGATATCAAAACAACGCTAGGACGCCCAGATACGCCGCGGGGATCGCCTGGTGAGTGGACAAATCATAATTACTGGCAGGAGATGGCTCCAGGTTCGAAAAAACCGAAATTCTCCTTTAAAGGATAATTTCTTTTTTTTTCAACTGGGAGCCTATTTTCCACACTATATGTGTCTAAGGGACTCATTGTAACATAATTTTTTCAAATTGTTTGAGTACTCACCGAGATACAATTGTTTACAGCTCGTCAAACAACTACCAGTGTAACCCAGTCGGGCAATTGCGCACCGTCATTCCATGTTCACTAAAGCTGCTTGTTTTGCCGCTGGGAGACTCAAACTGTCATTATAGTGTCTGGCAACATGGAACGACTCTATACATGAATATTATTCTCTGGGGTTTACTGTCGGACAGCGAAAATGGGCGTGAACAGGCGAGGAGAGAGAGGAGCAGAATTGTCTCCAGCACAGCGCTGTTAGAGAGAGGGAAAATCCTCTGTGTTGACAGCACGAGCTTCCCTGTATTGCTGGTTGCCCCTCTGCCTTAGCCTGTTCATACGCCAATTTTCTCTGTCCGACAGTAAACCCCGGAGAATAATATTCATGTATAGTCGTTTCCATGTTGCCAGAGACTATAATGACAGTGTGAGTCTCCCAGCGGCAAAACAAGCAGCTTTAGCTAACGTGGAATGACGGTGCGCAATTGCCCGACTGGGTTACACTGGTAGTTGTTTGACGATATTGCTCGAGCTGTAAACAAGGCCAACTTGGTGGAGAGTACTCAACCAATTTGAACAAATCATGTCACGCTGAGTCCCTTAGACACATACAGTGTGGAAAATAGGTTGAAACAAAAACCCGGTCGAAAAAATATATATATCCTTTAAATATACACATGATACTGTGATGTGCTTTGTCCGTTTGTCTGAGCAGTGGCGCTCGAAACGTCACTTTGACTTTAGTGCAATAAATAAGTGAAACTGGAGCCCTGCAGTGTACAAGCTGTTTTGTAAACCTGTATTTCATATTTGTTCAAAAAGGGCCCACTGACAGTCGCAGCTCCTGATATCACCCCATGCAAAACCCAAATGCTTTCAATAATGAAAAAGTATAGACGGGCAAAGTGACCGCCTACTTCCTGTTTCAGCACTGTGCCAGAGATTTTTATCCACCATTCATTTTCCCATAGACATTTCGTAAAATGCTTATAAAAATAGTTTCACTTCGTCAAATCAAATGGACCAGCTATATTTAGAATCGGTAGAGACCATAGAACATTTCACTCGGAGCAAAACTTTAAAAAACTACATTGAAAAAATATTTTCTTTAAATCCGCAATTTATTTTATGTTTTAGTCCGAGTGAAATGTTATGTGGTCTCTCCTGTTTCTAAATATATCTGAACCATTTGGTTTGAACGAGTAAAACTATTTTTATAAGCATTTTTACGAAATGTCTATGGAAAAATAAATGGCAGATGAAAATCTCTGGTACAGTGCTGAAGCAGGAAGTAGGCGGTCACTTTGCCTCTCTATACCCACCCAAACAGTTATCTGTACACCTTCACCCGTCTGTTTGAAAGTAGAGGGGTTCCACTAATATCTACTATGACCAAATAAAGTGTAAAACATTGTTAAACACAACCATATTCTGAACTATATGCTTGTCAAGGTTGTACTATTTTAATGCCGGCGTTGCTTCCCTACTGTGTTTACAGCCATAGTACAGAATTCACTAGAGGAGGGCATACATTTATCATATACCACAAGTCTATCAGTCTCTTGGGCAATGAGCCTGCTCTGTAAAGATAGCAGGCTGTTGTCAGCAGCCACCAAGGCCCTTGCCTGTAGCTACCGCTGCCGCAACCCATTTACCATCACAGCTAGGAGTTGAAGGCGAATTCATGACCTGCCCTCCTCTGCCTCTGATTGGCTAGACTCATTCCTTTCATCTGTTGAATTGGTCAGGTTATTGCCACAGGATGAAGTAGGATTCACAACACACGATATATTTGGATATTGCATGTGCACCATTTAATTCACAGGCATCAATGGATTTTTGCAATGACAATGCAAATTGTGCCAGTGTACTTTGATGTCAAAATGTGTGCCTGCTATGAAAAATAAATGCAGGTTGGCAGGTCTGCAGTATACTTATCAGCCTCCTGTGGCAGTATAGTAAACACATTGCCCAAGAGCATCAACGACAAAGAAGTGCTGATGTTGACCAGGGAAGGTTCAGCACATTGTTGTGTTTAACTACAGGTTGCACTTTATTTGGTCATGGGTGATATTAGTGGAACCACTCTACTTTCAAGCAGATAAGTGAAGGTGTACAGATGACTGCTTATGTAAGTGAAATTGTATATATATTTTTGTCCTTGAAGGCATTTGGGTTTCACATGGGCCGACTATAGGGAGCTGTGAAGGGAGCCTTTAGAAGGGTCCTGGATCAGGGATAGATGATCAGTGCATCAAAATAAGTACAGCAGCACTGATTCAGGCAGAGTGGAAGATAAGTATGCCGATTTATTTTGCACATAATCTTACACATATCCATAAACTGTAAACTTTTGCAAGCATTAATATAGTTTGACAGTTATCACGAGTTGATTTGAGTTAAGTTATGGACCAGTGGTTTCATTCACGCACAATTGACATCACTGGTCCACAACTTAACTCAAATCATCTCTCTCTGTAACATTCAAACTAAATTAATGCCTGCTAAACTGTTAACAGTTTTCGGATATGTGTGAGATTATGTACAAAATAATAAATCTGCATTGAAAATTGAAAATACACTATCATGTGGGGTGGAATTAAATAATGAGGACTAAAGACTACTTACAAAGCATGTCTTGAAGAAGTCTGTGTTCTCATCTCCAAGGAAGACAGGAAGGCCACGGAGGACTGCTGTTCGCTTCCCAGTAACATCTGCAGTCTGACAAAAATATTTCAAACACACCTAAGTGGTCAAAGACAATCAATTACTAGCTTTGCAGCACAATGCAGTTGCACTATTTTGTTCCTTGCATAATATGAAGTAATGAATTACTTTGTGTATGAGAAACTTACCCCTGGTGGAACTTGTTGCAGATACTCCTGAAGTTTTGTGCCGGCATTTCCCCCCTTGGACTTGAAAATCTCAAAGAAGCGAGGAGTGTATTTGTCAAGTTCTTTGAAGAACTCTATCTTCAGGCTTTTGTGTGATAAGCGAGCGAACTCCACCAGAAGCTAAAGGATAGGTAAAGAAAGAACAAAAAAAGACAAAGTCTTATTGGCCTGAAAATGTGTGTTGCACTGGCCTCCAGATTGAACATAGGTTAGCCTACGGCAATTGCAGTATCCAATTAGTTCTGAGTGCCAGGTGACGTACTGTGAGGTGCTTTACAAAGAATCTGCCTTTTTTGTGTCTAAACGGCAGGATGTAAGACAGGTGCAAGCAAAACATTAATGAGGGCCCCAGCACTGGAACACCTAAAGGGATTGGAAGTTGGAAACACTAAGAACTAACAAACATTAATGTTCTGCTGGCACCTGTGTTACTTCCTGCCTTTCAGACACAAAATGACTGCTGTGAAAAAGGTCAATGGTAGGTAACTTCACTGGGCACTAGGTTGAGCCAATCAGATACAGCAATGGTAGGAATGTGTATTCAATATTTGGAGGCCAGTGCAACATTTGTTTTCTGCCCAGTGTGATTTGGTGTTTTGTTACAGTTTGATTAGATTGATTATATTTTGGACTGGGATTTACAATGATCTGTACATTTACTATACATTCAATTCATAAAATTTTAAAGATAACCCAGCATAAATAATGACATTATAGAAGAAAAAAAAAAGTTACGAATTTTCGATTACCTGATTCTCCGTGAAGAGTGCTGGCCACCTTTCTAGTGTGTCTTTCACTGGAGGCACCATGGTCACCAACTCCTGTCTTCTCAAGGCAAACGTCCAGTCCATGTTCTTGGATATCAGAACAGAAGTTGGGCGACGTTTCTTCATTTCCTCTACGATCTCCTTTCGTTTGGACTCCAAACTGTCCTCATCTTGACCACCAGGAAATGGCGGTAGAAAATTTATTTCCGACCTTTTGGGTCTTTTGACACGTCTCTGAGGTGCTTGGTCCTCCCTGCGAGGTCCGGGACCGGGTCCTCTTCTTGTCCCTCGATTTACGGCCACATCTGGCATCCCAGCTCGAGTCATTTTACGGCGGAAGTTGGCCATTTTATACTTGAGCCTATTTTTCCAGCCACGAAATCCATCAGGGGAGCCTGGTTCACTGAGGCATGGGTGTTTTTTAATTAGTGCAGCTGCAACAGCAGTGAAGTCTTCATCTTTGGGATATGCTTTGAAGCGGTAGATTGTCTCGGCAAGTTTTTCCAGTATCGTGTTTTCCTTATCTCCCAGGTCGAGGTGAGGTTTAGATATTTCTGATGTCTCACGTAGTCAAGATGTGCCTGGCATAATCTGTACTCGATGTCCACAGAAAAGTTTGGGATTTCAAAGGGGTCCGGCCATGGACACCGAATATGAGATAGAGAGGATGATGACGCTAACCGACTACTCAGAGATGGCCGACTTTCAGGGGAGGAAAAAGAGATGCTCTCTGTGTCAGCTGTGCTTGTTGAAGGTGTTGGGTCAGAAGGGCTTGCTGGAGGTCTTGGGTTGGATGTGCTTGCTGAAGGTCTGGGGTCAGATGTGCTTGTTGAAGGTGTTGGGTCAGATCTGCTTGTTGAAGGTGTTGGCCCCTGGGCAATTATCTTTAGGGTGGGTTTGTCAAGCGGCATGTCAGCAATGTCGTCGAGGTTACAGAGAGCATTGTTATATGCGGGATCCTCAAACTGAAGGGAGAACTTGTACTGAAGACTCAGCTTCTCCTCAAGCTGTTTGATAAGTGAGTCAAGTGTCTGTGGTCTCCCATGGAGTGTAATTCTCCTGATGTCACCTTCATGTACAATGATCCTTAGTGTGGTCCTCTCCGTGCTTTGTAGTGAGTCTACAAAGGTTTAAAAAGAAGTTATGTTAGTTCATAGCACTTGACATCCAAATCTTCAGCATTCAATCAGCACAAAATATAATGTTTAAGGGTAACACATGTTCTGCCCCTAATTCTGTAGGCTGCCAGAGGAAACGGGTCATTCAGATCAGAGAGCATGTTGACTGACAGTGATGACGCATCACTGATGTCACTGATCATAAGCTCATAAGAACGCAGATGCTCATTATACCATGATGTCAGATGTTTGCACACAAACAAAACATCGCTGTTACTGACAAGGATTTTGTGAATTTGACTAAAATCAGGGAGACATGAACAAGTCCCAACAGACACAATCATATCTGGACTGTATTTGATGCTATCGATGCTCACGGAAAATGCGACAAGGACAGTGTTCTGAGCAGCATTCCTCTGTTTCAGAAAATTCTGAATATTCTCAGGGAAAGATGAAACCAAAGTAACTGTAACCCTGTCCATTTCGATGGATGGCTTGAAAAATGATGAGGAGTCTACATGGTAAGCCATCATTTTTTGATGCCGGACAGCCAGACTTTGTGGGACATTTTTGAAGTTTTTTGTGTTGCGAATTGTTTGTTTGAAGAATTTATGCTTTCCTTCAAACCGCATTGTCCACATATCTCTGAGTGGCCCATACACCCTGATCAGCTGTGGATAATGTTCAATGAAGTGGTGCTTGGGGCGCAATGTGAAATGTGGAAATACTGTTAAAAGTAAACCTCTGTGGTCTGAGATCTTGGCTTCAAGAAAATCAAGAGAATCTTCAGTGAATCTAAATGACACTGACAGTTCCAGGATGTCCTTCAAAAGCATTAAAATTCCCCATGTGTGATCATTCTCGGGGACATCAAAACCAATTATGAGTGGGAGAAGTCTTAGCAGTGCCCAGTTTTCATGGGCGTTACCGCCAATGGTATTTCTAGAGGCAAATGTGGCTGGGATGGTCTGAGGCTTATCAGTTTTGTCTGTGAATTTGTAGGGAAAATGTTTGATGGCTTTGTTCAAGGAATCAAGGGAGATGTACTTCTTGGAGATAAAATCTTTAATGCACAAGGCCATCTCAACGGGGATGATACCCTCCAGGAGGTCGTGCATTATGTCAGGTGGAAACCCAGTAACAGTGTGGAAATGTTCCAAAGTGTCTCTTAAAACACAAGGAGCTTTCACACCGTACTCTTTCACCAAACTTGGATCCTGTAAAACTTCCGAAACTTGCCTGTCATGAGTCTGGCGGTTTCTGCTCTCAAATGCTCCTGACCGGACTTCTTTCTTCTGAATGTCACTCTTCTGTGCCATGCAATGTCGACATGGGTGCTGCACCGTGAAGCTCTCCTGGAACCCAGCCAAAGAATGAGCACCTAGGTTATCAGCTGACACATAGAGCACAGTTCCTTTCACACACTCGCCTAGCTGCTCAACATAGACAAGAGTTACCAGCACTTTTTGTGTTGCCAGTAGGTGGCACTGTGCCGAATTGCACAAAATTCCGCACTGTTCTATGTTACGTTCCCAGCAGCACACTCTCCAAGTTTGAAGTCGATCAGATGAATGGCTATGGAGATAAAGCACTTTTTGTGTTGCCAGTAGGTGGCGCTATGCCAAATTGCACGGAATTCAGTTCTCTGCACTCCGTTGAGTCCCGCTAAGCGCACTCCCCGAGTTTGAAGTTTGAAGTTGATCAGATGCATGGCTATAGAGATAAAGCGCTTTTTGTGTTGCCAGTAAGTCACGCTATGCCAAATTGCATGGAATTCATCTCCCTGCACTCCCTTGAGTCCCCCCAATCACACTCCTTGAGTTTGAAGTCGATCAGACGAAGGGTTCTCAAGATAAACCACTTTTTGTGTGGCCAGTAGGTGGCGCTGTGCCGAATTACACAAAATCCGGCACTGCGTCGAGTTCCCATCAGCGCACTCCCCAAAGTTGAAGTCGATCGGACGAACGGTTCTCAAGATAAAGCACTTTTTGTGTTGCCAGTAGGTGGCGCTGTGCCAAATTGCACAAAATTTGGCACTGTTCTAATATGTCAGGTTCCCAGCAGCACACTTTCCAAGTTTGAAGTCGATCAGATGAATGGCTATGGAGATAAAGCGCTTTTTGTGTTGCCAGTAAGTGGCGCTATGCCAAAGTGCACGGAATTCAGCTCCCTGCACTCCCTGTAGTCCCCCTAAGCGCACTCCCTAAAGTTGAAGTCGATCGGACGAACGGTTAAACAGATAAACAGAATTTTTTTATGTTGCCAGTAGGTGGCGATATGCCGAATTGCACGGAAACATGGCACTGCAGTGCACAATAGGGCACACTCCCAAAGTTTGAAGTCGATCCGACCAACCCGTCCTGCAGCTCGCATTCGCAGCTCGGCCGCTCCGATATCGATTCATATGTCGAGAGATCAAAATATATATATATATACATAATGCTATAATATTATAGGCTGTGTGTGGTAGTTGAAACATAGCTTCAAGTTGACGTTTATTTATGTTTGTAGTTGAAACAAAAAACCCTAACCCTGTCTGAGGAAGGGCTTTGCCCGAAACGTCACACATTTTTTGTGGTCTCCGGTTAAATATTTGGGAGCAGCTGCCAGTGTGCGGACTCTATTTTTTATTACCGTAAATTCCGGACTATAAGCCGCGGCTTTTTTCCCGTTTTTTGGCCCCTGCGGCTTATATAACGGTGCGTCTTATCTATGGATTTTTTCAGAAAAAAAAAAAAAAAAAAAAAAAAAATCTCTCTTTTTTAGCACTCTTTCTAACTATAAATCCACTTCTGTTTTAATTTCCTCTCTTGCCCTCTTTTCACCACACCGCGGACACTGTGTGCACTGTAAAAATAAACAACGGTGGTGTTGTGTTATGTTGTTTTGTTGAAATGTTGTAATACGGTAAATGGGAGCTTCCTCAAACAGCCATCTCTTCCCGACAATCCCCTCTGTGCGTGACCACTTACATATGGTAATTACGGTAAGCAAACGGCCACTCGGGCAACAACTCCCTCCCCCGACTACCAGGAGAAAATCAAAAACTTCGGCGAATTCACACAAAGGAAGATCAAGGAATATTCACAACAAGACGAGCAGTAGAAGCAACACTCTCACTTACCATGGGGAAGGTACGCAGAAATTCACACGAGGCAGCTTTCAAGTTGAAAGCAGTCAATCTCGCATTAAAAGAGAGCAGCCGCCGATCAAACAGAGCAGCCGCGCGTAACCTGGGCAAAAGGGACTGTCCGTCCGGGGGAGAACTACTGAACAACTCCCTCCCGACTATCAGGAGAAAATCACAAACTTCGGCGAATTCACACAAAGGAAGATCACGGAATATTATAGGAGTGTGAAAACATCCACAATTACCAACGGGTTCCAAAACGCTGGACTGCTGCGGGATGAAGAGGATGACGCCACGGGGACTGCCCCCTAGTCCGATACCTCACGAGTCCGATACCTCACGAGTCCGACACCTCATGGTTTTGGGTTAGGGTCTGGGGGAGGTTAGGTTTAGGCGTGGGGGTGGGAGAGGTTAGGTTTTGGGTTAGGGTCTGGGGGATGTTAGGTTTAGGCGTGGGGGTGGGAGAGGTTAGGTTTTGGGTTAGGGTCTGGGGGAAGTTAGCCTCTTTTTTCGGACTCGTGAGGTGTCGGACTCGTGAGGTATCGGACTCGTGCCATGGCACCTGAAGGAGAGAGGAGAGTGGTTGACGAAGCCACCCTGAACCTGTTCGTTTCCGACACTGAAGATGAGGACTTTGGTGGTTTCAGTACGCAGGAAGAAGAGGAAGACGAGGATTAGTGACTTGACTTCTCTGGTTACAGGTTTGCTGCACATATACGGTAGCCTATTGTTGTGTGATTTTGTCTGGGGATTAGTGACCTGACTTTTGTTTTGTTTTGTTGAAATGTTAATAAATGGGAGCTTCCCCAAACAGCGATCTCTTTCCCGACATTCCTCTCTGTGCACGAACCCTTTCATATGGTAATTAAACATCAAAACACCCGCGGCTTATAGTCCGGTGCGGCTTATAGAAGAAAAAAATAGTCAATTTTGGTCCCGCGGCTTATACACCGGTGCGTCTTATAGTCCGGAATTTACGGTACTTATGTAGTTGAAACAAAAACATAAATACTGTAGGCTACATAAATGGAAATGTTTGATCATTAATATCTACTATTAGAAATTATATAGGCTGAAATCAAATCACTGTATAATTGTGAAAGTGTCTTTATTGACAGATGAAAAGGCTGTTATTTACCCTTTGTCACCACTTGGTGAGTAAATATACTGGATGTGTAACTAAAACGATTAAAATTGACTAGGGATGCACCGATTGCCATTTTCTTGGCCGATTCCGATTTCCGATTTTTGAATAGTCTGACTTGCCGATACCGATTTTTGCCGATTCCGATTTTTTTTTCTAAAAACAACAATTGACAGCTTACACAAACGTTTTTGTAACTTTGTTTGAAAATTAAGATTCATAGAACAATTCTTACATCTAATGGGGATCCAAATAATCTTATCTTATCATTTGCATGAAGTAGGACCATCTCACTCAAACACATCTCAAAATAAAAGTGTTCCAGGTTAGGCTACTGGACACGGACAGAGCTTTTTTGTGCAAATACAATGAATACAAAAATTAAATTAAATCCAATAGCCTATATCCCACAGCTATCATGCATTTACTTTTCCAAAAGAAAACAGGTGCAACAGAACATCAAAATGATCCATGGACAAGGAGTTTATAGACTGGCTCCAGACCAGTCCTCTTGAGTAGAGGGGAAATGAGTTTATGAGTTACAGTAACGATCTTCAGTCTGAATATCAGGCGGAGTTTACACACAGTCCGAAGTTTGGTATGCGTATTTTTATCTGCCATCCGAAAAAATATCGTCACGCACAGAAATCCTTGCACACTTGTGAGTCCGATGCATTTTTATTATTATGTCCGTCGTTCTATTTGCAATACGAAACAAATAGTCTCTCCTGTATCTACGTTACAACATGACTGACAGGCTGAGGCACCAGCGCTGATGTGGAATGGAAAAGGCAGGTCGGGGAATGGTTATACTGGACACAATGCTCGCGTTCACCTCGCCAAGTCGGCTGTGCACTGTGGCCGGGTGCAGCAGCACTGCTTCCCGGGTAGAGAGAGCAGAGAGAGGGGGGCCAGTGAGGTGAAGCGAGCCGCTCAGACTGGTCTCCAGCCGAGCGGGACTCGGCCGCATCTCTGTCTCCACGGCTTATTTTCGATTTGCATGTGTGACAAACTGCGAGATTTGTCTCTTTTTTCACTGACGGTGAAAAAAATCCACAACGAGGAAGGTATGCTGGCGTGTGTGGTGTGGTGGCTGGGTGCCTGTCTCGGTGCTTTGGGGTGCGCGCACGTCATGTGAAAATCGGCTCACAGAATCGGCTATTTAGAGTGACCGGCGCAGATCACCGATCGAGGCCGATCACGTGAAAATCGGCCATTTCCGGTCACGTGCCGATCGATCGGTGCATCCCTAAAATTGACAACTGGTCCGCAACTTTTTTTCCCCATGTATCTACCGGTCCTTGGCGCAAAAAAGGTTGGGAACCCCTGTGTTACACGGGGTCCACCCGCTATGCCGACCACCCGCAATGCCGACCTTAGGTTTAGGCGTGGGGGTGGGAGAGGTTAGGTTTTGGGTTAGGGTCTGGGGGAGGTTAGGTTTAGCTTAGGCATGGAATGGGGGGAGGTTAGGTTTGGCGTGGGGGCTGGGAGAGGTTAGGCTTTGGGTTAGGGTCTGGGGGAGGTTAGGTTTAGTTTAGGCATGGGGGGAGGTTAGGTTTGGCGTGGGGGCTGGGAGAGGTTAGCTCCACCGACACGCTGCACGCCGCCTCGCTCAGCTGGTTCTGCTTGTGGGCTATCGGCATTGCGACCTGTCGGCACTGCGGCCTGTCGGCACATAGACGCGGCACCGTGTTACACAACTGGACAGTCATGTAATTCAGGTTACTTACAGCAGCCTTTAAAACCAGGAAAAGAGGACTATGCAATATCACAATATTACCATAACAAAATCTAAGACGAGATCTGTCTCATCTAGTCACAATATTGGCCAGACCTAACCTTGAGTGCCATGCAGAAACACTGACACACAATTTGCAGAAACAGCATTATAAACGTTGATTATCAATCTGCTTCTTTAAATGATATAGTGAAGTGACGATAAATTACTTTGTTTGAGACACGCGCACACACACACACGCACCTCACTGATTGCTGTGTTGACTGACTGGCATTTTATGGAGGCGGCGTTCTGGTTCACCGTGGATGTATTTAAAGCTACTGTAGTTTGACTGTCAAAATCCCTTTACCTCGTCTTTTGTTGAAACGTCCAAACTTGTCTATTTCGTTGCTGTGGTAAGGGACACTAACGTTCTCATTCGCTATAAAGTATGAAGATGACTCAGTGGCGGTGACGGCAGCGATTTTGTTTCTGCATGTTCTGCAGACAGTGTGAGCATCTTCCATCAACTCAAGTTTCTATTTTTGTAATGGACAGTTTCTTGTTATGAAAATGAAAAAAAAAAACATACCTTTCACACACCCTGGGGCTTTTGGGCTTAGTGCAGGCTTAGTGCAGGGGGTTTTCAAAGTGGGAGGCTCGCCTTCCCAGGGGGGCTCCAATCACTTTCAGGGGAGGCTCAGTGACTGGAAGTAAAAACAATATTGCATTAGTTATTACATTAGGATATCATAATAGAATAGCCTAAAAAATGTGTGATTAGGTTGGATAGTTCAGAGATGCAATAGTTTTGGTGAATGGTACTGTTGTTTTTTCCCAGGTTCAGAAACAAATAATTGACTTCAGACACACCTTTTCGACGTATGCCTATTTGGTGTAGTCTGAAGATGTGTCAAATAGCAATATCAGGCCAGTGTTTCCCCTACAATTGTACAGGCACTGCGAGGACCCCCGCCAGGCCAGAAAAAATTAGGGGGATGATGTGTTTGCAAATTTCAATAGAAACCTTTATGGCATAATACCATACAACAAAACCTATATTGGTGTTGACAATAATATATACAAGAGCACTAAATAACGCCAAATACACATTTATTAAAACAATAAGCATTTGCTTCAAAATTATGGCCAATATATATGGCCAATATCAATATAATTAAAATACAGTGATCATCAGAGATGCACAAGTATTTTTTTAAGTCCACGTCAGTTTGTTATGATGCGATCTTATCCACTTTTTTATACGGTGTCTTGTCTTGTTTTCCTTGTACTGACTTGATCAAAGCAAATGTCCCTTGTAGACAATAAAGTACAACTAACTTTATAGGGTAACATCAGAGTCACTGCACCATTACTGTATGCAACATGATTCTGAGCAATTTAGTTATAATCACTTGATGAACAAAACTTTGGTCAAAATATAAGACAGTGTTATGTGGTTCATTTGAATTTCAAGAACCTGGTTAAAAAAATGCTATTTTCAAGCTATTCCAGTAGGCTACTTGTTTTTTTTTCTCTAAATCCTAGCACTTCAAGGACCTTGTATGTGCACATCCCTAAGTCAGGTCATAAAAGGGGGGCATGCAAGTCAAATGTTACATGGTCTCCCCTGATTCTAGGTATAGAGGTACTTGGTTCGACCAAGTAAAACAAGTTTTACCTGAGCCAGACTATATTAGCCACGTTAGCATCGTTAGCTTCCAGAACAGAGCAGAGATGGTACAGGGAACAGTAGACAGAATATCATATTTTCTTCATGCAGTAACAAGGCTTGAAATATTTTCTTTGTGGCTGACTGTTGCTGTAATAATGCGTTGTGGTCATGGCGTGAACATGCACAGTTGCCAAGAAGCCAGAGTCTAGCAATTCAGCTACCACTAACTAGCAATCAGCTAACTACGCTAATGCAGGAAATGCAAAGGCATAATGACAGAGGAACCAAGATGAGACTGTTGAGGATATCAACATGTTGCTCAGACATATTATAATATGACTATGAAAAGCTATACACAGATAAAATGTAAACATATTTACTGTCCATCAACGTCCGCCATTTTGTGAAAACGTCACAAGCAACATGGGCAAACCTGTTCGGTCTTAAAGAGACAGGCGCCAGTAAAAATAATGAAAACGTACAAGATTGTAAATTAATGATTACTTTCAATAATACAAGTCAATCTTCATAATAAAAACGATTATTCTACAATTCGAAATGCATTGTCCATCCCTACTCCACACACCATGGAGCTTTTGGAGGGTGAGATGACTTGCATTAGGGAAGACGGCCAGGCCAAACTCAATGTAAAAATGTGTCACTGACTCGGAGGCCAAAAAAATCATTTTCTGTTTAACCAAGAGCTGAGAACAAAATAGCATGCTTCCCGAATTGAAGACTGGTCCTGAACAATCCAACACAATTGTTTTTTGCGGCCATTAACGTTAATAAGCACACTGCATTTGCTGGAACTAAAGTTTATTCTAACGTACTTTCAAAGGCATGCTACGTCAGCAGATAACGTTAGCTTTATAGCAGCTAGGCTAATGCCACACATGAACTCGCCTCTCTTTATCAGTGGGGTTTTGACGTTTTAACGTTACACCATATTGTTTGATTGTTTTGTTACTTGGTCTGTGACTGCAGCAGAGGAGAGTATCGCGGCAAAAAGGGTGCTTTTTGGCGGCTAATGGTAGCGCAAAAATAAAACACAAAGTTACTCTCCAAACCCTGACCAGTTAAGTTTGCTGAGGTAGACAGGCAGTACAAGTTAATATTTGAATAGCTGAAACTTACCTTCTCCTAAATTCCAATGGATGAAACGGCTGTGAGACTGTGAATAAGCTCTGTCTGGTGTGGTATTCCTCCTGTCTTCCGTGTTGAAATGAGCGCGCCTGAAAGTGGGGAACTGCGCATGTGTAGTCTCCGAGTGCTGCCGAGGTCTCCCGAGTTTTGCCGATGGTCCACCTTACATGTACTCTTAAGCAAACGTTACTCATCATGACGAGTATAGTTACTTTACTCACCAGAAAGTAACCTCTACTCAGTAAAATGAGCAGAGTATACACAAACAGTAGCAAATTGTAAAGGTTACTTTTTTCTTAAAGTAAGGGTAGCAATTACCATTTACAGTGTAGGCTACTCACCAGTTAAAACAACAACACCCGAATTAATTACCATTTAAGTCACGGGTTGAAAACGTGTAGCCTAACTAACTTACTCATGGGCAACCATTGCAACAGGTGGACCAGGGTGTCGCCTAGCTAGCTAATTAAACTGGGCACCGTCTTGTCGGCAACAAAGAAAGCACATAGCCTACACCTAGCACTGAATTAACAAGCAAGGATAAAATATGTACTCACCAAATCAGTGTGCTAAGCACAAGAATCAAAAATAGTCCCAGAAAAATGAGGAAAATGTCCGTGAAATGTTCAGCTTCAGGGCTTGATGGCTTCATGGAGAATGTTGGAGGAGGGCGTGACCCAAGACGAGGAGTGATCTGCGCATGTCTAAATTTTTAAGTAAAGTTTTCCCAGGGGTATAAGTAGCCAAAGCTCATGTACAGTGAGTTAATTAGCGTGTTCATCATTTTTTGTCCCAAACTAAAAAGTAACTTATTAAACATGAGTGTTAATAACAGGCTGGTAAAAACTGATTTAGGTGCACTCATTGTTTCTGATTAAATACCATGTTAGTATTTACGGTGTATGTTCACAGAAACCCCAAACACCAGAAGCATATAGTCAGACACAGGACAGACACAATACAGTTGTGTGTAAGTATGTATGTACCAGTGGCAGCTCCTGAGCTTGAAAGGAAGCAAGTTTTTTTCTTTTCTTTTGCAGTTTTAACACAGATTTAGGGGAATATCTCAGTTTAATTTAGGATTAGACTGTTATGGTCATTATTCAGTTTTAACCATCAATAATTGTTCCTTTTCTCATCATTTCATTTCTCAGAGTAAATACTGTAGGCTATATTTATTTCGAGATTTTTGTCAATTATTTGTGCTGTTATGGTTATTATTATCTTAGTTACTCACTTCTACACTAGCTTAGATTGTGTTAATTATGGATGGAATTATAGTGAAAATAGATTATCCCCCCTTTTTGCTGGGGACCCCCCTTTGAAAACCACTGGCTTATAGGCTACAACGGTTGTGAGAAGCTGGCGCATTTTTGCACATTGATTAAACAATCTGCATTATTTAAACAAACAAATTAGATGGATTAAACAGCTGTCATCTGGTGCATTTTAGGCGAAACAGAGTTGATCTGGGAATAATTTCTGGCTGAGCAATGCAATGCACCTCAAAATAAAGTAAACTATTTACAGTTAGTTTGTCAGTAAAAGGTTTGATGAATAAATCAAACAAAACCACTCTGCTACTGTACTGTTGACAGTAGCTGTAGTAAAGACAGGGGGAGTGACTATCAGCTACAGCGTTATTTACCCCCTTCCCGACATGCTAGGTTGACATGCTTGGTCCCATATATTCCTTATTTCTTCTACTTTCATATGGTATAAAGATTATCACTCTAGCTTTAAAAATGAGCTCCCTGTCAGCCGTGGAATTACAGGCCAAATTCTGTTTAAAAATGTGAGAGTTTAAGGTCGCCGTTTTTATTTGGAAAAATGACAGGCTATGCAGCATGAAACATATTAATACAAAAAATAGCGCTGCTTGGTGGACCATTTGCACGCCGGATTTACTAGAAGACCCGGATAACTTGAACTTAATTGACTTACTTGCACATCCATGCCGTCTGTAACCGCGTGCAGCCGAGACGTTGCAGTATCCCAGTGTTTGCGGAGATTTCACTCTCCGCGCGCACCACCCGCTCTCAACTCGTGTTGTGGAAAGTTCTGTTGGCTCGCGCCTCACGTAATACAATGCAACGACTGTGAGCTACTGCTTGATCAAAAGTAAATAAAAAGAAGAAGGGGAAAATATAGCTGCTACTGTCGTGTAAATCTATTACTGTCAGGTCATCACATTAAAGTGGTATCTTGATGTCATCACTTCCTCGACAAATGGAGCTGGATTCAACAACATTTTGAGACTCATTCATCATTGGACAATACAATGTCAATCTTAGCAATCTATCCAATCAACAACCAATTTGGTTGAATAAATTAATTGATTGGTAGTGATTGGTGAGGGCGGTTGAGGCTTCACTGATCCCTGTGAATTGCATGTGTTTTTCAACCAATCATAGATTAGCATGAGATAAATTACCAAGGAAATGAAATGCCCAAGGGGGTAATGTTAATGTAGGGTACCCCTGAAGGCACATACATGCCACTCTCCTTTCCATCAGTGCCCTACAGGTGTCACTGTTGAAGAATTTTAAGAATATCATGAATACCATGAATTTTATTTTAAGAAAAAACACATTTGATTGATATTTTATAAATATATATATATCGTCGCTGTGCAATGAAAACCACCTAAGTCCATTTTTTATGATTTTTACTTTTGAGTATAAATGGAATATATCCATTCTCCTGCATCTACTGGCAGGTTTTGGCGTCTAAATGACCAATAAAAACACGTTTTACTGGGTAAAGTATGTAACACGTACCACCATTGGATGCTAGACCCGCCCATCACCTCACGTATGTGACAGTCAGACCTCCATGCTCCGCCCCACCTCATGAGGACTTCCCCAGAAAAGTCACCAGGCAGCTGCTGACCCGAATGCCGGCTGTGTTTCGGCTTGGTTTTGTGTGATTCTGGCATCGTCTGACGTGAATAGATCAATAAGGTGTTTTCGGGTTGTCCTTGGGCTGCAAACTCATTCAAAGTATGCAAATCGCAGTTGTTTCTGACAAGAATAATGTCACGTTACTCCGGGACTGCTCAACCCATGACAGAGCCACTCTCCTCGGCTTGGCAGAGTGAAGCTCTCCGCCCGCGCGTCCCCGCTGCCTGGAGCACAGCGGCTCGTGCTCGTGCTCTCTAAAAGGCAGGCTCCCACACGCTGCTGTCTGGCCGCCAGAAAGTGCTCAAGACTCCGTGTGATAATCCGGTAACAGCATTTGAGCTTATTCAGGTGAGATATTTATAATGTAATGACACATTCAGCGATAAACTGTCTACAATGAAGACATGTGTCAAATATGACAACGTGGTGTTCAGTATTTTATGAGCACAGGGTTTTTTCCATTTCCTGAAACGTTGGCGATTTGGAGATAAGTGGCTGTCATTGCACAGCGACGATATATATATATATAAAATCCTCCATCTCTTCTAAAAAATAAGGGAGGCTCATTCTCCCTTCCATACATTAATAACCTCCCCTGATATACACATATACTTATTTTCAATTTTATGACGCATGACTGAGGCCCGTCCATATATTTTCTTCTGCATTTGGCGAGTTTGTCTATCTATGGACTACCAGGACAGCACACGGACCACAGACTCGCTGCTACCGCTGCTGCCTGCCCCAGCCTGCTTTTGCTGCTGCAACTTTCCTCCGCCATGGGTGAATTCCTGTCACAACAACACAACAGTCAAGTGGACAACACTAAAAAGATATGTCTTATTCATTTGTTTGTTTATAGCTCTTAAGTATGGTGATGTGTGATTGTCTGTCTGACATATTTTGTACATCTATATTGTTAATAAAAAAAATAAAAAAAAAAGCATGCTCCAAGAGGGACCGCTCACGACCAGCTCTCTACTCTAAGTAAGTAGGCTATGGCTATGCTTTTTCCTTCTCTGTCCTACACACATGTCTACTTCAGTCTCACACGACAACATACGTCTGCTCGCTGGAAATCAGACCTGAGAGTAGATTATATAGCCGAGTGCGGCCAATCAGCGTGCAGGTGCTATTGCACCCAGTTCTATTTTCAACAAACTACAGTTAGCAGAGGAGAAGAAGAAAGTCCAGGGGGCGCTCTTGAGAATAAAATACGGTTCAAAGATAGGATTATTGTAAGAGAAGAAGAAGCGTGTCATGGTGTGTGTGTGTGGGGGGGGAGGGGTCTAACAGATGTTGTGCCAGTTCACTTGGAACATTGCTTGAGGGAAATTCCACTGATGGATGGGGGGGGGAGGAGGTATGAGTCACCATCTGAACCAGTTTGAACCGGTTCCTTATCTGTTTGTCCCAAGCTACACTTGGCTACCAGCCACGCTCGACCGCTCGTGCTCCAGCTCCAGTACGAGCTCTACGGCTCGTGTGAGAACACGAGCTCGACCGCTCATGCGAGAACTGGACCTGCACTCGAGCACAAGCTCCACCGCTCGTGCGAGACCGGCACTCGAGCTGCAGCACGAACTCGACCGCTCATGCGAGAACGGCAGTCGAGCTGCAGCTCGATCACGAACTCGACCGCTCGTGCGAGGACATGAGCTTGACTGCTCATGAGAGAATGGCACTCGTGCTGCAGCTCGAGCACGAGCTCGACCGCTCGTGCGAGAACACGAGCTCGAACGCTCATGCGAGAACGGCACCTGCACTCAAGCTCGAGTACGAGCTCCACCGCACGTGCGAGAACGGCACCAGCTCACACAGCATACTCTGATCATTGTTGTACAATATTGTTTATTATTTTTGTCATTGGTCTCTCGAGCACTCTTGCATGCCCGGCACCGTTCGCGAGTTGTCGGTGTCCGTGTCTCGAGCTCGAGCACCGTTCATGCGAGAACGGCACTCGTGCTGCAGCTCGAGCACGAGCTCGACCGCTCATGCGAGAACGGGACCTGCACTCAAGCACAAGCTCCACCGCTCGTGCGAGACCGGCACTCGAGCTGAAATGGCACCAGCTCACACAGCATACTCTGATCATTCTTGTATAATATTGTTTTTTATTTTTGTCATTGGTCTCTCGAGCACTCTTGCATGCCCGTTCGCGAGTTGTCGGTGTTGTCCGTGTCCGTGTCTCGAGCTCGAGCACTAGCTCGACCGCTCATGCAAGGACGGCACTCGTGCTGCAGCTCGAGCGTGAGTTTGACGGCTCAGGCGAGAACACGAACTCGACCGCACATGCGAGAATGGGACCTTCAATCGAGCACAAGCTCCACCGCTCGTGCGAGACTGGCACTCGAGCTGCAGCACGAACTCGACCGCTCATACGAGAACGGCAGTCCAGCTGCAGCTCGATCACGAGCTTGACCGCTCATGCGAGAACATGAGCTTGACTGCTCATGCAAGAACGGGACCTGCACTCGAGCACAAACTCGACCGCTCATGTGAGAATACGAGCTTGACCGCTCATGCGAGAACGGCACTCGTGCTGCAGCTCGAGCACGAGCTTGACCGCTCATGCGAGAACATGAGCTCGACTGCTCATGCAAGAATGGGACCTGCACTCGAGCACAAGCTCGACCGGTCGTGCGAGGACGACACTCGTGCTGCAGCTCGAGCATGAGCTCGACAGCTCAGAGAACACAAGCTCGACGGCTCGGGCGAGGACACGAGCTCGACCGCTCATGCGAGAACGGGACCTGCACTCGAGCACAAGCTCCACCGCTTGTGCGAGACCGGCACTCGAGCTGCAGCTCGAGCACGAACTCGACCGCTTGTGCGAGAACGGCACTCGAGCTGTAGCTCGATCACGAACTCGACCGGTCGTGCGAGAACGGCACTCGAGCACGAGCTCGACTGCACATGCGAGAATGGTACCAGCACACTGTTGCGTGCCCGGCACCATCCGCGAGTTCTCGGGGGTGTCCGTGTCTCTAACTTGAGCACCAGCTCGACCGCTCATGCGAGCACCGCACTCGTGCTGCAGCTCCAGCACGAGCTCAATGGCTCAGGCAAGAACACAACCTCGGCCGCTCATGCAAGAACGGGACCTGCACTCGAGCACAAGCTCGACCGCTCATGCGAGCCTGGCACTCGAGCTCCAGCTCCAGCACCAGCTCGACGGCTCATGCGAGAACAGCGCTCGAGCTGTAGCTCGAGCACACACTCGACCGCTCATGTGAAACACGAGCTGGGCCGCTCCTTCGAGAACGGCACTCGTGCTGCAGCTTGAGCACGAGCTCGACGCCTCATGCGAGAACACGAGCTTGACCGCTCATGCAAGACCGGGACCTGCACTCGAGCACAAGCTCGACCGCTCGTGCGAGGACACCAGCTCGACAGCTCATGCGAGAACGGCACCTGCGCTCAAGCTCGAGCACGAGCTCGACGGCTCATGCGAGAACACGAGCTCGACCGCTCATGCAAGTACGGGACCTGCACTTGAGCACAAGCTTGACCGCTCGTGCGAGAACACCAGCTCGACCGCTCATGCGAGAACGGCACCTGCGCTCAAGCTCGAGTACAAGCTCCACCGCTCGTGCGACAATGGGACCAGCTCACACAGCATCACAGCATGCTCTGATCATTCTTGTACATTATTGTTTTTTATTTTTGTCATTGGTCTCTCGAGCACTCTTGCGTGCCTGGCACCGTTCGCGAGTTGTCGGTGTTGTCGGCTACCAGCCACGCTCGACCGCTCGTCCTCCAGCTCCAGTACGAGCTCTACGGCTCGTGCGAGAACACAAGCTCGACCGCTCATGCGAGAACTGGACCTGCACTCGAGCACAAGCTCCACCGCTCGTGCGAGACCGGCACTCGAGCTGCAGCACGAACTCGACCGCTCATGCGAGAACGGCAGTCGAGCTGCAGCTCGATCACGAACTCGACCGCTCGTGTGAGGACATGAGCTTGACCGCTCATGCGAGAATGGCACTCGTGCTGCAGCTCGAGCACGAGCTCGACCGCTCGTGCGAGAACACGAGCTCGACCGCTCTTGCGAGAATGGCACTCGTGCTGCAGCTCGAGTACGAGCTCCACCGCACGTGCGAGAACGGCACCAGCTCACACAGCATACTCTGATCATTGTTGTACAATATTGTTTTTTATTTTTGTCATTGGTCTCTCGAGCACTCTTGCGTGCCCGGCACCGTTCGCGAGTTGTCGGTGTCCATGTCTCGAGCTTGAGCATCGCTCATGCGAGAACGGCACTCGTGCTGCAGCTCGAGCACGAGCTCGACCGCTCATGTGAGAACGGGACCTGCACTCAAGCACAAGCTCCACCGCTCGTGCGAGACCGGCACTCGAGCTGAAATGGCACCAGCTCACACAGCATACTCTGATCATTCTTGTATAATATTGTTTTTTATTTTTGTCATTGGTCTCTCGAGCACTCTTGCATGCCCGTTCGCGAGTTGTCGGTGTTGTCCGTGTCCGTGTCTCGAGCTCGAGCACTAGCTTGACCGCTCATGCGAGGACGGCACTCGTGCTGCAGCTCGAGCGCGAGTTTGACGGCTCAGGCGAGAACACGAACTCGACCGCACATGCGAGAACGGGACCTGCAATCGAGCACATGCTCCACCACTCATGCGAGACTGGCACTCGAGCTGCAGCACAAACTCGACCGCTCATACGAGAACGGCAGTCGAGCTGCAGCTCGATCACGAGCTTGACCGCTCATGCGAGAACATGAGCTCGACTGCTCATGCAAGAACGGGACCTGCACTCGAGCACAAACTCGACCGCTCATGTGAGAATACGAGCTCGACCGCTCATGCGAGAACGGCACTCGTGCTGCAGCTCGAGCACGAGCTTGACCGCTCATGCGAGAACATGAGCTCGACTGCTCATGCAAGATTGCGACCTGCACTCGAGCACAAGCTCGACCGCTCGTGCGAGGACGACACTTGTGCTGCAGCTCGAGCATGAGCTCGACAGCTCAGAGAACACGAGTTTGACGGCTCGGGCGAGGACACGAGCTCGACCGCTCATGCGAGAACGGGACCTGCACTCGAGCACAAGCTCCACCGCTTGTGCGAGACCGGCACTCGAGCTGCAGCTCGAGCACGAACTCGACCGCTCGTGCGAGAACGGCACTCGAGCTGTAGCTCGATCACGAACTCGACCGGTCGTGCGAGAACGGCACTCGAGCACGAGCTCGACTGCACATGCGAGAATGGTACCAGCACACTCTTGCGTGCCCGGCACCGTTCGCGAGTTCTCGGGGGTGTCCGTGCACTCGTGCTGCAGCTCCAGCACGAGCTCGATGGCTCAGGCGAGAACACAACCTCGGCCGCTCATGCAAGAACGGGACCTGCACTCGAGCACAAGCTCGACCGCTCATGCGAGACTGGCACTCGAGCTCCAGCTCCAGCACCAGCTCGACGGCTCATGCGAGAACAGCGCTCGAGCTGTAGCTCGGGCACACACTCGACCGCTCATGTGAGAACACGAGCTGGGCCGCTCCTTCGAGAACGGCACTCATGCTGCAGCTTGAGCACGAGCTCGACGCCTCATGCGAGAACACGAGCTCGAGCGCTCATGCAAGACCGGGACCTGCACTCAAACACAAGCTCGACCGCTCGTGCGAGGACACCAGCTCGACAGCTCATGCGAGAACGGCACCTGCGCTCAAGCTCGAGCACGAGCTCGACGGCTCATGCGAGAACACGAGCTCGACCGCTCATGCAAGTACGGGACCTGCACTCGAGCACAAGCTTGACCGCTCATGCGAGAACACCAGCTCGACCGCTCATGCGAGAACGGCACCTGCGCTCAAGCTCGAGTACAAGCTCCACTGCTCGTGCGAGAACGGGACCAGCTCACACAGCATCACAGCATGCTCTGATCATTCTTGTACATTATTGTTTTTTATTTTTGTCATTGGTCTCTCGAGCACTCTTGCGTGCCTGGCACCGCTCGCGAGTTGTCAGTGTTGTTGGTGTCCGTGTCTCGAGCTTGAGCACCAGCTCGACCGTTCATGCGAGAACGGCACCAGCACTCGAGCTCCCACCCGTGAACCCTTGCGCGCCCGGCACCATTTGCAAGATGGATGGGGATTGCATCTTTTTTTCAGATGATTGCATTTTTGTCAGAGGGTGATATTTATGTCAGACGACATTGGTTCTGTCAGAGCGACACAGACTTGTTGATATTCACATGCTTGGCTGGCTACCTAGTGCTGCTTGGTGGAGACAGAAGAGGCCCGTTGTCTGAGGGAGGAGGAGTTTGAGTGTGTATACGTAGCCGTGCCCCTATACAATTTCTGCACTTTGCTAAGCATGGAAAGACTATGAAGAAGGCCACCTGCATGGCTTCAACGTTCGGAAGGAGAACTTCATTAGCTGGGCACGTGTGTGCGTAAAAGCCTGCACCATCGAGAAATTGATACAGCAGCTGGGAATCGGCGCCAATCCCCATGGGTTGTATCCTCTGATAAGCAGAGAGGACGGAAGCAGCTCCACTGCTCATGCGACAACAGCACTCGAGTCCCACATGTGTTTGTCCGTGTGCGAGACAGAGAGAGAGAGAGAGTTTCCTCTTTCTCTGCTGGGAGAGAGCAACAACACAGGGACTGAGAGAGAGGAGAGAGGGCGCGTGTGTGTGCACAATCTCAACTCAATCTCTGGCTCGGGGGTGGTCCTGGGGTGGTGTTCGAGGACTGAGGCGCACAGGAGTTTGTCAGTATCACCGAGCTTGCTGTCTCCGGTCGGCTGTATTGTGCTTTTGATATATTTTGCAATAAAGAGGAAAACACAACTTTGACTTCGATTGTAGTTTATTATTGTTATTCATCACAGGTAGAATGAACTGACTTACACACAGATGTAGAGATCACTAGAGGAATGTTGCATTCCTCGACTGTGCTTTGTGTAAGCTCAGGGGAGGCTGGGGTACAATCTGGTACAATGCGGCTCTTCTCCTATGGAGATTAATGTCTTTTGGAGGGGGGTTGTGTCTGTGTGTGTGTGTGTAACATATTCATTTATTATATATATATATATATATATATATATATATATATATATATATATATATATATATATATATATGCAATAAAGAGGAAAACACAGCTTTGACTTTGTCGATTGTAGTTTATTATTTTTATTCATCTGTACAACTGATCTCATATACGAGTCGTGTTGAATTGATCTTGACCCACACAGAGTCCTGTACACACATTACTTTGCCAGCCCTTGACACATCAAGCAACTGTCGGAAGTCAAGTCCATCAGGCGTTCTCGTATCTCAACGTTGACAAAATTGCAGACCGGGCCCTGGCCGGAAAACAGCTATCGCACGGTGGCCAGGTCGCTAAAATCTGTTCCCGTCTGCTTCAGTAATTCGGCCAGGCCCTTTGCAGGCAAAGCCCTGCCGCAGAGTACCCAATTAGCCCCTCGGCAGCCCGTGTCTATGGCGATCTCGGAAGCCACTATTGCACACTTGCAAGCAGGGATGCGGCTGACCCCCATGTGCAGCTGTGCCATGAGCAGGATGGACCAGGCTCTCCTGATCACCAGCTTGCTGAAATTGACCAGGTCCAGCTCATCGTCCTCGCAGCATGCCACGTGTGTGCGTGCCAGCCAGAGGATGAGGGAGTAGCACACTAGGTCGACGATGGTGTCGGTATTCGGGCTCCAGAGTTGGTAACTCGGAGTGTGAGGGCCGTTTCAGTCTCGCAGACCGTGTCGACCAAGACCACCTGGTCATGATGGAGTCGACACGCGGTATTGTTTGATGCCCTGGTTGGCCAAAACAGGGCCGAGTGTATCAATTCATTACATTTCTCCATAGGGACCGGCATGCCGGTGTAGTCCTTGAATGCCATGAGAAGCGAGGCAACCTTGACGGCGATGAACATCTCGTTCTGCCCGCTCAGGATCGAGTCTATGGCGGCCTTGTCGAAGTGGTAGTTCCTGTCCATGAAGTTGACGAGCTTGAATGTTCTCTTGCGGCTATAACCTTTGCCCAAATTGACGAGTGTGTCCATGAACCAGGCCACAGTGCTCAGTCGACAGGAGATGGGATTCGTGTATATGATCCCCGCGCCAACCTCTGGTTTGATTTCCAAAACAGTGAACTTGTGCCTGAGCAATGTTCCAGCGCCACCGCTTTCCTAAATGACGCGGTCTTTTGTGTTGGCGGCTACACGATAGATGAGACAGGTTTGTCCCGCACTCTCAGCAGCGTGCGGAAGTTTGACCTCCTTACCCATTCTTGGCACGATGCGGCAGCCATGCATCATCCTCGCGATGGGCACAGCCTGGCAGTACTGAATGGCAGTATCTATGCAATGGGAGGCTACGCACACAAAGGACTGAATCAGGACAGTGTGGAACGCTATGACCCTCCACCGACAAGTGGACTCTGCTCTCACCTATGGGAACAGGTCGGACGCCAGCGCCACAGTACTGAACAACAAAGTGTACATCTGCGGTGGTGTAGGTGAGATACCTCCACTACATAATAGTAAGCCGAAGCCTGAGCCCTTGGCCACAGCCGAGTGCTACGACCCAGACACCGCCAGTGGATGAAGATCGCCAGCATGAGCAGTGAGCGTGTCGAATTGGGCGTCATTGCCTACAGACAGCGCATCTACGCAGTGGGCGGAAAGACGCGCAGCCCTACAACACTGCGCAGCGCCGAGGCCTACGACCCGCTAACCGACGTGTGGAGCGCCGTGCCCAAGATGCGGGATTCACGCAGCGGCTTCGGCATAGGGGTGGTGGACGACGGGAGCACCAAAGAGTGGCACCAAGCCTGCGGGATGGGGGCCATAAGCATAGATATCAGCTGCTGTGTGTGTCTGGAGCATGCTCTACGAATGGACCCTTGTCTAAAGCTTCTCTCTCATAACCATAGATTGTTATAGTCCATTGTCATAGACTGTGTTGCATAGTTGCTCTATTGCTGACAAAAATGTGTTAATGTAAGTCGCTTTGGATAAAAGCGTCTGCCAAATGACTTAATGTAATGTAATGTAATAACCTGTCTAAAGCTTCTCTGTCATAACCTGAAATGTTGTTAAGAATGAAATAAAAACGCATACTCTGATAATGATTGTAGAACATTGTTTTTTCAAAACTTTGAGGAGACCAGAACTTTTATTACAGCAAGGCTGCTGCTCCATGTGTGACAATAAAAATAACTATAATGAAACAATTGTGTCATTAGTTTGGGTACATCGATCTATGCTCGTTTTACACAACACATTGGACAGACCAACACCTTTTACATGGGCGGGCCCCGGCCCGCCCGTGCTACACGACCAGCTGGACCAGGAAGGGGGCGGGGGACAAGGGGCACAGGGGGGAGTGATTCTAAAACGCCCCCCCCCCCCCTCCCCGTGCTCCTGCTCCTGCATATGTATATCTCTCTCTCTGGCGGCCCCCGGTGGCGTAAGGAATATTTACGTCCTTATAGTACAATGTATCTCTCTCTGGCGCCCCCCGTTGGCCACCTTTCCGGAATTCCCCTTTCTTGGAGTGCTATATATAGCCGATATAACAATCTGTCTCTCTCTGGCGCCCCCACCCCTGCTGGCCGGAATGCCTATTTATATATATAGATCTATGTACATGTACACCATTAGATCCTTATAGTACTATCTATCTATCCATCCATCCTCCTCTCTCTGGCGCCCCCCGGTGGCGATATTATATATAATATATAACTATTATATATATATCATATAACAATCTACACCATTATATCCTCATACTGCTATCTATCCGTCACCCTCTGGCGCCCCCCGGTGGCCGAAATGCGTATTTACATTGCACCCCCCACCCCCACCCCACCCACATCATGCCACCTTTCCGGAATTCCCCTTTCTTGGAAGGCTATATATAGCCTCAGCCTACATAACAATCTACACCATTAGATCCTCATAGTGCAATCTATCCGTCGCCCTCTGGCGCCCCCCGGTGGCCGGAATGCCTATATATATATATATACATATCTACATCTACATCCACATCTACACATATCCTTACAGTGCTATCTATTCCTCGCCCTCTGGCGCCCCCCGGTGGCCAGGATGCGTATCCACCCCCCCCACACACCACACCCCCACACCCCCACCCCACCAACACACAGCCTTACATAACATCCGGAATTCCCCTCCCTCTGCCGCCCCCCGGTGGACGCAACGGCCCCCGGTGGCCGTAAGGAATAAGTACGTCCTTATAGTACAATGTATCTCTCTCTGGCGCCCCCGGTGGCTGTAAAGAATAAGTACATCCTTCTAGAAGATTCCAGAAGATTCTATCTCTCTGGTGGCCCCCGGTGGCCGTAAGGAATAATTACGTCCTTATAGTACAATGTATCTCTCTGGCGCCCCCCGGTGGCCGGGATGCGTATCCACACCCCCCCCCCCCCACCTCACCCCCACCCCACCCACACACAGCCTTACATAACAGCCGGAATTCCCCTCCCTCTGGCGCCCCCCGGTGGACGCAGGCCATACAGGGTGCGCGAAACCACCTCTAAAAACGTGGGCGGGGCCCGGCCTGCCTGCGCTACACGGCCAGCTGGACCAGGAAGGGGGCGGGGCACAAGGGGCACAGGGGGGAGTGATTCTAAAACACCCCCCCCCTCCCCGTGCTCCTGCTCCTGCATATGTATATCTCTCTCTCTGGCGGCCCCCGGTGGCGTAAGGAATAAGTACGTCCTTATAGTACAATATATCTCTCTCTGGCGCCCCCCGGTGGCCGTAAAGAATAAGTACATCCTACTAGAAGATTCCAGAAGATTCTATTTCTCTGGTGCCCCCCGGTGGCCGTAATGAATATTTACGTCCTTATAGTACAATGTTGTACAGATGAATAAAAATAATAAACTACAATCGACAAAGTCAAAGTTGTGTTTTCCTCTTTATTGCATATATATATATATATATATATATATATATATATATATATATATATATATATATTGTCGCTGGCTATGATCTCCATGACTTGTATATCAGATCAGTTGTACAGATGAATAAAAATAATAAACTACAATCGACAAAGTCAAAGTTGTGTTTTCCTCTTTATTGCATATATATATATATATATATATATATATATATATATATATATATATATATATATTGTCGCTGGCTATGATCTCCACCGCAGCTGCCAGCGCGTCGGGCTGGATGCGCCCGCGCATATTTCATATTGCTGATCTCGCAGACTACGGCATCGATCTCCTTGTCATACTTGGTGAGTCCTGGCACGACGGGATGCCTCGCACTGCTTGTCGAGCGCCGCTATGGACTTAGAGGTCATGGAGATGGCGATGTCGAGCTCGGCCTTGCTCTTCTTCTCGTAGCGCAGTAGGGACTCGCGCGTATGGCGGTAGATAAATATGCTGGCGAAAAAGTTGGCGCCGCAGAACATGGCGAGAAACGCAAGCTCGGCCAGGCCCCGGGAGATCTTCTCGCCGGGTCCTTGGCGGCGCCAGCCGTGCATCTCAGTGGCAGTCTGACGCCCAAGTGGGCACGTTCGCTGCTCATGCTGGCAATCTCCGTCCACCGGTCGAACAATAATAAACTAACATCGACAAAGTCAAAGTTGTGTTTTCCTCTTTATTGCAAAATATATCAAAAGCACAATACAGCCGGCCGGAGACAGCGAGCTCGGTGATACTGACAAACTCCTGTGCGCCTCAGTCCTCGAACACCACCCCAGGACCAATCCCGAGCCCGAGATTGAGTTGGGTTTGTGCACACACATGCGCCCTCTCTCCTCTTTCTCAGTCCCCGTGTTGTTGCTCTCTCCCAGCAGAGAATGAGGAAACTCTCAAACGGCACGAGCCGTTTAGTTTGTGCTCGAGCTGCTCGAGCATGAGAACTCGACAACGAACTCGACGGCTCCACCGCACAGCTCGAGCACGAACTCGACCGGTTGTGCGAGAACGGCACCAGCTCACACAGCATACTCTGATCATTCTTGTACAATATTGTTTTTTATTCTTGTCATTGGTCTTTCGAGCACTCTTGCGTGCCCGGCACCATTCGCAAGTCGTCTGTGTTGTCAGTGTCCGTGTCTTGAGCTTGAGCACCAGCTCGACCGCTCATGCAAGAACAGCAATCCTGCTGCAGCTCGAACACGAGCTTGTCTGTGTGCGAGACAGAGAGAGAGAGAGAGAGTTTCCTCTTTCTCTGCTGGGAGAGAGCAACAACACGGGGACTGAGAGAGAGTCGAGCCCGTGTACTCACATGAGCAGTCGAGCGCATGCTCGAGCTGCAGCGCCAATGCCGTTCTCGCACGACCCGTCGAGATCGTCCTCGAGCTGTTCCCTTGCATGAGCTGTCGAGCTCGTGTCCTCGCCCGAGCCGTCGAGCTCGTGCTCGAGCTGCAGCACGAGTGTTGTTCTCACATGAGCGGTCGAGCTGGTGCTCGAGCTCGAGACACAGACACCGACAACAGCGACACATTGCGAACGGTGCCGGGCACGCAAGAGTGCTCGAGAGACCAATGACAAATTTAAAAAACAATATTGTACAAGAATGATCAGAGAATGCTGTGTGACCTGGTGCCGTTCTCGCACGACCGGTCGTGTTCGTGCTCGAGCTGCTCGAGCATGAGAACTCGACGATGGACTCGACGGACAGCGTCTAGACAGCTACACCACCGCAGATGTACACTTTGTTGTTCAGTACTGTGGCGTCTGCGCCCGTCCTCCTCCCGTTCATAGGTTGGAGCAGAGTCCACTTGTTGGTCTGAGGATCATAGCGTTCGACACTGTCGTGCGTGAAGCGTCTGTCGTACCCGTAGTCTCCCATGGCATAGATACTGCCATTCAGTACTGCCACGCTGTGCCCATCGCGAGGATGATGCATGGCTGCCGCATCGTGCCAAGTAAGCGTACAGAGGTCGTACCTCAGCACTCTGCTAAGGCTGTGGAAGTCCCCATGCTCGTTGAGCGTGAGGCCGCCAACACAGTAGACAGCGTCTAGACAGCGTCTAGACAGCGTCTAGACAGCTAAAGCCACCCCGAATCCTATCTCTTTGTTTCAGAATAAAGTCTCCGATGACGGCCAACAGGACATCATGCGGATCCTTCATTAGGTTGTCGCAGGCACTGTTGCCGAATCTAGCGGCCACCGGGTCTGGCACGCCGTGCACGTGCCACGAAGTGAGTCTCTCATCTATCGTGTGGCCGCCAACACAGTAGACAGCGTCATTTAGGAAAGCGGCAGCGCTGGAACATTGCTCAGGCCCAAGTTCACCATTTGGGAAATCAAACCAGAGGTCGGCACGGGGATCATATACACGAATCCCATCTCCTGTCGACTGAGCACTGTGGCCTGGTTCATGGACACACGCGTCAATTTGGGCAAAGGTTATAGCCACAAGAGAACATTCAAGCTCGTCAACTTCATGGACAGGAACTACCATTTCGACAAGGCCGCCATAGAGTCGATCCTGAGCCGGCAGAACGAGACGTTCATCGCCGTCAAGGTTGCCTTGCTGCCCATGGCATTCAAGGACTACACCGGCATGCCGGTCCCTATGGAGAAATGTAATGAATTGATACAGTCGGCCATGTTTTGGCCAACCAGGGCATCGAACAAAACCTCGTGTCGACTCCATCATGACCAGGTGGTCTCGGTCGACATGGCCTGCGAGACTGAAACGGCCCTCACGCTCCGAGTTACCAACTCCGGAGCCCGAATCCCGACACCATCGTCGACCTAGTGTGCTACTACCTCATCCTCTGGCTGGCACGCACGCACGTGGCATGCTGCGAGGACGATGAGCTGGACCTGGTCCTTATTATCAATCATAACTTTTAATTAAACTGGGGCCATGCTAATCCAGTTTCAATCATCTGAATTGAACTAAAATTAAATATGAAATGAAAAGGCAGACTTAAAAAAAAAAAAAAAAAATTGGCCAATGTCCACGACCCAATCAAAACGGCGTCGTGACCCACCAGTTGAGAAACGCTGTCTTAGACGGTCTTGAATTGTGTGGTTTGGTTTTACCCATGTTAAATTATGAGCTTGATCTTATGCATGTGTGCCCAAATGTTTGCTGAATTGCAGTGTCCTCTGGAATGGAGTGTAATATGAAACTGGCCTAACAAGTATTGGTTGTGGCAGTTTGATCTAGTGGGACAAGCTACTGGGAAGAGGGGAGCTGATTTAATCTGCAGAAAACAAAGTATTTTGTATGTTAATGATTTATTCCTAAACTAAATGTTAATAAATGGAAATGTATAAAGTTTACTCCGTCTCTGTGTGTGTGTCTTGGGGATTGAAATAGGTGGTGTCAATTCAAGTGGGCCAGTTGCCCCAGAAATTGTTCAAGTGTGACAAATACATTTCAAATGTGCAATACTTATTGCACTTTTATTTTATTTCATTCTGTTCAGTTGCGCTTAAATTTTGTTTTAGTCTTCAATGAAACAGTTGCACTTTGAATCCTTTTGGGCAAATACGGTTATAATAATACATTTGAATGAAATTTGTGAATGACAGTTTTGAGTCAATTTGTCCACTGTTATTTTCTTCTTCTGGCGTTTGTTCTTAGACTTTCAGCTCCGTTGAGGCGAGCCAGACCACTGTGTCATCGTCCAGGGCAATTAAGCCATGATCACCGTTTGGTGGCCGGTGTTTTGGGCAGCTATTCATTATGTGCTCCACAGTCAGTGATGGGTCCCCACATTCACACTGGGCGCTGTCCGCGAGGCCCCACCTCAGCCTGTCTGCCCCGAAACGCCCCACGCCTGTCCTCAGGCGGTTGAGAGTCGACCATTGGTTTCGATGCAGGTGCTGGCCAGGAACGTCCGTGGGGTCCTTGATGTAGCGGTGGAGCCTAGATGGTTCGGCTGACGTCCACTGGTCCCTCCATCTTGCCTTGACCCATGAGGGCTTAGGGATGTCGGCTGGTGTTATCAATATAATGTGATGTACATATTATTACACTACAAGGGTGGCACACAGCAAGTTGTACTTTCAGCTCTGTTAAAATGTTTAGTACATTATGTATACTAGAGTATTGCAATATATCGCATTCTGCATTTTTTTATTGAGTGCTTCAGAATGTTATTGCTGTTTGATGTCAGAATATTTTTTGTAAAGCCTGTGTGTATCTGAGCAGTTCCCAAATGATGGGAGAGTACATGAGTTGCCTACAGTATATGGCAAGAGGAAAGATTCAGAGGGACAAATGCTGTTGTGCTAGCAAGTGCTATTGAACACTAACCAGTAGTTTTATGCTTTTATGCACCTGGATTTTAACTGTCAAATATAAGTGTTGGGTAGGTTATAGAACTTTTCACTGTAATTCTGTTGCTTAACAGTTTCTTTGGATACAGTGGTTCTCAAACCTTTTCACGTCAAGGACGCCTAAACTGACACAAATTAGACCATGGATCCCCCATTTGATAAGATTTTGGCCCAGGGTCCCCCATCTGATAGGATTTTTGCTTTTAAATGGTTTAGTACAGAAACGGAAGCCCTTGACCAAAAGTCATTCAAGTCATCAAATTATGTCACTGTTACTTATGGAAATTGTTATAGTGAAAATAAATTATCCCCCGTTTTGCTGGGGACCCCCTGCAAACCCCTCAAGGATCCCTGGGGATCCCCAGAGCCCACTGAGAACCACTTGGATAGAGGAAGACTACAGGATTGGTGACTGGTCTGCATGTCTTTTGAATGTACAATTTACCTTTGTGCTATTCAATATAAACACCACTATACCAGTCTAGCAGAAAGGGCCCTCAGATTTTGAGATACACCCCTACCCGAGGTAGAACAAAACACAACAATGATTTTCTTATATTTAGGGTCTCCCATTAATTAAATTGATTGTCACGGGGGGACTTTTTGTTGTTGTTGTTGTTCTTTAGAACTACCCCAATCCTACTTCACCAAATAGTCAAATGATTTACCTAAAACAAAAATTGAATTATAGTCCTGTAAACATAGCTTTAGTTTAGGCGGAAATTGTACTTTGTGGTGATAGGAACATAGGACTCCATCACTTTTCTCTCATTTATCAGAAAAACAGAAATCCCTAAAAAATAGACCATTACTTCATTGTCTAGGGTGCTATTGAACACTAACCAGGATGGACCCATCACAGACTGTGGAGCACATAATGAATAGCTGCCCAAAACACCGGCCACCAAACGGTGATCATGGCTTAATTGCCCTGGACGATGACACAGTGGTCTGGCTCGCCTTAACGGAGCTGAAAGTCTATCCTGGTCCATCTAACCAGGATGGAGATATCTGGTAGTTTTATTGCACATTAGATTTCTTTAGACATAGGCCTACTACCTCTTCTCTGAAACAGTGAAATTATGTAATTCCAAATGGGGGATAAGTGGCATAATAGCCTATAAGTTAAGAATGCTCACTCTGATGGTCATCATATTTGGAAAGGGAAATACCAGGTGGCTGAACTACATCACCAAATAGTCAGAATGTGGGTAACCCAATAAAATAAAGTTAATGTACATTTTGCAAGTTTTATTGAAACTGGAACATTAATCCAAACTATATAAATCAGTAGTATCTCCTGTCTTGACATGACAAAATAATACAATTATAATAGTAATAATAATACATTTGTTTTATGGTAGCCCCAAATCTCAGTGCTTCATTTCATTTCATAAACAGAAACGGACTAGAAAACAAATTAACCAAGCAAAAACAAAACAGACGAATAAAAAGTGGCTGCTCATTTGATCTGGTATATGGACACTTGTTTCCCATCCCTTGCCGATAGGAATGTCTCTGTCAATGTAACTACTGATTGTAAAGCGCTTTGGATAAAAGCACTATATAAATGCAGACCATTTACCACTTACCATAACAAGGGTTTGGGCATGTGACTGTGACACACCATATCGCTGTCTGATACATTGCTCTTTGGACATGTTGTTCAAATGCATCCTCTGTTGGTGGCAGATTTGCAGAGACAGTTTTTTTTTTTTTTGGGGGGGGGGGGGGGGGGGGGGGGGGAAGTGCATATTAATGAACAGTACAAACAGTACATGTAAATATGCCAGATTATAGCCTGAAGGCTAGTTTCCGTCTGCAGTCCCTTGGCCGGTTGATGCAACCCAGAAAACAAGCACAGTGACAGAGAAAACTCATAAAATACATGGGAAATATACAATCCTAGCAATACAGTACAATTAGTAAAGAGAGAGAAGAGGAAAATTCAATTATTAATGGTGAAAGGTAATACAAGTGTGAGCATCCTGCAAGGTCACACATGGTCGCAGGACTGGTTCAGTCTCAGCCACGCTTTTAGATGGCCCTTGAAGGTGACCAGACTGGAGCTTTCCCTTATGGAAGGGGGTAGGCTGTTCCATACCGTGCATCCTCTAAAGGACAGCACATTCTGACCAAACAAGGTTCTTCTTAGTGGAACCTCACAGTCTCCGTTCGTGACGGCTCTGGTGGATCGAGTCGAGTTGGACATTGCTCTGTATTTAATGAAGGTGTTAAGAGGAGGTGGCGCAAGGCCATGAAGGATTTTGTAAATTAGACAAGCGGAGGTGAATTTTCTGAAATCGTCAAAACTTAGCATGTTGTACTTGGTTAGAATATTGCAGTGGTGGTAAGTGAAAGGTTTTTTTATCCAGAATTTTCAATGCTTTTTTATAGAGTATCTCAATTGGCTTAAGGATTGTTGGGCCTGTCATAGACCAGCTGGTCAAACAGTAGCTCAAATGTGACAGTATCATAGAATGCAGGAACATCATGGCAGCACTATCCGATAAGGAACACCGTATTTGCCTAAAGTTATGTAGATGGGATTTTATTGTTTTCGACACCATTTTAACATGGCTCCTGAAGGAGAGTGGAATCTAGCATAACACCTAAATATTTGAACTCCTTAACAACATTGATTTCCTCAGTTCCTAAGAATACGTTGGAATGTGTAAGAGTTGTAGCTTGCTTCAAGAAAAACATACAAACAGTTTTTTTTGCGTTCAGTAGGAGACAGGACCTGGTGAGCCAGGCCTACACATGGGTCAAAGCAGTAGAGAGGACACATGCTGCCTCCTCAGGATTTTTGGCCGCGGCAAAGATGACCGTATCATCGGCATAAAACTGTACATTAACATTGTGACAAAAATCAGGTAAATCATTAATATAAAGCGAGAATAAGATGGGCCCCAGAATTGATCCTTGGGGGACCCCTACTGGACAACCCAGGTATGAGGAGCTGACACCCTCAACCACAGTACACTGTTCTCTGTGTGATAGATAAGATTGGAACCATTTGATGGCTTGATCAGAGAAGTTGAAGTGGGACAATTTAGTTAACAAGACTTTGTGGTTGACAGTGTCGAACGCCCTTTTTAAATCTAAAAATACAGTGCCTACACAGCCCTTTCTATCTAATAGGCTTTTACATTTTTCAATGAGTGTGACCAAGGCAGACTCTGTAGAGTGGTCTGGTCGGAAACTGAACTGCATGGGCTGCAGGGGGGTTTGACTATTACCAAGAAATTCCATTATTTGTTTGGCAATCCATTTTTCATCATTTTAGAGATGATGGGCAAGATGTTGATCGGTCTATAATTATTCAGGTTGGAGCGTCTCCTGCTTTAAAAGTGGGGGTGATTGAGGCCAGTTTCCACGCCCCAGGAACCACCGAGTGCCTAATGGACAGGTTAACAAGGTGCATGATTGGGGACGCCAGCGCCTCCTTGTGTGTTTTCAGAAAGCTGGTGTCGAGACCGTAGACATCCTTGGCTTTTGAATTGTTTAGAGAGCACTGATGATATTGATGACTTCTGTCTCAGAAATGTCTTGGATGCAGAATTGTAGTGGTGGGTTGTCTGCTGTTCTATTTACTGGTCTGTCAGGATGCAGGGATGAGGTGAACTGTTTAGAAATGTCTTCGATGGATTTTATAAAAAAAAATATGTAATTCCTGTGCCAGGATAACAGGGTCTCGGCACAAGCTGGTTGTCAATTTTTAATTCCAGGCCTTTGATATCCTTCTTGTATTGTCTCCCTGTTAATTTGTTTATGTTCTGCCATATTTTCTTACTATTCCCCTTAGCGTTCACAATAATTTGAATCCAAAAGTTTGCTTTGGCCTTTCGCAGCTCCAGTGTCACTTTATTTCTGGCTGTTGTAAAGTTGTACCTGTCGATGCTTAATCCAGATTTAATGGATTTTTTAAAGTTGATTTTGTTGATGCATTTATGAAACTCAGTCCATCCAAGTTTGTGCACATCAGTCCATTTTCCTTTTTTCCGTAAAGCACTACTTAACTTATAGGCTATTATGCCACTTAACCCCCATTAGGAATGGCCTAATTTGACTGTTCAGAGAATAGGTAGGCCTATGTCTAAAGGAATCTCATTTGCAATAGAACTGTGCCAGATATCTCCATAAAACTACTGGTTTTTTCTTTTTTTGGCCAGCAGATGATGCAGTTTGAGATGACTCCTCCTCTATCATGGCGGCGGCGGCTGCAGCAGCCTGCGAGCACACAGCGTCGTCCAACAAATCTGTTATTGAGCATTTTGAGTGTTTTTTGCACGTTATTCCTGATCACAGCCGCGGTGAAGAATTTGCGACCAGTACTGCTGGATCAGAGGATAGTTGGGGAATCAATGGAGAACTTTCCGACGTTCTACATTCCCGACGACAACGTTAAAACAAACAAACACTTCGGCTTTGGCCTTGCGGCAAGTTACGACTCGCTGTTACGGCGTAAATGGCGGCCCCTTATTGTAAAGGGAACTGCTGATCGCAGGAACATAATCTCCATCTGCCTGCTGATCTCGGGCGACATCCACCCGTGCCCAGGCCCTGCACCGTTTACCGGAGGGACGCTAGAGGCTAATACATCCACACAAACTGTACATGCTAACATAGCAATCCAGCAATTAGCCTGGCTCCCACAACAGTCGGTAGCTAACGTTTTAGCATGGCTCCACTTACCCCCATCGGTCTTCGCGCGACTAAGTGGAATTGAACCAGCGCCGGTTGTGCCGCTGGGTGGGCCTGACCATCCAACAACTACGGCGCGGGCTGAGCCCCCGCGGCCAATGACGGTGGACCTGCCGACGGGAGAGCCATCACCCTCGCCGCCGGCGAGCCTTGTTGTAGCTCCGGAGCCATCGGAGGGTGGTAGCAACGACTGCCTGCCGCCAGGTAGGCCGCTAGCTAGGCCGCTAGGCAGGCCTACCGGGCCCCCGCGGCCTTCGCCTGACCATCTGACATCGACAGCGCGGGCCGGACCCTCGCGGCTTTCGGCGGTGCACACGGCCATCCACCCGGCTAGAGCCTACATCGGGCTGTCACCTGGCGACAGCTTAGCAGCGCCAGCTACAGCAGCGGCAGTCACGGCGCCACTTCGGCGTCCAGAGTCCATCTGCGGCGGGGACGCGCTGAGGGACCAGGCGGTCCTAGCAGCCCCAGATGGTCTACCATCACCAACCGTCTCAGCACGACCACGGGCTGAGCCCCCGTGGCCAACGCCTGCCCATCCGGCAGTCCCAGCACGACCACGGGCTGAGCCCCCGTGGCCGACGCCAGACCACCCGGCCGCCTCAGCACGACCACGGGCTGAGCCCCCGTGGCCGACACCTGTCCATCCGGCCTATGACCAGGCCAGCGGTGACATCGCCCCGGCTGACGGGAACCATGACAGCCTACCCAGTTCACCCATGAAGATTCCTGGCAGTCCACCCAGACTGTCTGTACCCGCGGACATGGACACGTTGTTTGCATCTAGAGGTTTGCACATGATACACCTTAACGTAAGAAGCCTCATTCATAAAATGGACGAAATTAGATTATTGTTTGCTTCAAACATAGTTGGAATAATATATTTTTCAGAAACTTGGCTTGATAACACTATAAATGATTCTGAAATTGAGATAGAAAACTATGCTGTGATAAGAAAAGACCGAAACCGTAACGGTGGGGGTGTATGTGTGTACGTTAGATCTGATATATGTTATAATGTACGGGCAGACCTTGACCACGGCCACATCGAGGCCGTTTGGCTCGATATTATATTTCCAAACTCTAAACCCATTCTTTTCGGAGCCCTGTATAGGCCACCAGATCAAAGCCGTGTCTATGATGAATTGGAGGAGGTGTGTTTAAACTCAGTAAACTTTGGTAAAACAGAGGCGATATTGATGGGAGATTTAAACACCAATATACTGAAGAAGGATTCCTCTATTTATAAATCCTTAAGGAACTTCAGCCATCTATGCAGCATGCATCAATTGATATCCCGATTTACAAGAGTATCTACCTCCTCTCAGACCATCATAGACCTGGTACTGACATCTGACAAGTCCAAAATATCAAACAGTGGTGTCATCGAATACGGTCTTAGTGATCATTCAATGATTTTCTGCACTCGAAAAACCCGTAGATCTGTATTTAACTGTCACAGCTCAGTGAGGTCCAGGTCTCTGAAAAACTACAATACAGAGGTTCTATTAGACTTCCTGGGTAGTTTGGACTGGTCAGATGTCTTTTCTAGCTCCTCAGTGGAGGAAGCGTGGTGCTACTTTAAAACACTGTTTTTGTCTGCTGTTGATAGAATTGCTCCCCTGAAGACGTCCAGGATCAAAGCCAGGTCAGAACCCTGGGTCAACACTGACATTATTGAGGCTATAAAGGCAAGAAATGTCAGTTTTGGTCACTTTAGAAAACACAGAGATCCCGCCTCTTTCCGCATATTTAAAAAATTGCGAAATGAGGCAAATCAGCTTATTAAGAAAGCAAAGGCAAACTTCTTCAGGGAGTCTATAGCAGAAAACAAAAATAATCCTTCACAACTATGGAAAACCTTGAAACACCTAGGGCAAAACAACAGACTTAGGACAAAAACCATAAATAAGACCCTGATTATAGATGGTACAGTCACATCAGATACAATTAAAGTTGCAGACTGCTTCAACAGGTTCTTCACCACTATAGCAGACACCCTGGTAAAGAAACTGCCGACCTTTACAGGGGTCTTTGGTGAGAGCCATGTTGATTCATTCTACAAAAAGATGAACGTTCAGCCAGATGCTTTTTCTTTTACAGAAGTGTCTGAAGGGGAGGTGCTTAAAAGACTTAAGGCCCTAAACCCATCTAAAGCAACCGGTCTTGATAACATCCCGTCCAGGTTCCTAAGAGACGCAGCTGAAGTCATCTCTTCACCTATAACGTTTATAATTAATATGTCCATAACACAAGGCCAGATTCCTCGTGAATTCAAAATTGCTAAAGTAGCCCCGTTATACAAAAAAGGAAGCAAACTGGAACCAGGAAATTATCGTCCTGTTTCAATTCTTTCTTCAATCTCTAAAGTAATCGAAAAAGTGATTTTTGATCAGATAGACAGTTATCTATCATTGCATAGTCTGCTGTATGAATTTCAATCTGGCTTTAGGAAGTCACATTCAACAGACTCCTGCTTGCTCTATTTAAACGACTTCATAAGGCAAGAGGTGGACTCTGGTAAATACTGTGGGATGGTCATGCTGGACCTTCAGAAGGCATTCGATACTGTAAACCATGATATCCTCCTGTACAAACTCAGGTCCTTGGGATTTAATGGCACCTCCCTCAAATGGGTGGGGTCTTATTTAAAGGGAAGAGAGCAGGTTACCGACGTGAACGGTACCCTGTCCTCCCCTCTCCCCCTACGGTGCGGGGTGCCCCAAGGGAGCATATTGGGTCCACTCTTTTTCCTTATTTATGTAAATGATATGAAGTCGGCATGTGACTGCGACCTGTTTCTCTTTGCGGACGACTCGGCTCTCCTGGTCTCCCACAAAGAGAAAAAGGAGGTAGAACTTATCCTCAGTAATGAACTCCAGAAAGTAAGTACATGGTTAGTAGATAATAAATTATCTCTCCATCTAGGAAAAACTGAGTCAATTCTGTTTGGCTCTAACGCCAAACTTAAAAAATCCCCTGGCTTCACCATCACAGTCGACAATGTGACCGTCGAAAGCAAGGAGGAAATTACATATCTCGGCAGTATCCTGGACAGTAAAGTATCGGGAGAAAGTATGGCTTTAAAAACCATCTCCAAAATAAATCAGAAAGTGAGATTCCTGGCCAGACTTTCCTCCTTCCTAGACGTAAGTACTCTAAAAATTCTGGCGGGCGCTTTGATACAATGTCACTTTGATTATGCATGTACTTCCTGGTTCACCGGCATCACCAAGGCCCTCAAAAATAAACTTCAAATATCTCAAAACAAACTAGTACGGCTGTTACACTCTCTCCATCCCAGAACCCACCTCCTGCCTGGCCATTTTTCCAGCCTCAGATGGCTCAGAGTGGAGGAAAGAGTGAACCAAATCAAGCTGTGCCTGGTCCATAAGATCTTGCATAATATGGTCCCGAAATATCTCCAAAATTATTTCACCAAGGTAAATGACGTTCATAACTACTCCACCAGAGGGAGCTCCCACAATGTTGTCCCCATTAAATTTAAGAGCTGTATGAACAAAAACTCTTTCAAATACTCAGCCGGGCTGTTGTGGAACAGCCTTCCGGACAGCCTGAAGATGATTAACACCTTGAGCAGCTTTAAAATCGCTCTTAAAATCTGGTTCATGACTGGTGCGGGTATGTAAATGTAAATATTTTTGAGTATTGTTAATTTATAGCCTGTTTAAAGTTATTTTATTTATTTTAGTCAGATTGGTTTTTTAGCCTTTTAATGTGTTCTTTATTTTCGGGATTGGGTCCTGTTTCAAATGTCTTTTTATATTGCTTTTGTTAAAACTGTTTTAACATCTTAAATGGTTTTTTTTTTAATAGTCTATAGGTGGAAGTAGTTTTATGTTTCTTTATTGTTATGTCTGTTTTTATGTCGGTCTGAGTCGTCTGTCTGAGACCAAGGACCACAATGGAAACAAGTCCTCGGACTTTATTGTGTTTTTATCCTTGATGGTGATGTATGAGTGGCCTTTATATTTTTGTGTATGATGTGCTTTACTTTTGTCATTCATCGAATAAATCAATCAATCAATCAATCAATCAATTAGTGTTCAATAGCACTTGCTAGCACAACAGCATTTGTCCCTCTGAATCTTTCCTCTTGCCATATACTGTAGGCAACTCATGTACTCTCCCATCATTTGGGAACTGCTCAGATACACACAGGCTTTACAAAAAATATTCTGACATCAAACAGCAATAACATTCTGAAGCACTCAATAAAAAAATGCAGAATGCGATATATTGCAATACTCTAGTATACATAATGTACTAAACATTTTAACAGAGCTGAAAGTACAACTTGCTGTGTGCCACCCTTGTAGTGTAATATGTACATCACATTATATTGATAACACCAGCCGACATCCCTAAGCCCTCATGGGTCAAGGCAAGATGGAGGGACCAGTGGACGTCAGCCAAACCATCTAGGGTCCACCGCTACATCAAGGACCCCACGGACGTTCCTGGCCAGCACCTGCCCCGAAACCAATGGTCGACTCTCAACCGCCGGAGGACAGGCGTGGGGCGTTTCGGGGCAGACATGCTGAGGTGGGGCCTCGCGGACAGCGCCCAGTGTGAATGTGGGGACCCATCACTGACTGTGGAGCACATAATGAATAGCTGCCCAAAACACCGGCCACCAAACGGTGATCATGGCTTAATTGCCCTGGACGATGACACAGTGGTCTGGCTCGCCTCAACGGAGCTGAAAGTCTAAGAACAAACGCCAGAAGAAGATAACAGTGGACAAATTGACTCAAAACTGTCATTCACAAATTTCATTCAAATGTATTATTATAACCGTATTTGCCCAAAAGGATTCAAAGTGCAACTGTATCACTGAAGACTAAAACAAAATTTAAGCGCAACTGAACAGAATGAAATAAAATAAAAGTGCAATAAGTATTGCACATTTGGAATGTATTTGTCACACTTGAACAATTTCTGGGGCAACTGGCCCACTTGAATTGACACCACCTATTTCAATCCCCAAGACACACACACAGAGACGGAGTAAACTTTATACATTTCCATTTATTAACATTTAGTTTAGGAATAAATCATTAACATACAAAATACTGTTTTCTGCAGATTAAATCAGCTCCCCTCTTCCCAGTAGCTTGTCCCACTAGATCAAACTGCCACAACCAATACTTGTTAGGCCAGTTTCATATTACACTCCATTCCAGAGGACACTGCAATTCAGCAAACATTTGGGCACACATGCATAAGATCAAGCTCATAATTTAACAACATGGGTAAAACCAAACCACACCACACAATTCAAGACCGTCTAAGAGATAGGCTAAAGCACATCAAGCCAAATCATTTCACCCATCTGTTCAGGGGTCGAAGCACAGCACACCACTAGGCCGTAAAAGATTAGTTTGGGCAAGTTAATACCTTGGGGAACCTATGGGTAATAAAATATAAATATATATATATAAAATATAATTATGCTGATTGCAGGAAACAGGAGACACCCTAGACAGGACAAAAAACATGAAAGGAATGAAAATACAAAAAATCCAATATGGCCGACACTAGCCTACTGGCCCAAATTGGAAGAAAACACTAAAATTAGTCCCGTTACTTCTGGGTGCCTGATAAGGAGATTAATGGACAGTTAGTCTATTACAATGCTTCCAGCACTGCTTACCAGCCCCAGAGCTGTTGTGTGGCTTGTGCAGACGGCCATCAGGCCTCGAGGAGAAGGCTGGGAGCCCACAGCGTCCTGGCTGCGTTCAGCTGACTGCATGCATGCATGCATGCGCGCGCGCTGTCCCGGTCTCGCCAGGAGGGTCGGGCTCCAGAGGGGTCCGGAGTGGAGGAGGAGGCGGCGTCAATGCGTCCTGTGGAAGTGGCGTTGGTGAATGACGCTGTTCTTGCAGTGACGTTTTGGGACGCTTCAGTGGACATGAGGAAGATCAGCTGTTCATGTTGACGTCCTCAGGCTGGGAGTCCGGCCGTACTCGAACTGGGAGGAGAGAGGAGGGTGGAGTTAGTGACTCTCTACTTCAGGGTTCTTTTCTAGAGATCATTTTCCAGGACTGTCAGTGATGATCCATCAGTCTATCTATCTATCTATCTATCTATCTATCTATCTATCTATCTTATTATCTATAAAAGGGAACATGTGGGCAATGTTTGTTGTTTCCTAGACTCAGCCCTCAGTCTTAATCCGTTTCACTCCTGTAAGACTGAGAATATTACTATTTAAATCTTTGCATAACGTTAGGTGGCGCTGTTGGAAGCCTTGCATCGGAGAACCAATCATGAGTGTTGTGGGCGGGCCTGCTTTCTGGGCGCAGTGACGCTCATGCAGAACCAGTGTCTCGCAAAACATTGCAGCGTTTGCGGAGAAACATATTAATCACTTAGAAACAAACATAACCTGTTAACACCTTAAGTGCCATAGCCGAAATAATTCGTCTTACATAATCCAACGCTTAAGTGCCAGAGCCGAGTTTACTCGTCTTACATCTTTTTCAGTGGTTTCCACTAGCTGGCGCCCTTGGGCAATATGTGAATGTGGATCCGACCTCTCCCGCTGCCCCGGAAGTACTCTAACAAAGATTTCTATATAGGGAAGGCGGGCTCTTTGATCAGCGGGTTGTGTAGGTAAGATTGAGCGAGTAAGACAGAGACAGAATTACATAGCGATTTATATATAGAGAATTTCAGCAATTTAGCAATTTAGAGTCAGATTTAGAGCGAGTTGGTTAGCGTAGTTGATTTAGTTGTTAGTACAGTAGTAGTGTTTAGTATAGTCTTTATAAAGACTTTGTTTAGATAGATAGTTAGCGGTAGTTACAGTTAGTGTTCATTGTAGTTAGCTTAGCACATTTAGCGTTAGCGTCAGTTCATTTTAGTATTTAGCCTTTATTCTAGTTCAGTTTATTCTAGTTCAGTTTGATCGAGTTGGTAGCCGGTAGATTAGCCTTATTTCAGTTCAGTTTGAGCTAGTCGTAGCAGTAGTTTTATTTCAGTTCAGTTTGAGCTAGTCGTAGCAGTAGTTTTATTTCAGTTTAGTTGGGAGCGGGTGGCGTGTTTGTGCCATGCCGGCCAAACGCAAGCGGTCTTCGGCGGCTGCACGCAAGCGATCGGCCGATCAGAGATCACTGCTTGATTTCTTTTCCGTCCGAAACGAGCTTGTGCCGGAGACCGATTCCGAGGTCTCGGATGATGAACGGGGTGAGCCTCTGCATGTCGCGGCTGCGGCTGCAGGGCTGACTGAGTCCGAGTCGAGTGACCTCCAGTCTTCTCCAGACGCGGAGGATTCTGAGGAGGAGTGGGCCCCGTCGAGGAGCGAAGCTCCAGAGAGCAGTGGTAAGACGATGTTTGAGATGACTTGTGTAACTTGTGGAAATGTAATTACTATGACTATACAAAAGCCAGCAGTCAGTCAATTCATTTTACTTTTATTTCAGACTCTGAACAGTCTGAAGATGAGCCTGAGGCAGCCAGCTGTAGCGGTACTGGTGCTGCAGCCTCTGGTGCCAGGAAAATGGGTAAGAGCACACCTCAGAATCAGGTTTATTTTCACATCACAGGTTCCAGCCAGCATTCAGTACCACACATATAAAAAACACTATTTTATGGTAATTATGTATTTCTATAATTTGCAGATTGTGGCAGTGGAGCTGGAAGAGGGAAACGGCCTGCAGGTCCAGGCTGGAGTGGAGTTGACTGGGAGCCAACCCACATCCCCTTCACAGCTGAACCGGGTCATCATAGTGGTGGTGCTGCTGAACCAGTTGACTTTTTCCAGCTCTTCCTGGACGATGAGCTGCTCCAGGCTATTGTTGTCCAAACTAACTTGTATGCACACCAGTGCATCAGTCAGGTGAGCGAGGCTCTGCCACATTCGAGGCTTGGGAGGTGGAAGGACACTACAGTGGCAGAACTCAAGAGCTTCTTGGGACTGTACTTCCTCACTGGGATCGTCCAGAAGCCTAGACTGGCCATGTACTGGACCACAAATGAACTGACTGCTACCCCCCACTTCCCCAGAACCATGTCTCGCAACCGCTTTCAGCTCCTGACACGATTCCTCCATTTCAGTGACAATTTTGATGTTGATGGTGCAGACAAGTTGTTCAAGGTCCGGCCAGTTTTGAACGACCTGTTAGAAAAGTTCAGAGACATGTTCACACCGAGTCAAAACATTAGTATTGATGAGGGGATGCTCCTGTGGCGTGGGCGGTTGGCCTTCAAAGTCTACAACCCACAAAAACCCACAAAGTATGGGATAAAGTCCTACATCCTCTGTGACTCCCAGACAGGTTACTGTTACAACATGAAGCCGTACTGTGGTGAGCGGTCCACCCTAGGCGAGACGGTGGAGTTCCTCCTCGGGGACTTGGCAGGGCAGGGGTACCATTTGTACATGGACAACTATTACAACTCTGTTGGAATGTGTGCACAGCTGCTGGAGTGTCAGACACATGTCTGTGGCACTCTGAGGAAGAACAGAGGCGAGCCACCTGCTACCATGGTCACCAACCACACCGTGAAGCTGGGGGAAACGGTCATGCGCCACAATGGTGGCACCATGGTTCTGGCCTGGCGAGATAAAAGAATCGTGAAAATGGTTTCCACGCTGCACGACGACACGATGGAGACGGTGCAGGTCAGGCAGAAAGGCAGCAGAGAGAGGGTCGCACACACAAAACCCAAGTGTGTGGCAGACTACAACAAGTACATGAATGGGGTCGACAGATTGGATCAGAACATTGCATACTATCCGTTTGCCAGGAAGACAGCCAGGTGGCCCTTCAAATTTGTCATGTACATGTTTCAGATCTCTTTTTATAACGCCTTTGTTCTGTACAAAGCTAAACACCCAGCTAAACGCCAGAGAAAGTGTGAAACATTGCTGGATTTCATTCTGAGTGTTGTCGGTGCATGGACCAGACCTGTGGTGGGGGGTGGCGGGGAGGAGGTGGGGGCTGGCGGGGAGGAGGTGGGGGCTGGCGGGGAGGAGGTGGGGGGTGGCGGGGAGGAGGTGGGGGCGGGGGGCAGTGACCAACCACCCCGGCGACCATACCTGGACCCTCAATGCAGGCTGGAGGTCAATCTAGCAGGCCATGTAATGGTCCTCATACCACCCACACCCAAAAAAGATACCCCAACGAGGAGGTGTAGCATGTGTGCAAAGAAAAATGTTAGAAGAGAGTCACGCTACATGTGTGTCAAATGTGGGGTCTCATTACACAGGGGTAGCTGCTATGAGGAGTACCACTCAAACAAGAACCTTGCTCAGCGGCGCAGGCGCTGAGTAGGCATGGGTCGTAAAAAAACAAAACCTGCCAGGGATTGTTTTTGCTCTTTGTTTGATTGTTTGCTAGCTAGCAGGAATACATAAAAAGTACCTGCTGATTTTCATGTAACTTTGTGGATGGGTGTAACATGGGCCAAGGAAGTACCCATTACATTTTGGAGCAGTTCTGGATTCGGTGTACGAGCCCAAACCGGTTTGATCACGAACTGAAAAAACCTATAAAAAAAAAAAACATGTAAAAAAAAAAAAAAGCTGAGTGACCTGTGGTCTGCTGTTTTTTTGTATTTATTTTGACATTTATTTATTTTATTATGGTATTATTCCTCCATTATTGAAAACAACTATTGTTCAGATGTCTGATGTCTCACTGATGCCAAAAATAAATGGTTAAAGTGACTGTTCTGGCTATTTGATTGAATTTCACAAAACTGCGATTATCTCAGCTTTCCTTCCCAGAGGCCAAAACCATGCTGTATTCAACGGCTAATATCTACATAACTACTAACTCTACAAACTAACTCTTTTAGACAGAGAAAGCACACATTCTATTAGTTCTTTTTAGATGATTGGTGTTCACGAAGTCGTAACAGAAAAGAATCCTCGGCTGTTTTAAAATGAGCCAGAATCGTCAAAAACACCCCTGGCACAACTTACCCACAGGATTGAAAACATGGCTGGCACTCAATGTGTTAATAGGGCGTGTTTCATCCGGCCCCGGCGGCTAGAGGTCTTTTCCCCAGCGATAAGACAGACTCCCGAGGCTAACGTTACAGAGCCTGCTGATGACTCACAGTAGCAAGCGGACCACTTCCGGGTAGGAAACATTATTGTAAAATAAACAACAGCTATAAATTTTGTTTGGAGCATATCAGCTTCATGCTCTGTGTTAGGACTATGATAAATGGCATTGCCGCTACCAAATAAAATAATAATAATAAATGTAGGCGTGTCTGCTGCCGGCCGTTCTCGCCGGGCTCGGACAGACAGTTTCTGGCAGTGAAATTCCCAGACGTTTGGTGGCGCAGCTCACCAAACCTCTGGGAGCCGAGACTAGTTGTTTCCCTGTTTCAATTACCCCCATCACCGATGATGTCATAAGACTGCTGATGTCATCAGTGATGTCATCAGATGTGAAGTTGTGACATCATCAGTGATGCCATAAGAGCAATTGTGATGCTATCAGCGATGAAGTTGTGACATCATCAGTGATGTCATAAGAGCAGGTGAGCCCATACAGTGGTCGAGCTGCAGGGTGGGCGAGGCCACGCAGTGGCTGAGCTGCGCATGCGAGCTGCAGGCCAGCTCGGCAGCCAGCAGCGTGGGCGAGGCCGCGCAGCAGGCAAGCCTTGGAATCGCGAGATTCCTAGTAGATTAATATGTTCCTCTCTGTGGAAATCTGATTTAAAAAATGTGCTATGCAAACACACCTACATGTAGCGATGGAATTTATACTTTTAGGATGGAATGTGTATTTGTGTAAACTTAATAAAAACTACTACAGTTACCAGTCCCCTATATTTACATTTGAAGGATAGCATAACTTACATTATTCAGAGGTCGTTGCTCGATGGCGTTTCTGATCTGGGCTCCTCAGTCAGACAGACAGATGACAGAAAAACCTAGATCTGCTCTCTCTCTCACACACACACACACACACACAATCAACAATCAAATTAGTATTGTAACTATGAAGAGAATACGGTAGCAAAATGTCTGTGCACCTGTGACAGACATGTTGTAGTTGGAGTACATATTCACAAATGTGTATCAGTAGTTACAAATGTGTATCAGTGAATTTGTAGTTGTAATACATAGTCACAAATGTGTATCAGTGAATTTGTAGTTGTAGAAAACTTATAGATTTTTTTCTCTCTCCCATAAACACAACACAACAGTTACACCTTCTCAAATTCTTCATTACAGGTGCACAAAACCTATTATAGAAATCACAAAACAAGAAACACACACACTCACATTTTTGCACATACCGATGCGGTGAAGTAGGTGCAAAACACATTTACCTACCCGTATCAAATAATTTGAACAACTGTAAATGCACAGATTATGAGTCACAAATAGATAGTACAATCTGTAAACACTAAAACACGATCCAGAATTTAAACCAAAATCCACAAACAGATTTAAAATCCACAAATAGATTTAAAATCCACAAACAAACACATCATGGAAAATGGAAAACATGGTCCACAAATACATTTTAAATCCACGTCATGATCCACAAATAGATTTCAGTGACTTGTACTTCAAAACCAGAATTTCTGTTTGTAGATTGTTTCGCATTTATTTTCTGAATTTTGACACTATTCTACCGCTGTTTTATGGTGGAATTTTCTACAAATGCACTCTTTGCAATTTGCAAACAAACACACTCTAACTTGTATTTTCAAACCACTGTTTCCAGACACACATACAAATTATGTACAATGCTCAGTGTTCAAGTGTAGAATCTGTGTTTGCACATCACAGTGTGTGTGTGGATCGCTATGCTAGGTGTTCAAGTGTTGAATTAGTGTTTGTACATCACAGCCTGTGTGTGGAATGCATTGCATTCGTCTACAAATCTTTTTGCTACCCCTTTAGGGACCGTTCGTTATTTAGGGAAGGGGCCACTGGAGGAAAATAGGGGAGGGTAATCTTGTTTTGAATTTAGTTTGAGGGAGGGTACATTCTCTTTAATTTGAGTCCAGGGGAGGGGTATACAATTTTGATTAGATAAAAATATATAAACTTTTTGTTTGTGTGTAATGTTTGCTTTTCGGACTTCAACAACTACTGAGTTGCTTCATTTACACCCCTCCTGTCCAAACTGTTTGGTATGTCCCGGTGCATTGTTTCTCTTTGGCGGTCTGATCTGTCGATCTTTGTGCTTGGCCTATCCAGACAGTAGGCGTGTACAGTATCTGGCCAATCAGTGGGCTCTGTTTGCCTCGACGGAGGGCTGGGGTCTTGTACGCACTGCTGGGGTAACCTATACGTTCATATCAGCGAGGCTGCGACAGGCTGGTGTGCTGTTGCTGCTTTCTTTCGGGAGCGCGAGTGGCTGACTCATTGTGATACTAATAGTTTGATTTGATTGTATAACTTAGTGTAAGACCACCATCCTGCGGGAGCCCTTACACGTAATTATTGTTGCTGCGTGCTATCATGACGTGGTGATATGTAACAAGTGTCAACCAACCTGTGCTGTGATGCTATGAGCTGTTTTAATTAAAACATATATATATATTTTTGTCGATAATAAAGATTCCTATTTTAATATTAAGCTGCTTCTTGGTGTGTGTGCCTTAACGGCGTTGGAGCCTGTGGCTGTGGTCTCTAGGTGCCACAATATGGAAGTAGGCTACATTTCCAGCACGAAAAGTCGAGCAAACAAACAGACATGGCATCACAAAATATATATGGGCTCTATCGTTACGCCAGATAAGTCTAGGAAGTCACAGTAGAATTACGTAAAGTCTACAAGGGATATGTATACCACCAGGATGACATATATGTTTCACATAGGGTTGTGTTTTGATTTCGAGATTTTATTTTGTCCAATATTGAAATGTTCGACAATTGCATGTTGTGTTAACATTATTTCTATCTACCTTTCTATCTATTTAGGCTAATTTGGATGCTATTTGTTATCGAAATGTACCTCAATGGATGCTGGGAGATTTTACATGTGTGGCTTTGTGCCTGTCTGCTGAGGGAGTGAGAGAGAGAAAGAGAGGGGGGACAGAGAGTGGAGAGTCCGCCACATAGAACCGGCTAACTTTTTTCCATCAGTCATTCACTGCTATTTAAACACAAATATTGATATACACAGACTGAAGATTGTTTCACAAGCGAAAATAGCATTATGTAGCGACCAGAGGAGGCGGTCGCTCTGATTGGTGACAGTTCTGCTCTTAAGAAGCGCAAAGGATTATGGGAGTTCATGTTCTTGTGGGAAGCTTCTTACTGTACAGTTAAAAACGTGGTTTAGTGATGTTGTGCTCATGTTTTGATTGCATTATGTGGTATTATGGCAATGTTTGTGTGGCCAGGATATGTTTAGTTTTACTATCAATGTAGCCACCACGACTGAGACTGTTAGTGTGTTTGATCACCTCTGGCCGGAGTTTCTGGAAATGTTAGGTTAAAAGTAAGATATCTGTGTCAGTCTGCATTCTTCCACGCAAACTTGCCACAATATTGTTTGGGGAGGGTTAATTATAATTTTCAAATCGCTTCGGGAGGGTCAAGGAAAAATATATTTTGATCAGGGAAGGGGCACAGCTTTTTATTTCAGAGCACACCAAATTCCTCCAGTGACCCCCTTTCTAAATAACCAACGGTCCCTTACCACAGCGTCAATCCACAAATGTAATCAGCCAATCAGGGGGATCGCTTGCTAAGGGATGTCCCGCCTCCTCAATAACCCCACCAAAATAAGAGCACCGGGCATACCGCTCGCTCTGGCTGCTCTGCGCATGGCTCTGCGCCCTCATGCAGGACATGAAGTGGAGGGAAAGATGATGGTGTGCAGAGACGTTATGTTGAATTACAACTAACGCGTATGCGTTTAACAGGGAACGTCCATCTTTATTTTTTGCTTGTTTACACTTCTTAATTTCTCCTCTTCTCCCGCTCTACACTCTACTCCTTTACTAGCAGCGCCCTCTAGCGCCAACAGGCTGTAACCAGCCATGCTATTTAATCGCCTGGCATCGTTAACGTTTAGATAAGCGGCTGAAAGTGAAAGCAGTAGGGATTCACAGACCTCAAGAATCAACTTCTCTATTTTAATAGCTTATAACGTTACTCAGACTGTGACCACCTATCTATCTCAAATATAGGTAAGGTAAACCTTAATTTAGCCACGGAGGGAACAAACAGATAATTAAAAATAAAGTAAATAAAATAACAATAAAGGTGTAGGCTAATAAAACACTGATTTGCTCGCCCAAGCCTCAACGCGACTCAGTCTCGCATTGAGGGTATGCTCACCCTAGATCAGTGGTTCCCAAAGTGGGGGTCGGGAACGCCCGGGGGGTCGCCTGGGTGGGTCGCGAGATGATTTCCAGAATGTGTGAAATTGGCCTAACACTCAAATTAACCTGCTTAAGCTTTTGACTCTTTTCAATAATGTTGATGGTTCTAGACATCATCTGGCTTGGAGAAGAGGAAAAGGATGACGGTGGATATCCTGTTGCCATCATGCCAAATTGCTGACCTACCTGAGTTTGTGGTGGTTGTGTGCATAGAGGATCCACAGGTTTATTATGGATGTTGAGTTGTGACATCAAAGGCATTGTCAAAGTTCACTCACTTGAGGGCAGACAGTTTCAGGGGAAGCTCAGTGAATAAAAGTGAAAAAATATCACATTTGTTATTATTCATTCAAAGGAGATCTAATAGAATTTCCTAAATGTGTGTGATTTGGTAAAGATGTAGTTAAGAGACAGGCTACAGTAGTTTTGGGGAAGTTTACTGTATTTCCCACTTTCCCAGTCAGAACAAAACATGCCTTCAGACAGACATTTTTATGTATTCTGTGTAGTCTGAAATATGTCAAATAGTAGCCTACTATCAGACTATCTTGAGTCAGTTTGTTGAGTGGCAAAGTGGGATAAAATAACATAATCGTGATGATGGGGGGCTTTGTCTGAGTGAGGGGAGACCCATAATCTGAGACATTGAAAAACCGTGAGCTAGGCCATCATGTGCAGTTCAGTTGTTTGTGGAGGATGAATAAACGACGCCAGCATCTTGCAATGCTGGGTCAACCTGAGAACTGACTTGCGTCACTGTTCCTGTCATCCCGACAGTAGCCTACTTAATTTTCATTTGCTTGTTTTTATGGAGATGTAATTCATACAATCTGATTGTGTCAAAGCTTCCAGGATAACTAGCTGCTTCACATTTCAATTATTTTCACCTGTCTTGTTAGGCTACATCATTTTGAAGATAACTTTTCATTGGTACACATTGACATTGTATAGGCTATAAAACGGAAAATGTGGACTACCCAGCTGCTACTCTTATATTACATACACAATACTTTAATAATGCCCTCTCAGCTAGAGTTAAAGTCACTCACACTTCATTATGAACTAAGGGACTTCATCCACCATTTTATTTTCCATATAGGCCGACATTCTGTAAAATGCTTATAAAAAGAGCATTGTAATAAATGTCTGACGAAATCCCTTGGTTCATATGCCTAACCCGGAAGCGACGTGAGCCTTAATGTATGACAGCCAACTCTTGTGTAGCCTACTCAAGCTGAATAATTGTCAAAATGTTTCACATGAATGGGACTGTTCTCTGGAAGATACGGTATGGATAAACCATCGAAAGTTGTCCATGTGTGCAATAAGGTGATGAAACTAAGCTTTAGCTTAGATGGTAGAATAGTTCTAGTTTCTTCTTTAAGCTTACTCTGTAGCACATAGGCTATAGTCCATTTGGTATTGCGAACTCAAGTTATCACCGTTTTCCCTACAGGCTTGTTATCACTGTTTTCCCTACAGGCTTCAATAAGTACAATGTAACTCTTTTCTTTATAGATTTGAAGAGTCTAGTCTGTAGGCTAGGTTGTTTTTTAATCGACTTATTCGTTTTCAACCCAAGATTTGAGTTCCTGTGGAATTACCATTTTGTTTACCATCTTCGAATATGTTGTAAGAATCGAAATTAAAGCTGGATCAATTGTTTCCTGTCAGGTCACAGGGGTACCCTGTCTGGAGAGTGGTGATTTTGATAGCAGATAGGCTGGATGTCTCTGACCACTATGCTCAGCTGAAGATGAACCTTCACAACAATAGTCTGCTATAATGGGTGAAATAGTATTTTGGGTACAAAGACAGGAGGGTCACTTGAATACAAGGACTGAAGAATATTTAATTTCAATATATTTAAAATATTAATGTATATAGGCAATCATACAATCACCAACACAATTCTCAAATATGACAAGAAATTTCACAGCTGTTGTTTTTATCAGTCACAAAGCAGAACAGATTATTTTTAATTTCTTTGTTGTACAAAGTTATGCAGCAGAGATACTGAGATATATGTATCATAATCTGACCAAAAATACTGAGATGTGATTTTTAGTCCATATCACCGAGCCCTACAATGTGGAGGTGGATGGCACTTTGGCAGCCAGTTGATCCTTAATTAATTATTTCCTATGCATAGCCAATGCTGTGCATATACTCCAGTGTAGCTAAATATCTGTCTACTCCCATGCATGTTGAGGGTCCCGTTGGGTCGACAGCAGCACAAAGTCCAGCCAGGTCATCGAGGCTCAAAGGGCAGTCACTCTCAGGGACATGGACACCATGGGTGGGATCACAGGGTGCAAGGCCGCTACTCTCCCAGTCAATCATAGGGATGTGCAAATCCTGTCGGATAAGTAGCCATTATTAATCCAGTCTCAACTCTATGCAGTGCTGAGCACATTTCACGAATACATACCTCATCATTGTACTCTTCTGGGTTGTGCTGTAGTCCGAGGTGCCACAGTTGGTTGGGAGTGAAATTTCTCTCAGTGCTAAGGGGATGGTTGTCCCAGCCATCTCTGAACACATCAAGCTGGGCTTGCAAGCGGGGAATAAAGACGTAGTGGCAACAGAAGAGGTGAACATTACTGGACAGGTCAAGGAGATCATCCTCCTCCAGCTGGTGCAGCATATTGTAGAACAAGCATGTGACTGCTGTGAAGACATCCCGCCAGAGACGCTCAATTCTGTTGAAAGCATATAATGTAATTTAGAATGATTATTTCAGCATTTAGAAGTGTCCAGAAACAAGTCAAGTAGCCAACTGAATAATAATTGGACCATGCCAATAAAAGAGAACATGCATATCTTTGAATACTGCTACCAATATAATAGTATTCTTGTTATCAAAGAGAACAAAGTTTAAAACTGAAATACTGTACTCCTGTTGGATAAGGGGATAGAGGATACTAATCCTGGCCTGGGTTTGAATGACTGTATTGGCCTTGCCATGTCCAAAATGAAACACTAAAAACTTTTCGAAAGGTTTTATCACCATTGTAAGTGTAACTAACTCTGAAGCCTTGACTAACCAGCTTAAAGCGACCTAAAGAGAAAACATGGATGAGTCAAATATTTAGCAGGGGACGTATGAGGTTCAGAGTGGATTGGAGTATAGTGGAGTCCAGACCCACATTCTAGTGGTGAATCATTGCCTAAATATTATTGGAAATGCTTGACAGCTTGATAGACAAGTTTGAAGTCTCATTAAATGTAAAGCTCATAAAAATGCGGACAGAAAAAAATAAATATTTTGCTTTGTATTGGCATCCTGTTGGATGCACCACAGATTAAAAGGATGTGGGTAGCAAACATTTATTTCAATGTATGATTTAAAGTGCATTTCTTCTTCTTCAATTATGTGAGTGAGCACAAGTATTTAGAAAATGTGTTTGAATCTGGCATGAGCCAAGTCTCTAGAAGCCAAGTTGACTTGAATTGGCGTAATTTTTTACACCGTTTGGCGTTTTCAGCTGAAATCTGCACTGTAGTCGTGAGCTGAAAGACCCCTTTTCATTTTCTGCTAATATTAATTTGTTAATGCTGAAAATCAGTTTTCTTGATGTTCATTTTCTCTGTGGAACCAGGCCTAAGGAATGTAGTTAAAGGGTCATGAATGTCATATTACCCAAACAGCAGGCGCATGCACACGTTTGTGGTTACCTCTGATTATGCACACTTTTCCCTGCAATGAAGCTGCTTCTCCCAACTCCTCGGGTGGAGAACATAAGGCGGGCCACGTCAACATTTTCCACCCCATGGTCACCCCGAACCCTTGAGAAGTGAATTTGGAAGGACAGAAGACTGCAGATTATATTTTTGTTTTAGACATAAATGACAATTTTAATGTAATAGGTGAGGCCATTGATATGGAGGGAAGATATATCAATTTAAATGTACAAGATAGGCTATACCTTTGTGGTAAGCCATGTTTCTCAACAGCTTCAGTGAAGAAGGCAAGGTTAGTGGAGGCCTTGTTGTTATTGGCAACACCGAGATACATTATCTGTGGGAATAGTACAGAACACCACAGTCATACCCTAAACCAGAGGTTCTCAAATGTTTTTCAGCCAAGGAGCCCTTACAAGATAGAAAATATACCGGGGACCCCCTCATTCCGATTTGTGATTTTGGGCTAAGCTTAACTCATTCATGGCCAGTTTAGGACTGCCAATATTTAGCACAGGCCAAAGATTTTCATAATTGTTGGTCATCTTTCAAGACCCACAGTAAATTATCTATTAGCACCAAAGTGATTTGCAATACCTCAAAATGAAGATGTACGTCTCTGGGTTCACCAGGAAAAAAAAGTGAGCTTTTAGCATGTTCTGTACTCTACTTATATCCATTTATATACACCCTGTTTTCTCACAAAAGGTCTCCCTGAGAAAATAAACAGGAGAAAAGGCAATTTTTGTAAAAGGGCACAATCTCAGGCAGAACTCACTCTCAATTCTTTTATTTTGAACTGTATTGACATCAGACATGTAAATATTATTCGTTAGGACACAAATGACAAAAAAAAAAATATATATATATATATATATACACATGAAGTGCTTTTTTTTTTACATTCAACAATACAGTTTACTCGGTGTGAGTGAGTGTACAGACAGACACACAGACAGACAGACAGACAGACAGACAGACAGACAGACACACCGACAGACAGACAGACAGACAGACACACACACACACACACACACACACACACGATCCCCCTTTTAGATTTCTAACCCCACATAGGATAAGCAATAACCACGCCCTGTGGCGCTGGGATTGACCAGGAGCAACACTGGAGGGCACGCAGCCCAGCGATTTCATGAACCAACTGAATAGCTCTTGAGAACAGACAGCGGGCTGCTGTGACTGCCGCTTCTGCGTGTGTTTATTTTGTTTTGTTCTGGTCCACCCGTCCAAGCCCATGTCTCCCTGTCATATCCTCCCTGCTATTTGATCGTTCCCGTTTTCCCCTCGGCTATTCAACACGTCCTCACCGCCCTCGCAAACTGATCGATCATTTCCTCATTCCTCCGATGATCAAACACATCTCTTGATTACTTTCTCCCATTTTCTCCCGGCTGGCACAGAGGAAGGCGACTCCAGCTCGTGCAGCGCGCCAGGGGCGTTTCAATGGCGTTTCTCCTGTCTGCACAAGGAAGCGTTACCCATTTTCTGCTTTTCCTCGTGCTCAATTTCAAAACAACAGCTGCGGTATGTGTTTGTTCACGTGTTGTCTTAGATGCTAGGGACCTGATACTATGTCAGAGGCTGGGGAAGTGTTTGAACTACGCCCTGCAGTAATAAAAACAAAAACACGTCAAACACGTCATTGGCCCTCTGGGCTATTCCTGATAACACGTCAAAGACGTCTTTGGCCCTGAATGAGTTAATTGTTTCCACGGTAACGTGCTTGACTTTTAATTTGATAGGTTTGTTATTAGAATGTAATCCATGAACCATTTTAGATTTAAAGCATAAACTATTTTCGTTGAACTATGAAGATTTTGCAAAAAAATATATATATCTTTTTTTTATTACATTACGTCATTTAGCAGACGCTTTTGTTTTGTCCAAAGCGACTTACAACATCACAATTTGTCAACAGTACAGAAAACCACTATGCAACACAATCAATGACAGCCAAGATATTTTCATAGACTAGCATAGGAAGTAGTTTGAGAAGGAATATAAGATGTAGCATTTTATTTTTTTTAATTTTACCTGAAAACTTTTCACGGACCCCCTGGCAAAGTGCCACGGACCCCTTGGGGTCCGCGGACCCCCATTTGAGAACCACTGCCTTAAACCACAGAGTTTTATTTGCTAAGTTCCATTTTGGTAAACAGAACATTCATTACCAAAAGCTATCACTACATTCTGTAAAGTTGCGTTCACACCGACCTATTAAAGTTTGTCGCTGGCGTCGAGTTTACATACAAAGTCAATGCAAACGAGCGATTGAGCGTATATTCGCCTGGGAGAATAATCGCTGGGCGTCCGAGCGGCAGAGACAGAGCGATAGGGAGAAAATACGCTCGTCGCCCGAGATGAAATATCCCAACTCGAGCGAAAATACGCTGGCATCAGTCGCTCGCTGTTCAATGCTGATTGGCTGCCGTGTGAGAGCGAGTCAAGGATCACTCTGGCTTGGAACAAACCGCTGGTTTATTGTGTGGCAACAAACCGCATTGACAGGCTGACAGCTGACATGAAGTGAAGTCTGTACTACCGGTATGCAGCTCGCATTAGGAGCACGCTGATAGGCTTAGCTTGTAAACAATGACGGTGGCTCGTAGTGGACAAACAGCATGACATTGCGTAACGTTATATCCCCCACATGTCCGTCATTTCGTGTGCCTGTTGATGAGCGATTTAAACAGAGCGACAGAGCGATTCCAAAGGGTTGACTTGAGCGACAGAGCGAAAAATAAATATATCGGTGTGAACGCTCCTTAAAGGCACTATGTGTAAGATTCTGCACTATTAAATATCACCAAACCATTAACTTGTATATGATGATGACTTACAGTGGTTCATTTCTGTGTTTACAACTAAGCCACGCCCCCTCCCTGTGTTGTGATGGCCCTCTTGGAGAGTAGAGCTACATCCCGAACCTGTTTACATAGAAACACCTCCCCCGAGAGGCCGACCTAGTGAGCCCCTCCCAGCCCACAGCCCAAAACAGAATTTTGTAGACAAAGATGGCGGATCCCTTATGCGGGCATTCCTGACATTCCATTCCCTGATCCAGCGTATGTCTGCGGTATCATGCTTTAGCCAAATCGCCGCCGAAAAGAAATATCTCAGACCAGAGTCAACCTTGCCGGTCTGGCTTTCACTAGATGGAGAGCCCTACGAGCAGCTATATCTGGCCTGCAAAGTGACTCGGAGCTGGCGTGTTCTCCTGTACACACACGGTAAGTAACGTTATATATAGGTCAATGGTTATAGCGTTTGCATGTCCCATTTCAGTAACGTTACGCATGATAGCGAAATGTACAAGTTGTTATCGATATTGTGAATTTGTTCTGGGAATGTTGTAATCACTTGGCTAACTGTTGCTTTTCACGGCTATTCAAATGACTTTACACTGCTAGTGTAGCCTGCTGCAGGATTTGATTAGCTTGTCGTTCGTGTATAACTTATACACAGACATTCTGTTGACATGCCTGACATAACGTTACTTCCCATTACAAATTTCGCATGCATTTTCTGTTATAATTACGTCCAGTTGCTGTCACTATGACGCAGAACGATATAGTAATGTGTAAACACTTAGAAAGGCCATGGAGAAAAGCTAGCTTCGCTAATGTTAGCAGTTTGTTTTTCTATTCTGTCTAAGCAACGTTACATTAGAAAATAGCTGTAACACCATCCAAACAAATCAAGGTTTGGTAAAAGTATCTAATTCATGACAATGTGGAGGAACCCTGCCTTGATATCTACCAGCTACAAAATAGATGATTCAAATTAATACTAAACACGTTTCCATTTGTCTGATTTTCAAGGTGCCAGTCATCCAGTCATCCAGAAGATGACAAGATAGAAAACAAGTGGACCCACCATTATGATATTTGAGATGGAGAAATTGTGCTTTTATAGCAAACCTGTATAATACATGTTCTATCATCTTTGATGTTTAGATGTTTGCTGTCTGCAATCTTCTGTACACCAATAAAGTTGATATGACTTCATCCATGTCTCTTGGCCACTATTCTCCATTGTAACATTAGATTTCCCTAAAGCTGAGTGTGTGTAGCTACAGTAGCCTACCAGTATTTGTGTTTCTGTGTATATATAGCCTACTTTATATAATAGACAGTGTATGTGATGTTTCTCAGTACATTGATTTCACAACTTCGTTTATCAGAAAAAATACTTTATTTGCAAAACTAAAATATGGGCTACACCAGAATGACGTGACCAGTTCCATCAGCTATGCGGTTCTTCAGGATGTCGACAAGATCTGCTATCGTCCTACAGCCGACCTTCCTCTCTGCGACCCTGCCTCCTCTTTGTCCCACTGGTGCTAGCCTGGGCTTCAGGCATACAGCTTGGTTTGCCTGCCTATAAAAAACAGCAGTGATTCAAGCGTTTGAAATTAGTTTGAACAACTCTAACAATGAGAAAATACTAGCGTTGCACTATGAATACATTTTGGCCATGTCTTGGTATTAGCAGACGAACAAAAACACAGGCTAAGCTACTCACTGTTGACAGACAGCTGTGGTTAGCTAGCGATGTCCCCAACATTGAATTGAAATCATCCTAATTTAGCTATTTCAACCTGGTTTTAGACAACGTTTTGCCTAACCGTACTTAGCAATAGGGCAGGCTATGCAAAAGGTTAGGTTACAATGTAACCTTTTCAAAATCCATGTAACCGTTACATGGATTTTGATCGGTTAGCAGATTATACAAATAAGTCTTACCAAGCGGACTATTGTCAATATCCTAAAGGTTTATGACTATCATGTGAAATTTGTCATTACTCAAGCCAAATACATAGCCGAGATGCATTCGTGCTTGTTTTATGTACTTACGTCTGCAGTAGGTAGGCTATGCACAAAATAGTTGTTTATATCTCCGTTGTTTGGGAGGGAGGGAGGGAGGCGGGGGAACCAGGAAGTGCTCTGCGCTGGTGGGTGGGATCGAGATTGTTTGGGTAAACAAGTTTTGTTATGGTTTGAAATGGCGACATCTAGTGGACAAAAAAATCACACATAGTGCCTTTAAGTGTCCATATGAAAATACTCATTTTCAGCACATAAATAATTGTTATGCTATGGTTAAAAGATATGTTGTGAAAAGAGCCTTCATCAAATCATCTTTACCTTCCTTGAGAAGCCGTCAATTCCTCCGAATATCACCATATTGTACCTTAATTGAGACAGGGGGAGGGGGTTGGACATAATCATTTGTCACCTTATTTACTACATTGTGAACAAAGCCTGTAATAGCTTTCTATTTGACAAACACAACCAACCTTATAAGTTTGTGGTTTGTGTCGATATGCATCAGCGATCTGGAGCCAGGGACGGAGTATGTTCTGCGTACCACACACCTCATCTGTGACATTCTTAACACAATCCCTGCAGTGTCAACTCTGTGCATTGATGCACGAACCCTCTGCAACTGCACTCGATGTCCCTCTGCCCGCAGCAGTCCAAGCATCATTCGGTATCCAGCATGTGGGTTGCTGGAGATGATGGCTGACACCACGATGTCAAGTTCATCATCAGTTAAGCCACTGTAGAGAGCCCTGACAGAGTAACCCCAATCATCCATACGTCTGTGCAGCGTCCACTTAGAAACCCCTAAAAGCTTGGCAATGCACCTCACGGATAGGCCCATATTAAGAAGCTCAGACACATATTCATTGGATATTTTAAATCTGGGGCGCCCTCTATCTCCCCTCTCCAACGGAACTGTTACATATGTTTCCCTGTCAGTTTGTTCATTGACTAGGCGATGCAGCTCAGTAAGGGCATCATACACTGCTTGAGGGATGGCAAGATTGCTTGATACTGCACTGAGTACAACCAGCTCCTGTGAACATATAAATGATATGTAATCTAGGTCCAGAGGGGCACGATCAAGGCAACTTGATAGTCTGGTGTAGAGCCTGTCCAGCAAATGATTGAGCAGCATTTCCTAGAGATGGGGGGAAGGGGGGTGGGGGGGAGAAACACATTCTGTTACAATAATGTCTAACATTCATATCAACCCAAAACAAATACTTCCAGATGGCTCCCTTATGTAGACTGCCTTAATCATGCATTCAAACCATGCCAATAAACAATTCTCACAAACAGCACTCCAAAACTATATGACTGGAAAAACAAAGTCAGCATTGGAAAGAAGCACCAATATATTGAAGCCCATGGTGCACGATTAAATAATTTGTCAGTTTTGCATACAACTAAAATAAAATACCAGATTTGGGTTTACTTTTTTGTCCAGCGCAAGCGGGCACTATATCTGGCTTTGTCCAATCCGATTTGTGTGCCGATGCTCATGAACGCTTTATTGCGCTGGTCATATGCTACTGTAGGTTCCCACCTAGCCTTGTTTATATATAGCAGGGGGTTCCTATCTGCACGAAACGCCAGGGGAGCACGGGGGAGAAGGGGCCTGCAAACTCCACAGAAAGGCCCACCTGCGGTAGGCATTGAGGCGTGGGAATGGGGACACACCCTCAGTACCCACAGCGTACCAGCAGGAATTGAACCCAGGACCTTCGTGCTGTGAGGCGACAGCGCTGCCACTGTGCCACCATACCGGATTTGTGTTTATTACAGCAAATCACAGCACAGCTCCAGAGAAACGCAGATAAATATGACTTATCTCTCACTCACTTTGGAAACAACATTAATCTCATGTTCAGTGCTCTCAGGATATGATACTCACTTGCGGAGATCCACCCTGACTTGTCATTTTTCTATAAGGCAAAAAAGAAGAGAATATGAGGAATCATTGCGCATAATTTAGTATGAGGGTATATTTAGCCAACTAGCAATAGACGATTGGATAGCAGGATGGGCATTTCAAGCAAAACCTGGGTTCATTCATAGTATGAATGAATGAAAAAAAAAACAGGCTTCATAGTATGAACCCTGATTTTCAAATTCAAGTAGGCCTACTTACACAGCAGTGATGTTTACCAGCAATATTTGTCTGTTCGTTAGGACATATACAGTCTATGGTTAGGACTCTGCACCACAGCAAGAAAGAAATTCTCTAAACCTTACTGCATTTCATATCACGTGTTCATGTTTTTAAGTACCGTAGTCTTTCCCAGAATACAGCTCTTCTTTTCAGTTTGGACTTATTCTGGCAAACACACTTTTTATTTGGGCGATTGAGAAGCTGCTGGTCGAGCATACACATGTTTAAAAGATAACTAAATCCCCAAACTTTTTTCAGCTTTAAAACTATGTATATGGCTTTTGAGAAGTGTAGTTAAAATCTCCACATTTGAGAGTAAACTTTTAGAATTCTACACAGAGTAGTATAGTCTGTCTAGTTACAGATGCTACAAACATTACTTTTATAGCTAAATAAATGGAGCAAAGCACATACTGTAAATGTGCGTGCAATTCTCAGACCACTGGAGTACTACACACATGGCGAAAATGTTCATGCGTGTTTAACAGGACTGGACTTACCTTTCCCTCCAAGATCCCTTTCCTCTTGTTTATGTCCTTTTTCTTGTAGTCTGTGGACTCTACAACAACACAGGAGAAAGGAAGAGTGCTTTATCAAACACTTGAGATCCATTATGGAAGAAAACATCAAAGTTCATTCACCCAGTCTGTAAAACGTGTTCTCATGTTACCTGTCAACAGAAGTTGGTCTATGTTTTAGCTGGTCTATTAACCCGGAAGAACCAGAATGATTGAACGGTTCATTCAGTCTGGTTCATCCCCCCTTGAGCACGCCTGAAAGTGGGCAACTGTGCATGTAGTCGTGGAGTGCTGCCAAGCTCTCCTGAGTTTAAACAAAGGTTACTGATGATATATAAATCTATTTTTTAACTTGATTTTCACAAAACAGAGACCCACAGACCCATAAGACGACCTTCCAGGGTTTCCATAACTACCTGCATTTTACTTTCTTGATTGCAGTTTTTATGCGTTTTATATTTTATGTGCGCAAATAGACAGATTTTTTTAAGAGAAATGCAGGGACTTCTGGTAATCCTGCAAAAATACCTCATCCCTGCGGTACTTTAGTTGGACACTGTTGGCACTGCAGTACAAGACCTAGCATACATTTTGAATGCAGCTGTCCAGAGATTTTATCTTAGCTCTAGTCTACACATTAGTCTCGCTTGATAGACCAATCTCCCTGCACCGGGAGAGCGCTTGCCCCTCTCTCTTTTCCCACCACTGAGGTACCCTTGAGCAAGGGCCTTAACCCCAACCGCTTCAGTGTCCAGCAGATCAGACTGTGGTTGTACTGTTCAGCTTCCAGGTATGAATATGAACAGGGCGCTCCTTAAAAGGAGAATATAACTCTCAGTGAGACTCCCCTGTATTATAAATAAATCATCATCAGTATGTATATAAATGGGAGCTGGGGCTCTGTCTGTTTCTCTGTCCCACTGTGAGGTCATAAATCCCACTGTGACATCATCCGTGATGTCATAAATCCCACTGACATCAGTGATGTCATAAATCCCAGTGTGACATCATCAGCGATGTCATAAATCCCACTTTGACATCATCAGTGATGTCACAAAAAAGAACAGTCAGTCTTCAGCCATGGACAGCTGAATGTTGCCAGCTCCAGCAGGACATGTCACCTTAGTGATGGGAATTACGGCTCTTTGAAGGAAGCCGGATCTTATGGCTCCGTTCCTTTCTGAGAGCCGTTCAAAATAGCGGCTTCTCGTCCCTTTTTTTTTTATGGGGCGCGCACTACTGTTTCTGTGCGAAATCACTAATATAATGATATGGTATTATTGGGATCAGATTTGATTAGACCCACCACTATTTAATTTTGCATCAGTGGACTGCAGCATTAAATTACTCATACAGTATTTCCAGACCTAATGTCAATGATCTGCATTGTAAACATTACACAAGGTGACACATCTGCTTATTTAGTCAGTGAATTTACTGACTAAGCTTAAAGTTGCACCACTTCGCTACCCAGAAAGTCGGCGCGGTGTAGCCTGTTTTGATATCAGCCGAGTCCGCCCACCCAGGCCAGCTACAGCATGCGGGTAGCAATTAACGAGTGCACCCGACCTATCATCCTCCCTGCCCCATGCTCCCTGCTCAGCGGACTAGCAGAGGGAGGGAGGGAGGTCTACCCTGTGTGTGTGGTGGGGAGCGGCAGGCAGTGACATTTGGGCACAACATTAAAATGAACGGCTCTCAAGTAGGACTCGGTTCCCTTCGTTCTTAGCAAAGAGCCGTTCAATAGACTCGTATCGTTCGTGAAAGTCACATCACTACCAGCATAGTATGCCATCAAGGAGCAGCCAGGGCGTATGCGTATACGCGCATGCGAGGGGGGGGGGGGGGATTCTTTCTCAATCTTTTTCATACCAAGGAACCCGAATTCAGTCCGCATTAGAGCCACAGAGACCCCCCCCCCCCCCCGCGACCCAAATCTATTTTTGTGTATTTGTTAGATGCGATTTCCAGATTGCAATACCATCTACTGCTAGCCTACCTACAATGTATGTTGAGAGAACATATCAGAATAGTTTTTCGTCCCCTTTTGACAGAGACGTGCCAGTTTAGTAGTTACACTGTAGTGTGACGCAACACTCTAGAAGTGGCTGTTGGAACCATGGCTGGAACATGTTTCTAAAGTCAAGTCATGGCCGCCCGCAACCCCTAATGTCTTCCAGAAACTTACCTATCATTCATCGGCCATGTTGAATTGCTAGCGTTAGCTTACAGCTCGGGCATTCCGAAGCCTTGCAGTCTGGGCTCCTGTAGTTTAATATAGTATGTAGTTTAATATCAATATTACCAATAATAATACATTAATTGCAAACTTTACTGACTCAAATTATCAATAAATCAGCAAGGCAAGGTTCTGTTAGTTTTATTGAAGCATCCATGTTTTCTGATGCCAACAGCATACCTCCATATTCAATTGTGGTCTTAACACCAACAACAGTAACAACAGAACAGTATAAGATAGTGACATAATGGTGTATGCCCCACAAGTGCCACAACCATGTTGACGTTTTATGTCTTGAAACATCTTACAATTTCATTTTCAGAACAATGTTTAAAAGGTTAAAGCTAAAGGTCTGAACACAAACCTCCAAAACTGATTTTTTTTTTATCAATATCAACCTGAATCAAACAAACTGAGCTTTGAGTCAGCACATTCATACTGTAGCACATTTTGTCCAACAGTCGTTGAAAAGATGGGGGTAAATAAATGAAAAAGTAAGTTGTCAGGTGTCAATGTAAAAGTAGAGCTGCCTAAAACTAAATTTAATACCTTAATATTGTTAACAGGAGAAATAAAAGGCTGACTTTCCTTTGTTTTTTCTTCATTCTTCCAAAAAAGAAAATAACTCTCCCTCCCCATTCCACTATTACACCACCCAGTCCTTCCTATACGCCCCCCCCCCCCCCCCCACCCAAAGTGTAGACCCACAGTAGAAAAAACAAGAGACAAGTTGAGGACAAGATCCTATATCCAAGAACATAATTAGAACTCGCATCCCTCATTATTGAACAAGAACAACAATATAAAATATTAGTCAAGATTTTAAAGTGCCCCCATAAAACATCATGGATCTACCAGGTAAAAGATTAAAGGCTATCTCATCACCCTTCAAGTCTTTAAAGAAGCCCGAATCCGAATTCCACAGACCTGAGACACATCTCCATGTCTTCCTTCAGAGCAGAATAAGAGAGGTAGTGGCTCGGAAGGCGCAAGCGCTCAAAGCATGTGGCAGAAGTTGGATAGGTGGCGTTGACCACCACCAACTTTAGGTTGGAGCAAGGCACCTCCCAGCCCACCCAGAACTTCATCAAATCACACAGAACCTCTGGTGTTGCTGTAAGAAAACAGATAGATACTTCAGGGGGAAATTGTTGAAGCAATTTACTTACAGAAACACTTCCAGATTGGAAAAACGGCATAATTATTTTGTGCAAAGATACCTTCTTCAATGAAGGTTTTCAAGAACCCTGTCACACGTTCCACCGCCGCTGCTGGAGGGACATCGTCATCATCGTCATCATCCACAGAGGCAAGTCCCAGAGGCCTGTGTACGATACTCTCCAGGACGATCTGCAATGTGTGTATGAAGAAACTATTTTGTAAAAACTACATCAAATGCTGCTCTATAATTTGTAGAAACAATTGAATATGTGTGTCATAATAGGGGGGGGGGGGGGGGGGGATACCTCCGGCATTAACTGCTGCTCCGACTCCCTCGGGAACAGGATGGGAAGCACATCCACTCTAGTGGAAATAAGCGGCCACAACCCAGTGTCTTTCAGGCCCTTGCGCATCTGCTTGATTTGACGGCTTCTTCGTCCAATGACCTATAATTCAAGTTCATTTCAGCTTTACAATAAACAATACAACTCCATTCAAATATCTGTTAATCAAACGTCAGTTCAACAGATAGCATTGCACATTGATTCCCAAACTGTGGTCCATGGACCACTGGCAGTCTGCGAGGCTCCACCTGGTGGTACTCAAGAGCCTTACTGACTGCCATCAGCCTATCAGCAAATAAGGTTATCTGTTGTGTTGCATCGATGTAGCTCTGGCTAAATGTTGCAATGGTTATTTGAGCCCTGACTCAGACAACAGTAGCCTACCAGCAACAGCTGCATGGCAACGGGTGCTGTAGTGTGCGCACTCAGAGAAAGATCAGCGATATGCAGTTTCGAGTGATATTCCAAAAGGAGGTAACTTACTACAACTAAGAATTTTAACATAAAATCTCATCAATTATTTGAAAAGCAGACATGAAGAATTGGACCCTACGATTACCTGAAAGCCTGATCAAACACAGAGAAATGAACTGGCCAAATAACTGACATTCAACCATTCAACAATCACATTTGATGCATTCAAGAGCTCAAAGGAAAATTACATACATAGTGGTACTTGATCTGAAAAGTTTGGGAACCTCTGGCATATCAAAAGCAGTCTTGAGTGCATATGAAGTGCCAACTTAAGAATTGTGTGGATAAAAGTGGGAGACATTAGAAGATGTTATGACTGCATTACCGCATGGGTTAGTAGCTTTTCGTAGAGCCAGTGCTTGGAGGGAGGTCCCATGCCAAGCAGAGATCGGTGAGGCATGATGTTTCTTCCTGTGTTAAGGCCTCTTTTTTTTGCAGCTGTAAGAAAACATCACAAATTAAATGCATCACTGCCACCAATACCATAAGCATTAAGCAAAATACATTTGCTCAAATTTTCCTCAAGTTGGAAATTCCTCAGCACACATTACAAAATACTCTTGTGACTTGGCTGACCCAAACATTGAAGTATTGCGGGAAATATGCTACTTCAAAGCCCTGGCTGAATGTGCCGACGGCTACACTGCGGCTGGCGAGCCTGCCGGCGCAGCTGGCATTCAGCTCCCAGAAATATAATGTAGATGGAAAGATAACAGGACAGATTAAAAGCTATGAGACCAAGTATGCACTACATTTGCTCCTTGGGCTAAGTTCTAGTCATTGAAATCCTAGTGAAATCACACAATTTACTAATTTTGCTGGTGACTCCCTTGCGACTCCCTCGTCAAGCTGACGTTGAAGTATATAGGTCTAGCTGGTGTGCGCTCCAAGTCGAGGCTGACATTGTAGCATGTTTCCAGCTTAACACTTTGAGTGCCACGGCCCTTGGGCAAAAGGTTGCTTGCTGTGCCACATAGGCCGCAATGCATTTTAAAACAGTCATATAATTTTTTTAATAATTACTATGTAAACACTGAACACGCACAAATAACGATGAGACTCTCTTCTATCACCTGCAAAAAAAAGTTTATTGATCCCATTTTCCGTTCTTTAGTTATGAGCCGGAGAAGATAGCTTGATTGAAGCAAAAACATCCCTTTTTTTCTACGAGCTGAGATAATGAGCCTTTTGTGAAATTAAACATTTCAAGCACATCACTGACTCTGAAGCTAATTTTCTGATGTCTGGGTCTGTCTGGGTGAAGTGTATGCTGCTCTGCTGCTCTGCGTGCTCCCCCCCCCCCCCCCTCAACTGCACACGCCTCCTGGGTGTGTCTTATGTGTCTGGTGGCTCTCAGTCTCTGCTGAGTTTGCTGCGCACACACAGTGAATGGTGCGCGACATTCAGCTTTTTGGTTCCGCGTGTGTTTGTCACGGGCTGGCATGCTTCCAGTTCGGAATAATAAGGCTGATTATGTGAATGTGCTGTTGCAGCGTACATGGAGGTGCTCAGTTGTGACAGCGGATGCTGCTGCTGGGGGCACAGCTGGCGTTGTGCTCGTTTATGGAGGCACGTCGATGCATACGGACGGATGCGATGCGATTTCCTCATTTTCCCCAGTGACTATTTCTGTGTGTTTGGCTCCTTTTTCTCTGATCAGGAGAGTGCTGTCGCCACCTAATGGGTTTGTAAAATAGGTTATCGACCTCCAATAGCTACAATATTGTTAGAGGCGACGTAAGAAGCTTAGATCGACACCCCCCCGTCAAAAAAACAATTTGGAGTTATGACGCCATTTGGCGTCGCTGGCACTGTACGGTAAATTTCTAATGTCGCCATATGGCGTCGCTGGCACTGAACGTGTTAAGGTTAAATTGCTTGTGTGAGCTTTGTTCTGTTACTGATGAGCATTCATATCTAGCAGATCATGTCATTCAATGAAACTCCACAATACAAATGACAAAGACACATTGGCTGTACTCACAAGGCTGATTGTATCCTTGAGGTCAAAGTCAGGACAGTCCAGTAGCGTTAGAGCAGCGGCAGCAGTCTCTGGTGTCCCACCACCAAGCATGTTGACAACCGCTTCGCTAAGTGACCGCCAGTGGGACCGCCATGGATGATTGAATGGCCAATCATTCGACCTGCCACTAAGAACAAGTCACTCTCAAGAAGCGCTGGCAGCGCTGAAGGGACAAGGTGATCATCCTCACCGTCAAACAGCATGGTCTTCTCTGTACCTGGGTAGATACATTACAATATTGCTTTAAAGGCAAGCATGGGGAGAAAAAAATCAAAGAAAAAAAAGGCGAGACACGCACAATCCAAACCTGTGTAGGGCAGGTGCAGAGCTTGAGGCAGGAATAGTAGGGAAGAAAGTAAAGCTCGCACACTGCAAGGCTCCAGTTGAGTGTTTTTATTTAACACCGATGGGTAACGTTTCGGGCACCCTGCCGTTCCTCAGACAGTGTGACATAGGACGACGCCATCTTTAAATACATGTATTTTAAATACATGAAATTTAAACGCATGCACTTTTCCTTTTTTTTGCCCAATGTAAAGATAAAGCGCCAAACTAGCAAAAAAAAAATGATTCTCAAAGTTGTTGAAAATGTCCTTATTAGTTTTTATCATTTAGTCAACATCATCCTGTTTTTGCTGTAAGTTTTTAGTCGACTAAAAGTTTGAGCATTTTAGTCTAATCTTAGTCAAATAAAACCATAACTACAGTATCTTAGTCTAGTTTTAGTCAACAAAAACTGTTCACATTTTAGTCTAGTTTTAGTCGATGAAAATTTGAATCTGATGATGGGTTTGCACTAGTAATGGTCATTTGAAGCAGTTTTGCCAACTCTAGTGCTGACTGCCCGCCCGGGTCAGTATACACCGGTAGCAATGAGTGGACCTTATTTACAGTCCCTGCTCAGCCCGCATCTGAGGCAAGAAGGGAGGAAGGCTAGCTGTGCGGAAAGCACTCAAGACCTCTAGCTGTGCATTTTAGGAACACAATGCCTCATCATACACATATAGATAAGACACTTCGCTAAGACTGGGCAGGTTCTGTTATGGATTTTGTAGCTAAACTGCACCATTATACTAATCACCACCTGGTATTGAAGGACCTGTGCCATCTGGTCGAGAGGGATCTGCACAGTTTAGACTTGAGGTGTCTCGTCTGGAGGGAAGTGCAGCATCTTGTCTCGACGGACCTGCAACATCTGGTCTCGAGGTGTCTGATCTCGAAGGGCCTGCAGCATCTGGGGTTGAGGGACCAGCACTGTCTGACCCATTTCTATCTTGTGCTAATCTGAAATGAAAATGGTAGAACCTGCTCAATAGTGTTAGTCTAAATATCATAGGACTAGTGATTTGTTGTTACGGCACCTTCACATAACTAAATAACGGGAAATGGCTGACATGAAATACTATAAAAAAGGCAAAAAAAACAAGGCTGCAACAGGAGGGCCAGGAGGAATTCTTTGTTAGGCCTATTTTACGAGTACTATGAATTTGATTATTTATGCTCAAACGATGTGACAATCATGGTGGTAGTACTGTTCCAAACTAGGGCTGTGCAATAAAATCGGTACGGCAATATATCGTGCCTGACGATATTGTATCGATATTTGGACGCCAAGTATCAATATATAAAAAAATTGTTTTGCAGGCCATGCCAGGCCACCGGGCATCTGGTGATTCCCACCCCTAATATATACTGTATCGATATTTCCCATATGGATGTTTTTGCACAGCCGTGTGGTCTGACACAATAAGGATACTTTTTATGTCCGTGCGTTCAGTAACACACTCAACACTCACTAGTTTTGACTAAATTTGTCCACTAAGTTATCAGTATAAAGTGATGTACATATTATTACACTACCTGGGTGGTACACAGTTTGTTGTATCTTTAGCTCTATTATTTAATTTTGAGTAAATTGTCTAGAGTATTGCAATATATCGCAATATGTATTGTACCGCAATGTATCGTGATACAATCGTATCGCAACCCATGTATCGTGATACGTATCGTATCGTGAGGTCCTTGCCAATACCCAGCCCTATTCCAAACATGCGTTTATCTTACCCAGCTGGACACACAGTGGCATGATACGGGAGAATTCCCAACGGATAATTTGTCCGGCAAAAGGGACACATCTGTAAGGAGGACAGGAAGTATAATTTTAAGTGTTTATAACTGAAAGACATAAAGATGCAGAAGGTTTAAAATCTATATTGGTATAGAAGAGTAGAGCATAAGTACCCCATTGTTGCTGTGTTCTGAGGCCTCTTCCTCACCTACCACAGTCAGATCCTCCTGCAGCAATGATTTGTTTTTCAATTAGCATGCACCGAGAGAGAGGGCGATTACAAACGTTTGCTACTTCCTGCCTCAATGTCATGAGCTGAAATAATTGTTTGACACAAACCTCTTGGTCACGATCATGAAGCTGTACTTCCTCTTGGTCATCTTCAGAGACATCAACCTGTAAGAAGAATAAGAATGTAAACATGTCTCCCACCGGAATAGACCCCAGCAACGACAGCTTTGGAAGTCATAATAGGAAAACAGTGGAAAAACTGCTATAAGACTTTTGTACAGGCCAGTCCACAACGCTGTGTGTCATGGTTAGGTGAAGATTGGGCAAAAGTTGTAGGAGCTAGGGGTGTCAGGGTACGTGTATTTGTCCCATGATGTCACGTATGGGCGTCACGGTTCGGTGCATGTAGCTATATGACGAATACGTCAATACACACTCAGTTAATTATGTTCATTATAATCGTCAATATCCGAATCCTCTTGCGCTGTTTATGAACATTGCACAGCAGAAAACTTTGACAACTCACCCTAGCACCATGTATTCAGGCTAAATATAGTCCAGTTAACTTTCGGAAGCCTTTGCCCTCAACAAAGTTGAGTGGAAGCATCTTGTTCATTGCCATATTATCTTGTGTGGCTAACGCGGTCAATGCTATAACATCAGGTCCTGCTGTCCTTCCTTGAGTGCACATGGCTGTGCTGAATCCAGGTCGAGTGGTTAACGTTATATGCTAGTTTTATCTGACAACCATATTTCCATTTACTGGATCAAATACTGCCAAACTGCGCTGGTTTTATGAGATGACATCTCCTTTCCGCTCCTTTGACTACGCCTGGTTTGTTTACTTTACATCCGGTCATTAGAGGGGAACTGTAGTGGCTGGTAAAGACGCAACAGTTCACCCGTATTGTTATTATGATAATTATTGGTTGTGCCGACTAGCGAGGGTAGCAAATGTTTAATGTCGTAGAGCCAGCCCTACACAAAAATATAACCTAATGCAAGAGAGTCTATATGTTCACCGTTACGTGTAGTGGTTTAGTACACTACGGGGCCATGCTGTATCAATTTATGACACTAGGTGGAGGACTAGTACTGTATTTTCGAAATAAATAAAAACAAACCTAACCTGATTTTTTGTTCCTTTTTTTCCCCGTTGTACCGAACCCGTACCGAACAATGACCCCGAAATCGAGGTACGTACCGAACCGTGACTTTTGTGTACCGTGACACCCTTAATACGAGCAGAAGTGGAGAGAGAGAAAAAACAAAAGCTCTTGTCCCTTCTCAGAGAAGCGAGGAGAGATCTCAGAGAATATGAGTGAGGATACACGAGAGCAGCCTTCTCAGAAAAGAACTTCTGAAATGCAGGGTGGCAGGGGGACTCATTTCTCATTTCTTAAATTCCTTATAAAGAGTTTTACTTGGATAAACCAAGCAATTCAGCTCTATTCAGAATCATGACACCATAGAACATTTCACTCAGACAAAAACAAAAATGTTCCATGGTCTCTCCTATAGCTGAATCAGTTGCATTTGTCCAATTAAGACTATTTTAATAAGGATTTTACTAAATTAATGGGGAATGAAATCACTTCCCATGAAGAACCCAAACGTTGGCATGACTTGGGCACTCTATGAAGAGTGTGCCCAGAGCCCAGCGAGTGCCCAGAGAGAAGCCTTCCATTAGTGGCAGAGAGGCAACATTACAGTGACACTGGTTATTTTGCTTTATGTATAGTAAGTGTACAGTACTTCTAAATTTCGGGCACCCCCTGACCCTGTGATTCACTACACATGGTTCACCAGTTCTCATGTATTTTTTCAATGGGTGTGTATTGCAGCCAGCCACAAATCTGACATGTGAGTGGAAGTGTGAGTAAGCTTGCAACTTACGTACATCAACAAGAAACAACTTACCACAGGCATTTCTGTGTCACACTCTTCTAAGTGGAGGGCCAGCAGCTGAAGAGGCATGGTAGATCCACACCTTTTCCATACCGAGCGGGGCATTTTCGAAAATTCCCTTGAATCAAGGGGCAAAGGTGTGGTATCAAGCTCTTCCTGAAGTGGGACAATGTACAACACATTCTTCCCACTGTTGGAGGCACTCTTCAGCTGCTTCCCCGTGTAGCCCTCGGATTCAGGGACCACCACTGACAGCTTCCGTTGGCCACTTCCCCCTTGTTAAAGATTAAGATCATGTTAGTTGTTGATGATACTGTGTTGAAACAATTAGTAACACCAACTGCACAGCTCTAATGCATTATACGTTTGTCCATGTACGTGCTTACCTGTGGCTTTCTGGAAAAGCCACCCCCCTGTCAAAGAGCCCAGTTTGGGGAATTCATCCTCAAGCATCTTGACCATCTAATCAGGAAAACAAATCTGTTGTAGTTACAGTTGACCAGCGGTCTCAAACTCTGGCCCTGGAGAGCTGCTGTGTTTTTTAATCTAGCCCCTTTGGAACACTCCTGATTCAGCTAAGATCTGACAAGCTGCTGATTAGTAATCAGGGGTGCTAGATAGGATTGGAGAAAGCCTTCAGGTGGGCAGCTCTACGAAGGCCAGAGTTGGACATTATGAAATAGCCTCTTCAATGAGTCATCTAAACACCCAAAATAACAATTGACTTCACCTCTTTGTGGTCCACATCCTCTGGCATGGACACCAGTCTTTTCCCCAGGCCAGCCTGCATCAGTCTTAGTTCTACTGACCCCTTAAGGCCATGGCACACCAATCAAACATTCTCAAACAAACACCAACAAACACCAACAGACAATTGTCTGTGAATGTTGGCAGATGTTGGAGATTGTTTGAAAGCATGGCACACCGACCAAACATATTCAGCACAACAGTCCCAAACATGTAAAAAAGAAACACCAGAAAAATAGAAACTGCACTGTGTTACAGCACATAGAAGATGGCTCAGACTGACAAAGTTAGTTATACATCTGTCGAGTAATACAATGATACACCGAGTTTATTTCTTTTGTAGCGACAGATGGCCTTAAACGCCACACTCACGTGACGCTTCTTGAGAGAGAGGTGAGGGAACGTGCATATTTCTGCAGACTTTATCGAGGGACCATGAAGGCGTCATGTGACAGGCAACGCTAGCTGGAGGTCCTGCTGATGGCAGCTGCAACAGTGTTTTCTCTGCTATCAACCTGGTTAATCTCGCTATATTCTTCATCACAGCGGGTCATTACCCACTGTGCACTTAATCGTGCACTAGTTCTGCATAAGCACCTGCAGCTCTCTCCTTATTTTACTGACGTTCTCAGTGATCACACGGCTGTTTACATGTGTTTCTGAACGGCTAGCTAGTTATTAGCATAGCTCGTTGTTAGCCGTCATGGATGTTCTCTCTCTCCCTCATTATGTAACCTTGCTGCGCAAAACATTACTTATTTGCGGGAGTGCATGGGAGAAGTCTCCCGCTAGTGTTGTTGATGCCCAGTGTGATGGCACATGGTTGGCAGAGAAACGTATGTTTGCTGCGTCGCGTGTAACGTTTTAGTTTAGAGGAGGCTCTGCCTCTGACCAGACAACCGCATGCATTAGGCGCGCATGCGTGAGCTCCGTTTCCATGGATACGCGACTGAAAACATGGGAAGTTACCAGACAACAGCGAACAGCGAACAACGCCGGATTGAACAAGTCGACCTGGCAAACATGACAGAACATCGCCGAACATCGCCAAACACGAACAGACAAGGACAGACAGCTATGGCACACCAAACGAACATTTGTCTTTGTTCGTGTTTGTTTGTGTTTGTTTGAGAGTGTTCGTTTGGTGTGCCATGGGCTTTAGGGGTAACTGATGAAGGGCCGGGGAGGACACAAAGAGTGAATGAAAGGAATTTGACAGATGCCGTCGGAGTTGTTGAAAACCTCCTCTTCCCCTTACTCCTTCTGTCGAATATGGCAGGAAATTGCCTAGGCAGAGAGATGAAAAATATGCCACGTTATAAATATGACAAGTTAAATGATTATCAATGACCTTTGCATGCAAGGGTGTTGAGACCCTGATGTACGCTGATGACACAGCAGTCCCGGCTGCAGCCCACCACAGCAGAGGGGGCATTGAAATTCCAAGAGGCGGCGACAATGTAACAGACTATTCCCAGCTAGAAAAAAACATACCCAGACCGGCAGAGATGGGCAGTATTTGAAATACTTGTATTTGAAATACGTATTTCAACTACTTTTTTGTATTTTGTAATTTGTATTTGGCTGGGCAGAGAAAAATGAGATGTAATTTGTATCAAGATACTTTCAGATCTTGTATTTTGTGTATTTCAAATACATAAAATACATTTTTCTTTTTATTCTCAAATTGACACATGTAAACATTGACACAGGTTTAAACTAAAGATGGAGAAATTAGTTGTACTAAAAACAACTAAGTGAACTAAACTGAAACCTGATATGAATAAACAGAGAAATTACTTGTACTAAAAAACAACTAACTGGACTGAACTGAAACCTGATTTGAATAGGAGAAATTAGTTGTACTAAAAACAACTAAGTGAACTAAACTGAAACCTGATATGAATAGATGGAGAAATAAGTTGAAAAAACAACTAACTGAACTAAACTGAAACCTGATATGATTCAGAATAGATAGAGAAATAAGTTGTACTGAAAAACAACTAACTGAACTAAACTGAAAGCTGATATGATTCAGAATAGATTGAGAAAGAAGTTGTATTGAAAAACTAACTAACTGAACTAAACTGAAACCTGATGTGAATAGCTGAAGAAATAAGTTGTACTGGAAAAAAAACAACTAACTGAACTATACTAAAACCTGATATGAATAGATTGAGAAATAAGTTGTACTGAAAAAAACCTAACTGAACTAAACTGAAACCTGATTTGAATAGGAGAAATTAGTTATACTGAAAAACTATAACTGAACACCAAAGTACCCTAATGAAAATCAAAAATGTCTTTCTGTTGCTACAAGGATGTCTGAGCTTCACTGTGCATAATGATGGCTGTGCAGATTTTGACACTAGAATGGTGTTACCACTGCTGATAGTGGAAAGTTGTATTCAGTGAGTGATTGTTCTTTAGTAATTATGTTCTAGATTGCCAGGTTGTTTTGGATTTTGTTTATGAAGCAGAAGGAGGGCAAGTCATTTTAAAGATGTAAGGATTTGAACAAGAGTCCAATTTCATGGAAGGCCTTTTTTGTTTGAGATGCAGTTTCTCATCGTTCCTCTCACCGATTCACAATTTCACAACCTTAGACAGGATGTGCATCAGGGCATTCAATTCCTGAAATGTAACCTTTTCTAGTTGTATAAATATGTTTGCACGTTAAATAAATACTGTGACGACAAGTTACTGACATGGTGGTGAATGTGAAGTTGTTTAAAGGGGACCTACTATGCCTTTTACCTATTTCAGTTATTTATGTATTGTGTTATGATATCTATGGCTAAACATAGTCAAAGTTCCAAAACTTGAGGTTAACATGCAGAAATGCTGCCTTTATGTCAAAAGCCCTCACAGAAGGTGATTAACAGCTGAGCTGAAGGAGAAATTAGTTCTACTGAAAAACAACTAAAACTAAAATGGAAGAACTGCAGTGTGTTAGGGAGTACACATACTGTGACAGAGGACTAAAGAGAGGATTTACTCTCTAAGGAAACCAGAAGATTTCACTTTTGAATGGCTGAAATCAGAGAATTAGGACATTTTCCTTAAAGAAATGTCTCTAAATGATTAATAGATCATCAAAATAGGCAATTAATTTAATATTTGGCAATTAATCTATTAATTGACTAATCGTTGCAGCTCTTTATAAGTTTTTATAAAATGTATTTTCATGTATTTTCAAAATACAAAATACGTATTTGTATCTCAAATACATTTTCAGACAGGTATTTTGTATTTGTATTGTGATACATTTTTTGAGCAAGTATTTGTAATTTGTATCAAAATACTTTATGATGTATTTTCGCCCATCTCTGCAGACCGGTTGCCTTATCTAGGCACCAATTCCGCAATTTTACCGTGATTACAGACACGTTACATCTACTATGAAAAATTAGAAGTGTTGTGAGCGTTTGTGAGTGAGTGAGCAGAACTTGGTCCGGCACACGGCTATGCCGTGTTACGTGCGATCGGGCTGAAACTTTCAGGGCGTGTAAAGAGCACCCATGGGGGTGAACTGAAGGAGCCAGAATTTTTTTGGGGGTAATTGCTCTAATTACATAATGATGTGATGTCATCGGTGATGTCATCCTTCCTGGCTGAGGCTATATAAATGGCCCTAATCACCTAATGTGATGTCATCAGTGATGATGTCATCCTTCCTGGCTGAGGCTATTCATAGCTTTCAAGGGGCGTTACGTGCTGCCGGGAACGCCCACCTGACGGTCAAAAAAAAAACTTGTTCATTCTGCTGCCTGCCGAGTCGACTAGTTTCTCACGCTGTTTGTTTTAGAGCTGCACGCTTTGCATATTAAGGACACGTCAATTGACACGCAGCCGCCCCGTGAAGTACTGTTTGAGCGGACGACAGCCCAGGCATCACTTTTTAGCAATAGTCTCACTAATCCCACAGTGGTTTACCTGCTTTTGAGATCTGCAAAAAATAGTTTGCTTCTGTCTCACCCGTTCTCCCTCTCTCTTCACACGCGACGAGGGCTGGCACGTCAACATTATAACATTACGTCATTTGGCAGACGCTTTTATCCAAAGCTTTTATAAGCTTTGTAAAAACGTTTAGCTTTGTTAAAAGCGTTTATAAAAACGAGTCCGCACTCCGCACGCAGTCTCTTGTTGTGAAACAATTTCTCCGAACTGCCATGTGTTGGACAGTAACGTTAACGATAGTTCGGTTTGTTTGAAGTGCCCAAAACGTGTAGTTTGTTTAGATATCGTTCTTTTTCAACGCTTGATAGATGGTCTAAATATTCCTGACTGGAAACTGGTGGAAAAAAGACCGCTTTTTGCTGCAGCTGCGTCTGGAGTGTTCAGCGCCATTGATGTTTTGAGTTTTGACCGCCAGAAGGAGCGTTCCTTGTACTGTAACACCCCTTGAAAGCTATGAATATAAGTTGCCCTATTTACCTAATGATGTCATCAGTGATGATGTCATCCTTCCGAACTTACTAGAATGAGAAGTGTCCCCGTTGCGCAATGGGATGTGTCATCAGTGATGTCATCCTTCCTATATAAGTTTAGTGCTATATAAGAGTCTGAGATTACAGTCAGATTGGTTTCGCCTGCTTAACTTCCTACTTTACCACCTCAAAACGGTGTTTGTGTTCATTGCAATTGGCTAAAGGGGGTGGCGGAAGGGACATTTTGAATTACAATGTGATAGCGGAAGGAGTCTGAAATGTAGCATGGAGGTCAAGTGTGTGAAGGTGTGCATTTGTGTTCATGCCAGCTGGCTAAAAGTGGGGCGGTAGGGCAAAATTCGAAATGCCTGATGGCAGAGAAGGGTGGGCTACCCCTGAAATCCTGCATTTTCTGAGATTTGCATATGTGGTTGCATCTCTTGCGAATTCACACTTGTTTTTGTGTGTGCTTCTGATATATCCCTCTTTGGCATCATGGGCTACAGGTGAGGATGTTTGCTTGGTTCCATCTCTTCTCAAAACCATCCACAATGTTACAATACTACTTCTAATATTCCCCTCGGCAGCAGGTAGCCTACAGCTATTAACATCTCCATAGCAACGATGGAACGTCATGGCTCTTTTACTTGCGGAAAGTTGGCATAAAAGCACTTTCTGTGTAAAAAGGCAATGCTGGCTTATTCATCAGCCTTCCTAACAGCAATATCACATGCTCTCTGTGTAAAAAAAAAGAAAGAAAAAGTGCAGAGACATGCTTGTGAATCAGGGCTATGCAAATAAACTAGACTCACAATGTTATTTTCTCATAGAAACAAGTGGAAAGTGTTATTACCTGGTCATCTCCCGCTGCACCCGGGTTTCCATGCTCTGATCATGACTGGAAGGAGAGGAGGTGGGTACACTTCTTGCTGGGCCCAAACTAGCAATAATGTACATTTTGAAGTACATTTTATTAAAATCCAACATATCAAGAAGTTTACCTTACAAAGAACAGGTTTTATCATAGTTGCCCAAGCTATATTAACAATCTCAAATTATCATTTACTAAGCCTTAAGTTAGAATACCTGGTCATTGGTCGCTGCTGCTGCTGCTGCATCCTCAACATTGTAGATGCGGGTGGCTGGTCATGGGAAGGTGGAGTGGCCGTCGTTGGGGCTGCAGGAACCCTTGCTGCTGAGTTGGGAGTGGGAGTCATGTTTCTATTGAGCAATTGGAGAAGATTGACCACTGCTGACTCCACCTGCTGTTCCTGGGAGAAAAATACATTTTCCTGTAAGCACTCATAATTTATTGTAAAACCTTGCATCTCAAATATGGCAATAACATTCCTCCATGTCCATTCCTTCAGCTTAGTGTTGTAATTTAGTCTTAGTCCTGTGCCAAATGTGACCGTTAGTTTAACATATTTAGTCAACCTCATACTGTTTTTAATTAGTCAAGTTTTAGCCCAAAGTCTTGAGTATTTTAGTCTAGTCTTAGTCGAAGAAAACCCTAACTATTATTTCCTTAAAATGTCCAAACTCACAGTTAAGATTAGATTTATTAATTACACAAAGTGCTTCACTCTTCAGTAACAAAACGCTATGTTGGCTCCATTATCGCACTCAAATGACAAATCAACCAGCACTCCGCTCTCCATAGAACACCTGAATCGGTGCCCCACAGTTGGTCAGTTTGCGAGACAGAATCGCCTGTCCAGAGGAATACCTGCTCAACTCCAGTTCCTGTCCCACATCATCGCTGGCGCAGTTATTCTTGTTGCTATTGTGTGAAAGTGTGTCACCTTTGGTTTGAAACGAACGATTGCAATATTTCAGGCTTTTCTCTGACTTCTCACACCAACGATAAGCTACACCGAATCCATGCGTTAGCTTCATAGCTAACGTGAACCAACTTGGCCTTAGCTACATGCTTGTGTATCATACGAGGGGTGCCGCAGTGCACCCCTCGTATGACCCCAGCAGTCTGCGGCTGGCGAGAGTTAGCTCGCTACGGTGTAGTTTACCGACGACACCTACATTGATGTAGGGTAACGTTACAGTACAACTACAGCTTTTAAACCATTTCAGCAGTTACACTCACTTGAGTTTGGTTGGAAGAAGACATGATGCATATCATGAAGCTCCCAGACGCCACAGGGGAGTGGGACTTCGAGGGAGCCCGCCCGAAGAAAAAGGAGGAAGCTGGGAGATCGCACTGCTGTAGTATCGAATGGATTGCACCAAGTGCAGAGAGGGGGAGGGGAGTCAGAGGTTAAACCAACATGTCGTTTATTACATTTTAATGTAATGCAAATTATGATTAATTTATCTCTGCACATGACCAGATGAAGCCAAATGGTAAAAACCCAAAAGTGACTAGATTCGACATTCGAGCATACATTTGAGTCAAATAAATGAACGAAAAGTGGTTTATTTTTTTAAGAAAATAAATCCTGTATCAGAGAGTGAATAATACAAGGAATCAACGTGATGTCACAAAAAAAAACACAGCAAAACCCTCGGAACCGCGAATTTAAAAAAAAACAGAACAGCGGCAGTTAACTAGGAGGCCTATGAGTTGTGCCAAACAAACGTTAATATCCCAAAAACGACATGCCATCGCTTGTTTTTTGGCATTCTGAGTGAGAGCAGAAGTAGCTCATGAGTTTGCTGTATACATGTGTTAAAGTTGTGTGAACTGTCAGTTTTTAAAATGTACACCGCACAGCTGGGGCTAGAGTGAGCACTCAAAGCTCGCTCCATAGGGTCCCATTGTTTCCACCTGGAAACGCGGTTTCTTTACCAAAATGCTGCTCGGCTGATCCCTCTCTCGGCTTTCTACACATTGTCAATAAAAAAATATTAAAATTTCCCAGACCTCATTTGTTTTGAGCATTCTGTCTGGTATTGAATATGATGTATATGCAGCTAGATATCCCTTGCGAACTAGGTCGTATCACTGTATGGATCAGTGGTCCCCCCAGGGGTCCTAGAGGGGGTTCCAGGGGGTCCCCAGCAATTTGCAAAAGGGGGGATTTATTTTCACAAGAATTCCAACCATAAGTAACACAATTAAAATGTCTATTTTGATCATGGGTTTCTCACACTTTCTTGTAAAAGGTAGAGGTCCAGGAGCACTTGATGCTGCATCACTGAAATGTTTTGCAGGGGTGGGGATGGGGTTAAACGTGTATCTGAAGAGAGAAGAGGAGAATATGTGACCATTGTGTGTTACAAGCTGGGTATGAGACGAGATATCGTGTTAGATTTTGGATACCTTGGTGATATGGCATAATGCTGTCTTTTCCTGGGTTTAAAGGCTGCATTACAGTAAAGTGATGTCATGTTGTGAATGGATTTACCAGACTGTTCCTGTCTATTTGCCTTGACCCACACATAGGCTACGTCAACATTACTGATGATTACTGTCAAAAATCTCATTGTGTCAATATTTTGTGCAAGCACCAATTTACAACCAAATATTTAGCCAACTTTCTAGAAAATACAGAGATATTGCGTATCGCCATTCAGCCCAATAATACGGAAATATGAGTTTTGGTCCACCCAGACAATACAGTAGTAGCAACGAACTAAGCCATAACATTGAGTAAAAAGTTAGGCTAAATATGTGAGGTACATAATATTATATTATATACAGCAGTGTGAGTAATAATGATGCTAGTAGGCTAATAATAATAAAGACTAAGTCAGTAAACATCCAACAGTGTTGATTATTTGCTTATTGCACAATTGCAGTAGGCTATTTAGCAGTTTTGCATTATTGGGTTTTATTGCACAATCAGACCATCTCCTATCTAAAAGTGTGCTTTTCAAACTTATGTTATTCCCTGAACAATGTTGGGCAAGTGACTCAGAAAATGTAATTAGTTGCTTATATTACTTATGATTACTAATTAAAAAAGGTAATACAATTCCTCTAGGCCTACTTATTACTTGGTATAATAGTAAGTAATTGGTTACATTACTCGTAACTTTAGTGTATTGCCCTTGCTACCCCCTCATTTTGGAACTGAATCCACTTTTGGGGAACAATAATTAACCTTACAGGAGGAGGCAACAACATATATTACTGCATGTAATGCAGTAAACTGAGGTCACTTGGATTAGTAACTGTAGCCTAATACACTTTGGAAATTGTAATACCTTATACCTTATACGTCACAGGTTACTGCCTGGAAAAGTAATACGATTTCAGTAATGCGTTGCTTTACTTTACTGCCCAACAACACTGTTCCCCAAACTGGATAGTCTTCAACATCCCCCAATGGATTTAATTGGGATCAAACTGACATTAACACAACTTTATTTTTGGATTAGATATCATCCAAAGTCAGATAGCTAGATAGGGTCTTCTTGAGTGATGATGAGTGTTGCCCCCACCTCTGACAGCATCTTCTCCATCAGGAAACCCATGTCGGCCATTACTTGTCGTCTGTTGGCTGAAGTAAATGTAAGATCTGTGTGATTTCCGATTTATTTTTATATATGAGCTGGAGCCAGTGTACAGTTTGGATACAAATGTGATAACCCCACATGGAGCCACACCAATCAAAACTTTAAGGGTGGTCTGCTGTACGATTTTTTTTCATATATGAAAATGCTTGGAAGACAGGTGAAAATCTTTATTTTATTATTAAACAGAGGAAACAGGGCTGGGGGAACATAGGGCTGGGGGAATATAGGGCTGGGGGAACATAGGGCTGGGGGAACATAGGGCTGGGGGAACATATACACGCTCCCCTCAGGATCTTGTAGTATAATTCTGAGTAACTGCCTGGGCTTGCTTCTGGTGGTGATGATACACTTAAGTGGTTAAAAAATTAAGAAGATTCTTAGATGAGCGGTGAAACATTTTCAAGTTGTTTCACAGCAAGTCCAGCTGCTCTGAATACTACTACAAGATACTTACAATGTAATCCATTGCCACATTTTTTCCTGTAAGACATAATAAGCTGTTGTTCTTTTTGTAATACTAACCAGGGGAAGGATGGCAGTCATAGTTGTGATCTTTGGCCACTGCACCTGCAGGCGATGCCTGTCTCCTCTGAGGCAGGTATCTCCTGAGATTCAGGCAGGACAGCAACACAAACTGCTTTCTTGCTCGCTGGTAAACTGACTCCCGAGTTTGGGAGCCTAGTCCTGTATGAAATATGTTGATACAATGATTGTTCATGATACATTTTTGATAATTTTTCCGTCCTCAAAAATATCACAGAATTTAACATGTAACCGCATTTTAGCCGATTGAAAAGAGGGTGAAATTAGGTCTTAGACGTTCAAACCCAATATCACCCAGATTTCAACTAAAAATCAACGTTGAAAAAACGTTTTGTGCTCGCTGGGTCAGCTCAGATCAGCAGGAAATTGATTACCATTTAACGCTAGCCAGGGGCATAGTGGAGGCTAAACCCAAATTAATTCAGTTTACACTTGTACTATCAATGGTTTACACGCCTCTTTGAAATGAGGCAGAGAGTTTACTCACCTATTTTAAGATCAACTGTAACCTACTGCTAACCTTGGATAGTTTACCATCGCTGTATTTACAAAAAAAAAACAGACGCTACTCTTAATCAAAGCTGTATAACTTATAGCTTTGATTAAGAGTCATTATCACGTTATTGTTTATTTGGATCCCCATTATTTGTAACTGATATTAATGGTCATTGTAAACAGGTGTACGATGCATTAATATAAAAAGCAAACACAAGCACTAAACTTAACGTAGCACAGGTAGGCAAGCTAACGTGAGTTGTTGCTAACGTTGCTGCTAGCTGCCTACTTTCTCAACCTAGTTAGCTAACGTTAAGGCATGTACACACTGGACAGTAAACTGGAAATGATCGGTAAAGTGAACGTTACCAAGAAGAAGAAAATGATATAAATACCTAAACATTAGCCTTCTTACCTTTAGAAATTAACGTTAGGTTGAGCTAACGGTAGTTGCTGTTGAGTCAGTCTCCTATAGCGAGTCAACAGAGATGCCTCTGCGAGTAATACAGCCTTTATGGCGTTTCGAACGTATCGACAGTCTATTGTTGTGAGCGAAAATGTGTCTGCAAGTCGTCTTACATCATCTAAACCATTGACAGTAAATCTAAACGTATTACTGGCAGTGGCAGCTTTAAAAGGGACTGTGTGAACTCCATCCATGCCTGACTGTAAACAAACCGGAGACTCTTCTTCTGTTTATTTTAACGGCGGTTGCCCCACCCAAAATGGTGCATTACCGCCTCCTTCTGGATTAATCCATCCAATGTTTCCATACTCCATTACAGTCTTGTGATTAGCCCAGTTTCTAGTAAAGGAGTAGAGTGTAGAGCGGGAGAAGAGGAGAAATTAAGAAGTGTAAACAAGCCAAAAATAAAGATGGACGTTCCCTGTTAAACGCATACGCGTTAGTTGTAATTCCAAACTCTAACATAACACCCAGTCTCTCTCTGCACACCATGTCCTGCATGAGGGCGCAGAGCGAGCGGTATGCCCGGTGCTCTTATTTTGGTGGGGTTATTGAGGAGGCGGGACATCCCTTAGCAAGCGATCCCCCTGATTGGCTGATTACATTTGTGGATTGACGCTGTGGTGAAGGGGTAGCAAAAAGATTTGTAGACGAATGCAATGCATTCCACACACAGGCTGTGATGTACAAACACTAATTCAACACTTGAACACCTAGCATAGCGATCCACACACACACTGTGATGTGCAAACACAGATTCTACACTTGAACACTGAGCATTGCACATAATTTGTATGTGTGTCTGGAAACAGTGGTTTGAAAATACAAGTTATGCCTACCCCACACTACAGGATAATTTGCAAGATTATGGCCAAGATTCCCCCCTCCCGATTTTCTCGGGGGTGCTCCCGATTTGACGCGCGTCGGGCAGATAATCTTCCCAAAAGATCCTGTAGTGTGTGGGGTTCAAAGATTCACAATCGGGAAGACTGCCTCTTCCCGATTGTGAATCGGGCATATCTAACATGTTAGATATTTACAACCCGACAGGCGATTGCATCTTGAGCAGAGAGCCAGTAGTAGCTGCGTTTCCATTACAGTTTTTCGCAAAATAATCTGGTCCGCGTCCGCCCGCAGCCCCGCACAGAAACAAAGAACGAGGAAATTGTCATCGAGGTGAAATACCTGTGCGTCTTTGAACGGGACGGAAAACTAATGCTATACTGCAAAGCATGTAGCCTACAACAAGCGCTTAGGTCTCATATGGTTCCCGCATTGGCGAGTGTCCGCACGGAAAAGTGAGTCAAATCAGCAGACGCCCCCTCCACAAGGCACCTGTGCAGACGGTTTTCGCCTGGCCGTGCACAGTAGGCCTACACCCCGAATGGACGCGGCTGTCCGCGCAAATATTAGTTAAACAAATCCTTTCAGTGCAAATGCATTATAAAAACAAAAAATAAGATTTGTTTAGAAAACGAAATGACACAAATGTATTATTATTATTATTATTATTATTATTATTATTATCATTATTACTACTACTACACCCGGTGCGCACACTGAATAGACATTTTAAAAGTTAACGTCGAGCCCTGCTTCCAAGGTGAATCTTCGGCATAATCTTCTAGTGTGTGGGGTTGCGTTTGAACAGACGCGATTGTGTGTGTGTCCCAAGATTGAAATGTTAAAAAATCGGCTCTCTCTGTCCTGTAGTGTGTGGGCTCTCAAGATTTTTATAATCTTCAAGGATTTGAAAATCCTGTAGTGTGGGGTAGGCATTAGAGTGTGTTTGTTTGCAAATTTCGAAGAGTGCATTTGTAGAAAATTCCACCATAAAACAGCGGTACAATAGTGTAAATATTCAGAAAATAAATGCGAAACAATCTACAAACAGAAATTCTGGTTTTGAAGTACAAGTCACTGAAATCTATTTGTGGATCATGACGTGGATTTAATATGTATTTGTGGACCATGTTTTCCATTTGCGGATCATGATGTGTTTGTTTGTGGGTTTTAAATCTATTTGTGGATTTTAAATCTGTTTGTGGATTTTGGTTTCAATTGTGGATCGTGTTTTAGTGTTTACAGATTGTACTATCTATTTGTGACTCATAATCTGTGCATTTACAGTTGTTCAAATTATTTGATACGGGTAGGTGAATGTGTTTTGCACCTACTTCACCGCATCGGTATGTGCAAAAATGTGAGTGTGTGTGTTTCTTGTTTTGTGATTTGTATAATAGGTTTTGTGCACCTGTAATGAAGAATTTGAGAAGGTGTAACTGTTGTGTTGTGTTTGTGGGAGAGAGAAAAAAAATCTATAAGTTTTCTACAACTACAAATTCACTGATACACATTTGTGACTATGTATTACAACTACAAATTCACTGATACACATTTGTAACTACTGATACACATTTGTGAATATGTACTCCAACTACAACACATTTTGCTCCCGAATTCTCTTCATATGTAACAGACTGTTCAGTGTTGGACAGTCTGGCTATACTGTTGCAGCTAAGCTAAATGCACTAACACGGCTCCTCCGCACTTTAACGTCACAAATAAACAAAACTGTGAATAATCCCACCGCTGATACCAATGTAGCCGTGTATTCGGGTCCGCCTATTCACACTTTGTTAAGAAAATAAACGGTAGTCAGGCTGTAACGTTATAAAAGGCTTGACTTTATTATCCGAATACCACAGCAGGACCACAACAACCCTTGAGTGAACACTAAACAGAGCCTCACATACAAACGCAAATAGATCACAACACTGAACAGTCCGTTACAGTAGTGATGCCAAATAACCAGATGGATTTATGAATGGCTCTGATAATATGTCATAGCATTACGATAAGTGTATCGCGTAACGATCAGGCTAAGCTAGGCTTAACGTTAACGTGATACATAAAGCCCTGAACCGAGCTGGCTAGTGGCTCATTTAACGTCGTTAGGAAAGTTACATAAGGGATTTAAATGCATGTGTTTGCCACATAAGTGATTCGGCAATCAGCATTGCTCTTGTTAGTTTAACAAAACTAATGAAAAGAATGTGAGCTTGTAGCTAACAACTGGAATGCCTCATGAGAGTATACCGCTAGCTAACAAAATGCCACCGGCGGCCCGACTGTAATAAACGAACATTAATGTCTGGCCTCATGCATTAGCTGGTTGAACCATCGATCGACAGTATAATTTATCAACACATTATGCCATGGATGGTAACATTGCCCAGCGCATTCACCTTGATAAAGCATGCCAACTAATAGCTATGCTAACCTAGAAAGAGAAAGACCTCTTTCTAGGTTAGCATAGCTAGCCGAAAGACAGTTCCAATCGGAGGTAGCAAGCTAATGTTTACGACTAGCTAGCAATTGTAACGTTAGTGAACAGGAATGCCACGATAAAACATAAAATAAACACTCAAAATACCGACTAACTAACATTAATCGCTGGCCTCTTGCGTTAGCCAGTATCGACAGTAAATACCATTGACAGTAAAACACATTGATAACCTGATAGCGTTAAACCGGGTGTCCTGTTTCAACCAGGCTATAGAGCTAGTCATACTATAGCGATTAAAAACCACATCTACCAAATGTCTAAACACTAATAACGTGACTATAAACAAATGTAACGATACCTGCTAACATGAACTGTTTGCGTGTTGGTAGAAAAAACCTTCTTCTTCTTCTTTTTTGGAGTTTGATGGCGGTTGGCAAACATATGTATGTGCATTACCGCCACCTACTGGAGTTTAGAAAACCGCCCACACGGGACAGTCTAAAACTAAAACAAATGCACCCAGAAACCACCCAGGGATATTTGATTGGTCAACATTATACTGGCTTTCTATTGGTTTATCTTTTTGATACTGATGTTTCGCTCTAAATCCAAGAGCAAAGAGAAAATCCAAGAGGAGAAATTCCAAGAGAGAGCACACTCAATTTGAATGGGAGCACAGACTGAGAGCACAAGCAGACAAAATCGAAGTCCGAGGACATGATATTTGAATGTGAGTGCATGAAATCTGTCCATAAAGAAAAGTTTTGAGCGCGAGCGTAAAGTTTTGAGCGCGAGTGTAAAGTTTTGAGAGCGAGCGTATAGTTTGAGGACAAGCAGAGTAAATCTGAGCACACGCAGGGGCTTTTTGAGTCCAAGGGTCGAAAATATGAACGTGAAATTGATAAATAATGCTCTCAAATTTCTTGAACACCCTCTTGAATATAGATTCTATTATAATTCCATAGACAGCCGTCAGCCCAGCATTGACAGTGAAAACTGTGTAAAAGCCCCGCTGTCAGGACTGCTCTATGCCCATCTGCAACACAGTTAGATTTTAGTTTTAAAATGCAGTTCTCGGCTTACTACCACAGCTTATCGCCTAGTGATAAGCAATGTTATGCATCGAAATTAACGTTGTTTAATGGGATATGTCTTACAGACCCATAGGCACTGGCGCTGTCAATTGGCCAAGCACATATCGTGCCTTCCTTTATAACTGGGAGTAGTTATATAGGGTTAGTACTACCTAGAAAAGAAAAAAAACCAAATTTTTTAGGTGGGCGTGGTTTTGGGCACCTTACGTCATCAAAGGGGGCGTGGCTTCTTTTTTGTGAAAAGTCAATTTTTCACTTGTTCCTCAAAGGGCACCTCTGTTTTTAAACCATTATGTGAAAAGTGTTTATTTCAGTAGTTCTCCAAAGGGCACTTCTCCATTTCGCCCTGTGTTTAAAGCCATTATGTGTAAAAGGCTTTAATTCACTTGTTCTCCAAAAGGGCACTTCTGCATTTCCCCCCCATATCAGCAGCTCGCAGCGTTTTTTTTTATCTCAGCCAAAATACAATTTGGACCATTTAGCAACTACTAAACTAGCCTAATATTTCTTCACACCGGAGCCCATTTTCACAATCTCAATCAATCTCTGACTCGCCCATATGATGTTTGCATCATATCAACTAGTTGCTTGCGAGTTTAATTTCCACCTAGCAACAGCCAATGCGACTTCCGCATTTGCCTTGTTTTTATGCAATGTTATATTAACAAAAACATTAATAAAACAGCTTTTTATATATATCACCCGGAGACCAGACTGGAGGATACCAGGCGTTCAGATGAATATGGTATATTTCCAGACGGTGATCATCAGACCAGAATCAATCTAAATCGAGGATCTGTGCTAGGAGATATCACTAACAGACCTAGAGGGTGAGAATGAAACATTGTTTACATAAAGAGTTTGTTTAGAAAAAAGAAAAAAAAATGGGTGTGGTAAACATACTTTCAGTTTTTGAAATGTTTTTTTTTTTTTTTATCCCCTCAGAACGGGTTCTCACACAGGTGAATTGTTATTTCATCAACAATCTTTGGGGAGCCCCCCCACGAAGACAGACAACCGTCGCCATAGAGGGAAACCACGCGACTTCCATAGATACAACCCTGATGCCCCCAAACAACACCCATCTGATAAGGTCACAGTTGATGACTGCGGACTGGATCCAAATGATTTTGCAGATTTAATCGACCAGATGTAAGGACATAATTCAGATATAACAACCATCATTATATATATATATATATATATATAGGCTATATGTATTTTTTGAGATAGACTTATATCCATCGCTATTTTTTCTCTTGTTTTTTTCCAGCCGGGAGACAACCCCCAACAGCTCAGCGCTGAACCCCGAGCCAGACTTGTATCAACCTTCACCAGCAACATCACCTGAACCAGCGTTGAATGCGACCATCCAGCCCAACGACCAGACACTGATAGCCTGGATTGCACAGTACGGGGGGCAGGAAGAAGATTCAGACACAACCACGGATCCATCAGCTGATAAGGACCCAGCTGATGAGATCACAGCTGAAGACCCCATCAACAATCAACCCACGTGGGAGGAACCGGATGTGCAGCCCAGCGACCAATCACTGCTAGCGTGGATTGCAGAGTACGAGGGGGAGGAAGCTTCAGACACGCCCACGCCCCTCTCCATCAACAGACCACTGTCAATCTGCGAGAACGCGATACCCCCACCCTCGCCTCATCATCAACCCCGCGAGAAGACTCACCAGCTTTCAGGTACATGTGATTTACATAAACAAAATGTGTATAGACGTTTAAAAAATGGTTATAGGATAGTACAACACTCTCAAAGGAGATTTGAACGTACATTGAGAGCACTCAGACGCACACACACACGGTGGATGGCATCGGCTGATGCCAATTTGAAGACAATTTTGATACATCAGAATATACAATGTTCCATGCTTGAAAAATTGAGGAATGTGTAATTTTTTTTTTGTTGTAAAAGTACAGTAAGGTAGAACAATGACACTATCACCATCACCATCATTTTAAAAAGTCCATGTATACAGAGATCAATTAAACAGCCAATATGGCTAAGCGTAGGCGACATGCAGATGAAGATAATCCAACACCTCCCTCTAAATTGACTAGATATTTCAACTCTGATAAAGCACCAACCCCTAGAACAGACTGGAGTGAGCAGGGCGTCGCTTATGCTTTAGAAAATGACCTACCTACGGGGGTAGATAATAATTACGACATTAGCGCCTGGGCTAACGCACAGACCCGGATAATCAAACGTTACATAGCCGATTTATCCCCCCGGAGAAGCTGCATTTTACAGCAGACCGGTGGAGCCATGCCTAACCCAACACAACAACAACAACACCAACACGTGGATCCCCAAAATGACGCAGCTGGCACATCATCAGAGTCAGTCGATCCACGGGGGACACCCCTGCAAATAGATGCGTTATCAGACTGCGACGACACGTCATCTAATGCCGACACACCACCCCCACCCGCGTCATCAACGTCAATCGTTACGCTTACGCCCCCACAACAAATAGCAGCATCATCAGACCGTGATGATACGTCATCAAATGCCGACACACTACCCCCACCCGCGACAGTCGCTACATCCCCACAACAAATAGACGTGTCATCAGACCGCGACGACGACGACGGTATCACTACACCGTCTGTAGGCTCTATGATTCAACCCCCAGCTGCCATCTCTCCCAATGATTATACCGTTAGACACATAGATACATTCAACGCTAGGACATACCGTCAAAATATAGACCTACGTGATATTAACACTGATAATCTCGAATTGGTGCCTGGTATGGTCAGACAGAGATTAACAGGGTTAATTGATCTAGTTACAGCCGAGGTCCCTACGGGCAGCATTATGGATGTAACGCTATCAGGTGATAGCCTAGCGGCAGATGTGCATACTATCGCCACAGTCGGAGACAATGCTGGTCCGGAATTTCTGGAACATGTCTCAGACGCAATTCAAAGCAATGATGAGTCAATGATCTCTGGGGACCTATCTCTCACCATCTCAGTTGCAATGAATCAGCAAGGGGGCGGTAGGCTTAGGTTGATGGATATACAATATAAAGATATTATTGGTCGAAAGATTAATTACCTTTATAATCCTGATAATGGTTCTGGAAATAATCTTTGTTTCGGCATGGCTATTGCCAGACATTTTAACCCTGATTTAAACAACGCTAGTCTATTGGAGAGAGCTCGAGAAATATACACTGAGCTGGGTTTTGACCATATGCATAAAGTATAATTTGCCGACATTGGAACTTTTGAACGTCATTTTGACAGCAAGATAATTATCTTTCACCACAAAGAGGCTTCTAAACGCAGACACCCATTTATGACTACAGGCGTTCCCCACCCAAAAACAATTTGGCTTTATTTATATGACGGACATTATTATCTAATCCTGAATAAAAAAGCATTCTTAGGGGGTAGTTATGTCTGTGACTACTGCTACCAGACGTATCAGGAGCCTTATTCACATGTATGTAGACACCTCTGTAAAGTCTGTTACGGACCTCTACACATAGATCCACCCCAGGCGAACACTGTTAAATGTAAGGTATGTATGCGTATATGCAAATCTCAGACTTGCTATGATGCACACAAGAGACGGGACAAGCATAACATCTCCCCCTGCGAGAAAATGAGATATTGCCCAAAATGTAAAATGATCCACATTCATAGACCCAAGACACCACACATATGCAGATCAACAAGATGCAATCATTGTGGCGTCCCACTAGGGGCGCAAGAGTCTGACCATGCCTGCTTCATACAACGTACTCCATTTAAGGAAGCCGATGAAAACTATATATTTTATGACATCGAGACAAGAATAAACGGGGAAGGTATGCATGAAGCAAGTTTTGTATCATCTATGACTCTTAAAAATGACAGGGCTAGAAATTTCAGTGGTGCCGATGGTAAAGATTGTATCGGTGATTTTTTAAAGTTCTATTCCAACCCTCGCTATGCAGAACACACGTTTATAGCGCATAACGCTAGTGGTTTTGATGGATATTTAATATTAAAACACATGGTGTCTCAAGGACTAACTCCCTCTGTCATTATTAAGGGGTCCAGATTAACAGCCATATTCTCCACATACAGAAAACAGAGATTCACAGACTCTGCTAGTTTTCTACCCATGCGTTTAGCTGAAACCCCAAAAGCCTTAGGGTTTGCTGAATTAAAAGGCTATTTCCCATACAAATTTAACACAATAGAAAATGAAAACTATATTGGAGTCACCCCCTCAAAGGAGATGTTTGGGTATTTTACAATGCGCGAATCAGATAAACAGACGTTCTTAACCTGGTATAATAGTCGTAAGTCCCTGGTGTATAACTTTGCTAAGCAACAGGCCAAGTATTGTGCACAAGATGTTCGAGTCTTACGTCAGGCCTGTATTCTTTATAGGGAAGCGTTCATCAAATGCACCAACGTCAACCCCTTCCGATATGTCACGCTCCCCGGTGCATGCATGGGTGTTTTTAAAACCACATTCTTAAAACCAGACACCATCGCGCACACCTATAACGGCTGTTATACAGGTCAGAACCGAACATTCAGCGATGCATCTATGCAATGGTTATCTTATCTGACACAAAGCCAGAATATCAACATTATACATGCTCTCAACCATGGTGAACATAGAGTTGGGGGTTATTATCTAGATGGCTTCTCCCCCGAGACTAATACTGCATATGAATTTGCCGGCTGTTTCTTCCATGGGTGTGATCGTTGTCATATTTCAAATGACACACACCCCTACAAAAACGCAACGTTTGGGGATTTGTACCATGCTTTCGCTGACAAAATAAATACGTTAGAATCTATCCATGGTATGAACGTAATCGTTTTATGGGAGTGCGACTGGACCCGTATGAAACACACGGATGCTTCCGTGGTGGCTTTCATGAGGTCTTACACACAACCCGGGCGTTTGAACCCACGCCATGCCTTATATGGGGGGAGAACAAACGCCTTAAAATTAAACCATAAGGTTGAAAACGGCGAAGCGATACATTATGTGGACTTTTGTTCTCTATATCCATATGTGCAGAGCACAAAAGAGTACCCCCTTGGACATCCAAAAGTTATTACGAGGGATTTTGATGACATCTCAACCTATTTCGGACTCATCAAGTGTGTAATAGCACCCCCTAGGGCTTTGCTCCATCCCATCCTCCCTTTCAGAGCACACGGGAAACTGATGTTCCCTCTTTGTTGCACATGCGCAGAAGGGCTCTCTAAAGATGAGTGCAACCACAACGAGAGCGAGAGAGCCCTCAGCGGCGTATGGGTTTCGTTTGAGTTACACAAAGCGATCGAGAAAGGTTATCGTATTATTTCAATTTCTGAAGTCTGGCATTTTGAACATCGCACAAAGGAATTATTCCAAGGGTACGTAAAAGCTTTTCTCAAACGTAAACAGGAAGCGAGTGGATTCCCAGCCGACGTCACTACGGATGCCGAGAAAGACGCGTACATTGCCGAATACCAAAAAGTCGAAGGTGTGGTTTTAGACAAACCAAAAATTGTGTACAATCCAGCATTACGTGCATCATCTAAACTCCTTTTGAACACTTTATGGGGGAGGTTTGCTCTAAAAGATGAACAATGTACATGTGAAATAATTAATAACCAGGATCGTTTTCTACAGCTAATGTTCAGTGATCAGTTTATTGTGAGTCAATTCCGCTTCCTCACCGATGAGATCGCTATTGTGCAATGGAAACATGCAACCGGTCAAGGCCCGAAGGGAAAATATATTAATGTCTTTCTAGGAGCTATGACCACAGCATATGCTCGTTTGGAGCTGTGGATAAACTTGGCCCCCGTGTGTTATATAATGACACCGATTCAATAATTTTCACAGCGCGGGAGGGGGAGTGGACCCCACAACTCGGCAAGCATTTAGGACAATTGACAAGCGAGCTTGAACCTGCCGAGTACATTACACACTTTGTAGCCACGGGTCCAAAATCGTATGCATTTATCACAAATACAGGTCGGTCGTCAGTGAAATGTAAAGGTGTCACGCTAAATACTAGTGTAAATAAAAATGCTGTCACATATGATTCCCTTTTAAGCCTGGTGGAAGCGTATGTGTTGGATGCTGAAGTTAATGTTATTAGAACAACCTCTGATCGAATCAGGCGGCATAAATTAACGTTACAACTAAGCAATCAGTCATTAGTTAAACGCCTTCAGGTCGTCTATGATAAACGCCGCGTTCTGAACGATTTCTCTACACTCCCACATGGATATTAATAATGTCATCAACACGCAGGGGGGCTTTGATGCACGCTTGCTGCACCCTTTTACTATGATTATTTCTGGCCCGTCTGGTTCTGGAAAAACTTTTTTTGTTAAAGCCATTATTCAAAACGCACCACAACTGATCACACAAGCGTTGGACAATATCGTCTTTTTATATGGCTGCTGGCAAAAAGTATACGATGATTTATTACTGATTAGACCAATTACTTTTATTGAGGGGATTCCGGCCTCATTAGCAGACGACAGTCTTTTTCCCCCCGATAAGAGCAACTTATTAATTATTGATGATCAGATGTCTTCTGCAGTAAATAATTCAGAGGTTCAAAATGTATTTACTAAATACTGCCATCACAGAAATTTAAGCTGCATCTATCTGGTCCAGAATCTTTTCGCCCAAGGCAAAGCAAGCCGCACTATAAGTCTCAACACTAATTATCTTGTGTTATTTAAAAACCCTCGCGATAAACAACAAATAAGCATCATAGCACGTCAAATGTACTCCAAAAATTCAAAACATTTTATGGAAGCCTTTCAAGATGCCACATCGAGTAATTATGGATATATTCTCATAGACTATAAACCAACGACACCTGACCTGTTAAGACTCAGAACTGAGTTAACCCCCGAGCGACAGCATTACCCGAGTTAAGAGCTGTCCCATCCATAGCAACAGCCGAATCTTTGATGAAAAGGGCTGTGCTGAATTGTGTATCCAATGTCTCCTGCCCATAATTAATAAGACATTCGAACAAGGCTCTATAGAGATATGTATTACTAGCTTGAGTAATAAGTCTATCACCAAGTTGAATGTCTAGCTGTGAGAATAGGCTACCACCTGGATAATTGATCAGGGTAGCTATATCATCATCAGCCAGGACTACACCGCCAGGCTTGGTGAGTTTCAGTAGGATATATAAATAGCTGTCATTAAAATCGATATATTGATCGTTTGACCCAGTAATTGCGAATTCAATTGGTGCTCCAGCGGTGATTGCAGAAACAGGTGGGATTTCAATCCATGCAGCACGCTCTATGCATGTCTGAGTTGCCGGTAGACGAAAAATATCAAGCTCACTCTTCATACACTCTACCGATTGGTTGTGAAGGAGTGACATTATTATTATTATTATTATTATTATTTAGAAGATGTCTCTGGTGTGAGTTTTAGCACGTCTACGTGGTTTGGTTGCTGTCTTTGGTCTGCGAGGAGCTGTGCAACGTCTTTGCTTATGTATTCTACTCCTTTTTTTAATGGGGCGATACCCCCTCCGACCACTAGATGGTGGTCTCCGATGGGGGTATGCCATAAAACCATTTCCGGTTTGGGGGTCAGGTCTTCCTGTTGCTTTTCTGACGATATTCTGAACTATGTCTCCAGCGATGCCTGATGCAGCAGTTTTAATATACGGTTTAGCAATAGTAAATCCACGTTTAAATAACGGAACTGCCATTCTGAATAGACTTCTAAACAGGCCACCTAGTCCCGCTCCATACTGTGTAGCGCTTCCGGAAAACCCCGCTAAATCCCCGCCCGCCTGTTCAATCAAAATAGTAATCCGACCCGTCGTTTCCGGCGTTTCCGGCGCTCTCATACGGCGTCATCATCATGCGTCAGCGTTTATGTCCAACTGGTCTGAAATGTAATTTGATAAGGACTTTTCCGTATGCAAATGGAATATGCTTGTTTTGATCGTTTTTCAACACCAGTTCAATGTCATCGATAACGTCCTTTGAGATAGGTGTGTAATGGACGGGGTCCAATGATAAAGTGGTCACGCGTCGGTCCGTGTCTGATATATTAATCGTTCTGAGCAGCTGTACATATTCATCACCCACGAGTTGATGCTGGCATATGTCTGAGTACACGAATATATTATAAACACCCGCGTCAATGTCGGCTTGAAATTCAGCGGTCGCCGGCTTAGGAATGCAGAGGTGTTCCACATTTGGTCTCATCCCTAGGATGGTTGCCAGCCTTCCAGTACATATTATTTTTTATCCAGCGACCCCACCGATTTGGACATAATTTGTGACTTCATTATAGGTTAGTACTATAGGAGGGTTAGGGTTATTGAACACAGTCATACATGTGTGGTTGAAGCATGATAAAATACTAGGGATTGACCCATAAGTTCCTATTTGCATAGAAACGGTTCTGAAAATCTTCTTTTTGCTTCTAACATCAAAAACCATTATGTCTGCGTCCTCTAATGGGAAGGTAGGCCAAGACTTCGGGTATTGAATTTCTACCAGGCCTACTTCAAAGGCTTCTCTAAACACTAATGGTTTCGCCAGCTTTGTCCGATAACTCCAAATTTTATTGTTCGGATATATAGCGATACAGGCGTTGCTAGGCAACGTAACGTAGAAGCCCGCCGCTTCCGTGGTGGCCATGTTGTGCATGACGTAACGCGGTGGCTGTCACGGGCAGAGTAGCCTCCTAGCTGTCATCCACCACTATAAATATTATATGTTAATCATATCACGCTCATTAATCCAGGAATTAAAAGATTCTGGATAACCGCGCCAGCTGACATAGACCTGTCTTACGCCTTTTGATTTCCTCCGTTTAATTATTCTCTCTATTTTAAACGGTTTGGTTTCATCAATAATGACCCTTTGAAGTTCTGGTTCATAAAAACACCCTTTTAACGATTCCCCGGATAAATCTCTGATGCGATAGACCACCGGATGTCTAGCGACTCGCTCATATATTATGAAATATTCTTCGGTATACCCACCTCTGTAGGCTTTATCGAATATGCCTCTTTGTTTTGAGATCCGCACGTTATCTCCGATATTAAACTTGAACGATGGGGTCGGCACGGTGTGTTTCTTGTATAGTCTATTAAAAACTATGCGTTCATTTGTTTTATTTACTTGGCTGGGTGTCATGCCGATCGAGCGGTGTTTGGCATTATTGTAGGCGTAGACTAAATCACTTAGAATATCAATGTATCTTCTCGAGTTGACAGCTGTCAAATATCGCCACATCCGGGATTTTATCGATCTATTCAGCCTCTCGACAACGCTGGCCTTAGTCTCATTAAATGTCGTAAAATGTTTAATGTTGTATTCCTGGGTTAACTTTTTGAAATTACGGTTGAAGAATTCTGTTCCTTTATCCGACTGTAATTTGATGGGAATACGACCGTGTATGAGGATACCTCTGAATGCCTCTGTGACAGCTAGACCCGTTTTATTTTTCAGAGGTTGGACCCATGCAAATTTACTGAATACATCTATACACGTTAGTAAATATTTAATGCCATCATTCTCCATCGAATATTCAGACATATCTACTAAGTCTATCTGAAACTGTTTATCGATTCCCGAGACAAATACTCTATTGCGTTTGAAATTTCTAAAAACCGGAGTATGTAGGGTATATGCATCTTGTTTTAATAGATAATCTTTGACGATGCTCTCATTCACCGGGCCCTCATCGTCATTTCTGACTGCCTCACAAAGTTTAGCAATGCTAGAGAAACCCGCGGGGTTAGCTGGGTCTAAATAGACCTTGTCTAATCGCTGCTCCATCGTGATCTGACATTATGACAAACAGTTATATATCTTATATTAGAGTGTGTCATGTGTGGTTATAGTCAACCAGCTAAACCGGATGTCACAGGGGGCTACATGGCCAGACGCACAGTCCGTACTCAAAAACAACCCGGGGTGAAACACATGTATCAGATTCATTCCTAGCGGAAGTCCCGCAATGTTGACTATGACTATATATACACCTATATACAGATGCAGCCAGCCAAACTGAGACCACTTCCCCGCGACTGTCCTGCGCGCAACGTGCGGCAGTGCTGCGGTGGGAATATTTTTTTTTCACCCTGTAAGTCCACTTCTGTTTTCACCCACCAGGAGGCGCAAAAACACACCGTCTGATTAGCTTTCTGAAAGACTGACTTCGCCCTGTGATTCGCCTGCCTCTCAGAGCAGTCCACCGTCAGTAGCCTAGTACACAGGAAAAACTGGAGGGTATTTTTCCCAGAGTAAATATTATTTTCCTCTCAAATAGTAATATTTAATCATTTTGGAGCATAATTATTACCTGCAGAGTGAGCGCAAAGTTCCAGACAAAATTATATTGGGGTATGATTGGGGTAAACAGCATGGTCACGCCTACTAACGCCCACTTTATTTCCGATTCGGTCGCCATTTTTCTCCCCCTATACTATAGCCTACAGTAGCGTTAAGAGAGAGGATGGACATAATTAAGCAGTTGGGAAGCCCTTTTCTTCACTTGATGGATCAAATGCCAGGTAAGTTTATTATTGATTAACATGTGTCAGGTTAAACTGATTTGCAACATTACAGGTAGCCACAGTTACCTACATGTAACGCTAGCCATCTGTTGAACAGGCTGGGCTGATAACATGCTAACGCTACGTTAGCATGCTAACGCTATGTTAGCATCGGACTAATTAAACGTCTTTGTAGTGGTTTATCGACAGTAAGTTATTAACGCCAGGTGGGTCGGTGCAACACGAGTATTAAATTGCTAGCGGACTTTGAGACACGTGTGTTTTGCTCTGAACAGAGCGTGGGTAGGCGACTTCTGTTGCAGTTTTGTCATTCGGTGCGACACGTGTGGTTGACTGAGTGTAAACAGAGGACTGTAGGGTGACAGTTTTACTAGCGGCAGATGGACATAAAAGTTAATTTGACACACTGGTCGGTCCAACGCCTGAACGGAGCACTGCACTGGGTTGACTAACGTTTTACTAACGTTAATGCCCACTGCAGCCTGTTGCACCAGCTGAACGTAAGTTCTGTCTTAAGTTATGGTGTAAAGTCCACACTAACTGCTACGTTCAAACTAGCTTACGTTTCAACTTACGCACAGCTGGTGCAACCCACTGCAGAAGCGTGTATTGCATGGTGTACACAGCACTGTGGTTCCCAACCTTTTTTGTCTTATGTACCCCTTGAGCTGTTTTTCCATGACAATAGTACCCCTCACTCATGCGTGTTGATGATTACATACAAGTAAATCTATACAAAATATATGTTTCACTGAACTGCCGGTGTTTGGGCTTTTTAGTTGTTGTTTTTTGCCATTATCAGTAGCAGAACAGTGTAGCAGTTGACACTTGCCAGCAGAACTAGTTGCGGCACACACATCACATTTTAACAATGGGCTTATGAAATGACTTGGAATATATATATATTTATTTATCATTTTGGAGGTAAAATGTATTCCCCAATCATTCCAAGTACCCCCTGCAAGCTGCTCAAGTACCCCTAGTAGGTACAGTACTGTATGTGAACGGAAACGCACTCAACACACATTGGAGGTGGAACTAGAGATAGTGCTTTTGTAATACGACTGTAATTGTAACACTCCTCATAATGCACAAGTTGTACTGTATATCTTAACTAGTAACTGTTAAAATGACTAAATTGCTGTGTATATTTGTGATAATGCAATTGAAATGATAATTTATTAATTTATTTGCCATCAAGGATGCAGGCTGTACGAGAGAAGTTCCAAGAGCGCCAGAAGTGGCAGGAAGGCACGCTGTACAGGAAGCTGGGAAAAATGGTAGGGCTGTCCCAGAGTCTATTTTTCAAATACAAATAGACTCTCGGTTCCCAGATTGATTCAAACATAATATTTTGAATGCATTCCCCGACAGCTGGAGAAGCCGGATATAAGCTCTTATTCTAACAGCTGGAACACAGTGTCTGCGTGAGCAGTGCGTGTGCGCTGCAGAACTGTTTTTAATATTGGCCCCCATGTAAACAGGTATATCTTGTCTGCAGATTGAGCAGGATTTCACTCTGATGTCTCAGAGACGGAGAGAAGCCAGAGCAAGCCGCCGAAAGACAGCACGCAGCAGCCGACAGAGCCAGCCACGTCCCCGCCGACAGCAGAGGAGGAGCAGTGAACCGACACACACTATATCTACTGGCCTCATTGCCGTTACTGGGAAAGGCCAAAAAACTACTGATTTCTTTTGCACATACTGTAATCTGACACATATCTGAGAACTGTAAACCGTTTTGCAGGCATTCATTTAGTTTGACAGTTATTGAGAGTTGATTTGAATGAAGTTGTGGGCCATGCACTAATTACACACATTCCACATGAACTCAGAATCAACTCTCAATAACTGTCAAACTAACTGAATGTCTGCAAAACTGTTTACAGCCAAATAAATCAGCATTGTTTTTTGGTGGACTGTCACTTTAACCAAGTTGTTTTACTTGTCTAAACATAACCAGACAGACTATTTTAGGTTTTTACAAATAAGACACTTCCTATATAGCCACGAAGCTCTCGAAAATATCAAATCCCCTAGGACAATAGAAACGCTGTTGATCAGTCTCCAAATTAATAACTCAGTGGACAAACCCATATCCAGCATGTAAAGTGGAATGGTAAAATGGGCTTTTATCCAAAGCCTGCTCTACCGCCTGAGCCACAGCCGCCCCTGCATGTACACGTCGTTTTTAACAATGGAACAGACGAACTCTTGTTACTTTTCACATACAGTATAGTCACGCCGAGGGACTTCACAAATAGTCAACATAAGACGCTTTGGATATGTCACATTCATAAATTTATGTCACCTGAAAGAAGAATATTTTTGTGTTTCTACATTGTTTTTCAGAGCCTGCCTGTAAGCAGTGTCGTCCAAAGCAAAAAGAGTGGCAAGATGGTCTCAAAGCTCTGAGGGAGCGGAGCGGAGACGGAGCCAGAGCGCTGTGGGTCAGCGGATCGCCTGAACGCTGCTGCGGTACTGTGGGCGGCTGGTCGGACCCCGCCCGGGCGTGGAGGACACGTCGGCCTGGCTGGCGTCAGCCAAGCACCTCTTACAAGATAGAAAATATACCAGGGACCCCCTCATTCTGATTTGTGATTTTGGGCTAAGCTTAATTGTTTCCACGGTAACATGCTTGACTTTTAAATTGATAGGTTTGTTAGATTAGAATGTAATCCATGAACAATTTTAGATTTAAAGCATACAATATTTTCATTGAACTATGAAGCTTTTGCAACAACAGAACTTTTTTTTTTTTTTTTTTTTCCCTGAAAACTTTTTAACCAATAAATGGTATTTATATTTGGGAAAAGCTGCTTCTGTCTCTGTCCTTGGGTATTTTAAACTGCTCTCCCTTGTGCCGAACCTCCATTGTATATTTGAGTCTATTAAGTTCCTAGGCTCTAGCCAAAAAAAACCTAGGTGGCGTTGTCAGCAAACACCACTAAACCAGGCCACACGTTCAGTTCTGCTGAAGTGGGCAGGAAATCAACCCACAGATCCTTTTGATTGTACAAATGTGACCGTTTTGACAGAACTATGGTTCTGTCAAACCATAGTTTGACAGCTGCTGCTGCACGGATGCACCGCACAAGAAGGGCCCTGATTCCCCGCACAGCAGATATGTCAATGCGTTTTGGAGGTGGTGTGTGCTTTGCGCCTGTGGGGGTTGTCTGGCAGGGTAGTCTGATGTGTTGGTCTGAAGCCTCATTGGCGTGCACCTGGACCTGGGTTGTGATGAATGTGCGAGGCGGGGGTTTGTGGGTGTATAGGGGTCGATACTGGATGAGGTCATCGGTGTTATGATCTGTAAAAACATAAAGAGACAATAGATGAATTAGTGGGTTTGTTCCTCCTCCTCCTACACATACACTGTAACACACACACACACACACACACACACACACACACCCATACACACACTAGCCGTATCATACCATTTGTGGGGTTCAGTTGGTTGTTTTGCTGTCCTCAGCCTCCTCGTCACTGGCGTCGCTGTTGCTCTCCACATTAAAAGCCAGTCTCTTTCTAATAGAGCTCAGAGCGGCATGTCTCGCGTCTCTCGTAATAACTGCGTTAATTTTATGGCCTATGCTGTGCATTTTGTTCCAGTCGCCAAGCTGCATGAAAAAAATTGTTTCTACAAAATCCTCAGCTGGGATCTCCTTAGGCCCGGGCCTAAAAAAGCCTGTTTTAGGCAGGCCTTCACACAGATCGTTGCCTTTAAAATTATGACATACTCCGAGATAAACAAAACCGTCGAGGATGTCACAAGGTCCGGAGCACCAGCTACGCACCTCGATTCTAAACCCACCAAACCCGTGAGAGGCACGCCACATCCAGACAGGTCTACTCTTAGATTTTTTCCCGTGCTCTGCTTTAATTGCAGGGCCCACCTCTGTTCCCATTAGAAACATGAATGTACGCCAATCTGTTGGGGTTATTTCCCCATGGGCTTGAGCCCCAAATGGACAAGGCGTTCTACATAGAACAGCTTCATCATTAAAATATCTTGACGCTTGCTCGTTCCATGCTTCAGGTGTCATTTGTGAACACGCACTGAAACACTCACCGTCCTTTCTAGCAATATCATGACTAGCCTTTAGCATTAACTTTTCATGCACATACTCGATTTTGTATCCGTAGCCACGCACGCCATCAAATTGAAATAATGCCTCGAGCTGCACAGTGCGCCTGCGCACAGGGGCCATGGGACAGGTAAAAATATTGTTTGCGTTACCTGCATTTGAAGCCATGTTCAAAAACCGCTAGCGCCGCTGCTCTTAGCGAAAATAGTTGAGTCGCTGGACTGACTGGCGTTGTTTCTGCTGCTGATAGCTGGTGGTGCCTCCAAAAGAAACTGACAGCGAGGCCTTGTGATTGTGCTCAGCTGACTAGCCTACTGGCTTATAAAGGGGAGGGGTTTCCTGTCATTGCATCAGGGAGGGACGCGCATCTCTCCTTCGTGTCATAGATGCGTGATGCGGAAGTCGCATTGGCTGTTGCTAGGTGGAAATTAAACTCGCAAGCAACTAGTTGATATGATGCAAACATCATATGGGCGAGTCAGAGATTGATTGAGATTGTGAAAATGGGCTCCGGTGTGAAGAAATATTAGGCTAGTTTAGTAGTTGCTAAATGGTCCAAATTGTATTTTGGCTGAGATAAAAAAAAACGCTGCGAGCTGCTGATATGGGGGGGAAATGCAGAAGTGCCCTTTTGGAGAACAAGTGAATTAAAGCCTTTTACACATAATGGCTTTAAACACAGGGCGAAATGGAGAAGTGCCCTTTGGAGAACTACTGAAATAAACACTTTTCACATAATGGTTTAAAAACAGAGGTGCCCTTTGAGGAACAAGTGAAAAATTGACTTTTCACAAAAAGAAGCCACGCCCCCTTTGATGACGTAAGGTGCCCAAAACCACGCCCACCTAAAAAATTCGGTTTTTTTCTTTTCTAGGTAGTACTAACCCTATATAACTACTACTGGGGATAGCGTAGATAATTATTCTGTAACTTGCAAAGATATATTGTTATGTTGATAATGCACACAACTCAATAATGACATTATGTAACGTTACTTGGTCGTTAACTAACCGAGCGATGTGGCTGAGCAGCCTACAGCTTCAGGCAGCTTACCTGATTATGAAATGAGCACTACAAAGTCGGGCATTTTTAATGATGTCCTCGTTCCAATCAGTTCAACTCAATAATGACATTATTTAACGTTACTTGGTTGTTAACTAACCGAGCGATGTGGCTGTTACTAGCAGCCTACTACAGTTTACCTGATATGAAATGAGCGAGCACTGCAAAGTCGGGCATTTTTAACGATTTCCTCTTTCGGCTTGCAACCAAAGACACCTACGGTTAGCATTAAAAGCAGTATGAGTTGACGGGATTCGGTAAAACTTTAGTCCTTGCTTTGTTGATAGTGTATCAGACTGTTCAGTGTTGTGTTGTGTTCTATTGCGTGTGTGCGAGGCTGTGTATGTTCCCTCGAGTTGCGTAGAACAGGATATGTGGGGAGAAGCTTGTATAACGTTACAGCCTGGCTCTATCGTTTATTATTTTATTAACCAAGTGTGAATAGGCGGACCCGAATACTCTGCTACAATTAGTAGGGTCATCTGTGGCACTTCCGTGACCGTGGAGAGCGAAGGTCCGTTTCTCAATGGATTTGTCATCTAGGAGGGTTAATAAACAAATTTAGCCGGGGTGTATTTTTAAAAAAGGCGGGGAAAATATTTGAGAGACCAAAATCCAAAATGGCTGCTGTGGAAATGAACTTTTTAATGCTTTGACCTACAATGATGCACAATACATGGTTTCAGAGCTTATTCTGGTCAAGGAATACATATTTGGTGTTTATATAATGATTTGACCTATTTTTGACCTTCAAATCCAAGATGGCTGCCAATTTTGAGGCAGTTTTTTCAAAATCGTCATAGAGCCTTCATATTAGGCTTGAATGACAGGTCTTCTCATGATGAGTTGAATAATATACAGTATAAGTACACAGAAGTAATCTCTGAGGTTAATAAAGTCAATGTTTGTGTGTAAACAACAGTTGCTGATTTGCGCTTTCCCATTAAATAGGGCAGGCTACTGAGAATATGGTGTCCAGTTCATCCCATCACATTTTCATAATGAACCAAAAACAATTTTGCACTATAGCCTAACATAAAATAGTATTCTGTATGCAAAGCTAGCAAGGTTAGTTGCTTGAGCTGAATTTAAAGGTCAACTCAAAACAAACAATGAAATTAACTTTGAAATTAAAACTGAATCCTAGGCTACTAAATTTCATCAGCACACAGTAAAGGAAACTTGTCTTTGAACTCAGCTGACTGTCTAGTCCTAATCCCTGTTGTGCAATGTCCCTTTTCAGTGAAGTTTTAGTTTTTGTTAAGAGTACTTTTAATCTTGACCTTGTTGGTAGGCAACGGCCCTTTTTCAGTCAAGCATTTTCAGATTAGCTCAGTCAGTCTGTGAAGCAGTCAGTGTCAGCACTTGCGCGAGCTCGCTTTTTCTCTAACTAATGTTAACATTACACACTTTAAGACACTTTGTTTGAGGATATCAACGTTATTCACTAGTCTAAAGATAGTTCTACCATCAAGAACATATAAAACAAAAGCAAAAACAATTTTTATTTGCAGAAGTCATCATTGATATTTGGTGTTAGCTAACGTTAGGTAACGTTATTATTTTTAGCTAAAGTTAATATTATCTGTCTCCACACTTCTGTCAACTGACATATGCATTTGCTTTTGAAAATAAACAGCCTGGCTTCCTTAAGCATAACTGAAGATTAAATAGAAATATAACATGACGAATGCATGTACCGATTGGTTGGCCCATCTTCCCAGGAGGTGGTGGTGTAAACATCATCAAATTTATCAACTCCTGACCAGTCTTGGGCTTTTAATTGTAAGCTGTCCCATTTGCCTTGATTTATTGTATCGGTGGGCTTGCAAGGCTTGTCACATTTTAGGACACATTCATAGGACATTGCAAATGCATATGTCAGTTGACAGAAGTGTGGAGACAGATAATATTAACTTTAGCTAAAAATAATAACGTTACCTAACGTTAGCTAACACCAAATATCAATGATGACTTCTGCAAATAAAAATTGTTTTTGCTTTTGTTTTATATGTTCTTGATGGTAGAACTATCTTTAGACTAGTGACTAACGTTGATATCCTCAAACAAATTTTTTTTTTTTTCTTTTTTTATATATTCCCCCCCCCCCCCCGATTTTGTATCCCATTTTTATCCCCCATTAGTGCTAACGTAATTTCTTTATCCTGGTTGCTACTCCACCCTCTGCCGATCTGGGGAGAGCCGAAACTGGCTCCATGCTTCCTCCGAGACATGGGCAGTTAGCCAGCCGCTTCTTTTCACCTGACAGGGGAAGCTTCACCGGTAGGACATAGCACGTGGGAGGTTCACACTATTCCAACCAGTTCCCCTCCCTCTGAACAGGCGCCCTTAACGACCAGAGGAGGAACCACATTAGCAACCAGGATATTGCATGTTTTGGTGAAGGGGGTTCCTATATGAAGGAAACCCCCGGGAGGCACGGGGAGAACATGCAAACTCCACACAGAAAGGCCCTTTTGACGACCCCACCCGGGCGGTGGGCACTCGAGGACATGCGGACGGGCACGCATTCCTTCAGCGTTCACATCGTCCCAGGTGGGAATTGAACCCACGACCTTCGAGCTGTGAGGCGATAGTGCTTACCACTACACCACCGTACCTCCTTTTATATCCTCAAACAAAGTGTCTTAAAGTGTGTAATGTTAACATTAGTTAGAGAAAACGCGAGCTCGCGCAAGTGCTGACACTGACTGCTTCACAGACTGACTGAGCTAATCTGAAAATGCTTGACTGAAAAAGGGCCGTTGCCTACCAACAAGGTCAAGATTAAAAGTCCATACTCTTAACAAAAACTAAAACTTCACTGAAAAGGGACATTGCACAACAGGGATTAGGACTAGACAGTCAGCTGAGTTCAAAGACAAGTTTCCTTTACTGTGTGCTGATGAAATTTAGTAACCTAGGATTCAGTTTTAATTTCAAAGTTAATTTCATTGTTTGTTTTGAGTTGACCTTTAAATTCAGCTCAAGCAACTAACCTTGCTAGCTTTGCATACAGAATACTATTTTATGTTAGGCTATAGTGCAAAATAGTTTTTGGTTCATTATGAAAATGTGATGGGATGAACTGGACACCATATTCTCAGTAGCCTACCCTATTTAATGGGAAACCGCAAATCAGCAACTGTTGTTTACACACAAACATTGACTTTAATGACCTCAGAGATTACTTCTGTGTACTTACTGTATATTATTCAACTCATCATGAGAAGACCTGTCATTCAAGCCTAATATGAAGGCTCTATGACGATTTTGAAAAAAACTGTCTTTTAGAGCTCAAAACTGGCAGCCATCTTGGATTTGAAGGTCAAAAATAAGTCAAATCATTATATAAACACCAAATATGTATTCCTTGACCATAATAAGCTCTGAAACCATGTATTGTGCATCATTGTAGGTCAAACCATTAAAAAGTTAATTTCCACGGCAGACATTTTGGATTTTGGTCTCTCAAATATTTTCCCCGCCTTTTTTAAAAATACACCCCGGCTAAATTTGTTTATTAACCCTCCTAGATGACAAATCCATTGAGAAACGGACCTTCGCTCTCCACGGTCACGGAAGTGCCACAGATGACCCTACTAAATAGCTTTCCAATTCTGGCATCGCACTGCACAACACGAAGACATGTCTTGCTGGAATAGTTTCACAGGCACTGGAAAACTACTTGACAGGGCTGCGCGGAGTCTGTCTTTCTGCCTCCGTCTTGCGCATCTGACGCTGTTTGTTGTCATTGTGACGTAGGCATATAAGGGGTCTATAGGTTAGGTAATATTTTAGGTAATGTATTTCTAGGTATTTAGATAGGTAGGTAGGCATTTTAGATTGGTAAGTATTTTGTAATTTGTATTTGTTTATCCATGACAAGCTGCTGATATCTGCTAACTTGCACCATGTATGATGTATGTTCTATGTTCTCTATGTTTTATGGTGTGCTGATTGTGCACAATACATAACATACTGTATGTCAGGGCTCTTCAACCGAATCCGGCCCGCCAATCAAGTCCGACCGGCCCGCGAATGAGTAAAAAATAAAATAAAAAATTAAACCTCATTTACTTATTACACTCGACTGGTTGTTTTTCAGATGTGATGTGAATCTAAAGTGAACTAAACAGGTCAGATCCACTATAAATGTTTTTCAGTAGATGCTGTGATGTAGCCACAAGAAAGGTGCAATATTAATGTCTTTCAGGAGATATGATACGATACGAAAACTTTATTGTCCACAGGTGGAAATTTGTCTTTGATTTCACCAAGACGTGTCTTACAAACTTGAAAAACACAAAAACAATAGAGAGGTCCAGTAACGAGTCCGGAAATCATCGATGCTAACGCCCCTGGTTCCATACAGTTTTCGCCTATGGGAGTTTTGAATGGGTTTTTGGCGCGATGCTTCTAATAATCTCTCTGGGCAACGCTGGCTTAATCAAACGCGAACCAGTGTTTAGTAACATCATCTTCACACATGAAGACCACTTTTATGAGTTTTGAAGCTTTTACATGCCGTTAAACGGGCGGCTAGCTAGCAAACGGCTAAATGAGACTACACTGCTGAGTCGATGTGGATATATACGTCAATAACGTCACCACTTCAAAGGGCGAACACGGAAATTCTCTTTCCCTCACCTGGTTCAGCCCCGTTCAGCCCGAGGTAATCAGTGCACACATCCAACAACAGTCCAGGTTGACTGCTGACGTGACGTGAAGCCTAGGCGACAGTGTGTAGTTCAGGATTAGCTTAGCTCGAGCATTTTACTTCTAGGGCTCGCATTTACGCTACAAAACTCATGAAAGTGGTCCTCATGTGTGAAGATTATCCCGCTGAACCTTGGTTCGCGTTTGATTAAACTTGCGTTGCCCACAGACATTATTTGAAGCATATCGCCAAAAACCCATTCAAAAATCCCATAGACAGAAACAGTGTGGAACCAGGAAGTTCGGGACTTCCGCATTCAGCCTACAAAAATACGTCATCCCTGGACCTCTCTATACAAAGTGTTAAAGATGACAGTTCAATCATGAGAGGCCAGTTGGTAGGATTAGACAAACTTTATTTAGCAATCGGCGTGCATGGCAAATACTTTGGCGCTTGACTCCATTGGCCAGTGGCGCTGCTCTTGAGGCAAGAGGAGGGCACCTGCATAGGCTAGGAGATCCCCCCCCCCCCGTGGGGGATCAGGAGTCAAGACTCGTTGGTGGCGGACTGGGGAGGTGGGTGGGGCAAAACAACGCTTCGGAGGACGGCTTCGAGGGAGATGGACTGCCGTGAAGCTACTGCTGCTATGATCGGCCAGAGAGAGAGAGGTGACGTAGAACCCTTGCTATATATATGAGGATTAACTGACGTCATATTTGACGTCATAGCACACGTCATACTAGGACTTTGACTGACCACGTTATGCTAGGACTTGACTGTCGTCAGGGGATGATCGGATTATGCATGAGTGGCCTTCAGCTTGAAATATGGTCTGGAGACCTCACTTCAATCATGAGAGGCCAGTTGGTAGGATTAGACAAACTTTATTTAGCAATCGGCGTGCATGGCAAATACTTTGGCGCTTGACTCCATTGGCCAGTGGCGCTGCTATTGAGGCAAGAGGAGGGCACCTGCATAGGCTAGGAGATCCCCCAAAAGGAAGATCTGATTACCGGAGGTTAATTGAGATCTGCAGGCGCCAGTAGTTGATTGTACTTTTCCCTTCGACCTTTTTAGCGACTTACAGCTATTTGCGGCTGGCGCTCCCAACTCGTTCAGGCACCTCGCGATAGCGCTTCCCAGCTTGGCCTACCTGGCCGCCTTGGCGCTTCGCGATTGTACTTTTCCGGCCTTCGACCTTTTTAGCGACTTACAGCTATTTGCGGCTGGCGCTCCCAACTCGGTTGGGCCTTCGTTCTTGGTACATGCTTTTCCTGCCTTCGACCTTTTTAGCGACTTACAGCTATTTGCGGCTGGCGCTCCCAACTCGGTCGGGCACCTCGCGACAGCGCTTCCCAGCTTGGCCTACCTGGCCGCCTTGGCGCTTCGCGATTGTACTTTTCCGGCCTTCGACCTTTTTAGCGACTTACAGCTATTTGCGGCTGGCGCTCCCAAATCGGTCGGGCCTTGGTGCATGCTTTTCCTGCCTTCAACCTTTTTAGCGACTTACAGCTATTTGCGGCTGGCGCTCCCAACTCGGTCGGGCACCTCGCGATAGCGCTTCCCAGCTTGGCCTACCTGGCCGCCTTGGCGCTTCGCGATTGTACTTTTCCGGCCTTCGACCTTTTTAGCGACTAACAGCTATTTGCGGCTGGCGCTCCCAACTCGGTCGGGCCTTTGATCGATCTTGGTACGTACTTTTCCTGCCTTTGACCTTTTTAGCGACTTACAAGCTATTTGCGGCTGGCGCTCCCAACTCGGTCGGGCCTTCGATCTTGGTACGTACTTTTCCTGCCTTCGACCTTTTTAGCGACTTACAAGCTATTTGTGGCTGGCGCTCCCAACTCGGTCGGGCCTTCGATCTTGGTACGTACTTTTCCTGCCTTCGACCTTTTTAGCGACTTACAAGCTATTTGCGGCTGGCGCTCCCAACTCGGTCGGGCCTTTAATCTTGGTACATTAATGTTTGACTTGGCGCTTCCCGGCTTGGGCTACTTGGCTGCCTTGGCGCAACTACCCTGCCTTTCTCCAGCTCCCTCTTTCTCTAACCCCCCCCCCCAAAAATGAGCCGGGGAATTTACTGCGCCTTACTGGGCGCCATGCTTATGGGGAGCCACCACCAACGAGACATTTTAAAGTCCGGGACACTGTTCGTTGCCATGCTCACCGATTAAGGGAGGAGGGTTCTTTGGGCCGCCAGTATGGCCGCCTGCTCCGGGCGGATGTAGCTGGAGAATGCCGGTCAGGACCAGCAGCCCATTTGCTGGAGGGAGGCGGAGGACACTCCTTGCTCGGCGGCCGAGGTGGCCGCTCCGATCCTGAAGGAGTGGCTGGAGTAGTTCTTCGTCGGGAGGTTGCATTGCTGGAGCGTCTGCTTGAGGTGCAAGGTGAACCAGGATCTTGTCATGTGGTGACAAGGTGCGATGAGGAACAGGGGAGCCGAGGGGCCGGTCCGGGGCGGTGACGGCCGGTGAAGATGTCATCAGATAGCGACCATCTTTTCCCCCTGAGCAAACGCCCGTTTGCTACGGACTGCTCATAGCCCTGCTGGCACAGCTGGGGCCAGACCACGGGGAAGTCTGGGCAGATTCACGGTGATTGACGGGAACCGGCTTGGAGAAGCGCTGAAGCTGGAGTGCCGTAGCATCTCGGGCACTCTGGGCAGACTGAAAGGTCCATGGGCGAACGGTTCATTCTGGCGGCAACAGCTGAAATGTAGTGCTTAATGCATGAGATATAAAGAAACTGGTTAATAAACAAGTGAGCGAAAGCGATGGTTTCACCGCCTTGCAAGTGCACCATGGACTGCTAGTTGCAACTCGCAGTGATATGTTATGGTTGGCCACATATAGCGATGGGGTTCGCAGCCTCTTGTTACCTGACTAGCGTGACACTGTATCAATTATTTTAGCTTTGGTATTGTTTATGGTTAAGAAGGGGCAAAGCCGTCTCTACTTTCTGAGACGGCTGAGGTCCTTCAACGTCTGCCGGACCATGCTGAGGATGTTCTATGAGTCGGTAGTGGCTAGTGCCTTCCTGTATGCTATTGTGTGCTGGGGCAGCAGGCTGAAGGCAGCGGCTGCCAACGACTCAACAACTGATCCGTAAGGCCAGGGACATTGTGGGGCTGAATCTGGGCTCTCTGACTGCGGTGTCAGAGAAGAGAACGTTGTCCAGGCTACGTTCCACCGTGAACAATGACTCGCACCCACTCCACGGCGTGCTAGTCGAACACAGGAGTACGTTCAGTGAGAGACTGATTCCACCTAGATGCAGTACGGAGAGGCACGGGAAATCATTCCTGCCTGTGGCCATTGGTCTATTTAATGCCTCTCTTAAAAGAGCACCTCGGAGACGCTCAGTCTCCCTGAGACTGAGCCAGCCGATAGGTTAACTGTGCCTGGCTGAGCCACGTGTAACGTATAGGGCAAGCCGACTTAATATAGTCCAGGGTTTTTGACACGGAATGTGTACTTGCCTGACGTATTTTGTATTTTGCTACTTAGACATTCCACTTATTTTTGCTTCTAGCGCATTTACTATTTATTCTATGCGATGTTGTGTTTTTTTTTTCTTTTTTTCTGCTTATTGCTTAATACTGCATTTGCATTGCATTTACTACTGTTTATTTTATTTTAAGCTATGTGTGTTCTGTGAGCGAGCTACTGTAACTTGTCCCAATTTCCCCTCGGGGATCATTAAAGTCGTTCTGATTCTGCTTCTGAAGAAATGCCAGAGGCATTTTACTTTGAAATTCGTTGAGCACAGGAAGTGGTGTATTAAGACCGGGTAGCTTGACACGGAAAAGACGTCAGCATTCCCTGGGCCGTCTGGCTTCGGTCGGTCTGAAATTGTGCAGTAACACTCATTCTAGCTGATGCTCAGACAAGCTCCATGGGCCAGGGGTGTTAGAACCCAGCCAACATTTGTATGTGGGGCCCATGTGGGCCCTACATGGGCTGAAAAATGGGGCCCACATGGGTTTGTAAAATGGGTCTTATATGGGATTGTCCGTGGGTTAAATAATGGCCCCATGTCAATTGCCCATATGGGTTTCATGCAGGATTACACTTGGTCTTAGGTGGGGCCCAACTGGGTAACATACACAACACCCAACTTGGTCCCAGCTTAAAGTTCTATGTGGGTACTACATGGGTCCTACATGGGCTGACATATGGGCTATAAGTGGGATTGTCCACGGGTTCCATAATGGCCCCATGTCAATTGCCCATATGGGTTTCATGCAGGATTACACTTGGTCTTAGGTGGGGCCCAACTGGGTAACATACACAACACCCAGCTCGGTCCCATCTTAATATGGGCTATAAGTGGGATTGTCCGCGGGTTAAATAATGGCCCCATGTCAATTGCCCATATGGGTTTCATGCAGGATTACACTTGGTCTTAGGTGGGGCCTAACTGGGTAACATACACAACACCCAACTCGGTCCCATCCTAAAGTTCTATGTGGGTACTACATGGGTCCTACATGGGCTGAAATATGGGCTATAAGTGGGATTGTCCATGGGTTCCATAATGGCCCCATGTCAATTGCCCATATGGGTTTCATGCAGGATTACTCTTGGTCTTAGATGGGGCCCAACTGGGTAACATACACAACACCCAACTCGGTCCCAGTTTAAAGTTCTATGTGGGTCCTACATGGGTCCTACATGGGCTCAAATATGGGCTATAAGTGGGATTGTCTGCGGGTTCCATAATGGCCCCATGTCAATTGCCCATATGGGTTTCATGCAGGATTACACTTGGTTTTAGGTGGGGCCCAACTGGGTAACATACACAACACCCAACTCGGTCCCAGTTTAAAGTTCTATGTGGGTACTACATGGGTCGTACATGGGCTCAAATATGGGCTATAAGTGGGATTGTCCGCGGGTTCCATAATGGCCCCATGTCAATTGCCTATATGGGTTTCATGCAGGATTACACTTGGTCTTAGGTGGGGCCCAAATGGGTAACATACACAACACCCAACTCGGTCCCAGTTTAAAGTTCTATGTGGGTACTACATGGGTCGTACATGGGCTCAAATATGGGCTATAAGTGGGATTGTCCACGGGTTCCATAATGGCCACATGTCAATTGCCCATATGGGTTCCATGCAGGATTACACTTGGTCTTAGGTGGGGCCCAACTGGGTAACATACACAACACCCAACTCGGTCCCAGCTTAAAGTTATATATGGGTACTACATGGGCTGTAATATGGGCTATAAGTGGGATCGTCCACAGGTCCCATAATAGCCCCATGTCAATTGCCCATATGGGTTTCATGCAGGATTACTCTTGGTCTGATGTGTGGCCCAACTGGGTAACATACACAACACCCATCTGGGCCCTGGGTATAATATTTAAGGGGCCCAGATGTTAACCACTTGGGCTGCTAGAAGTGGGACCTACATAGGTCTCATAAATCACCCACTTTAGCCCCACATGTAAGACCTAGTTAGATTCCACTTCAAACCCACATGGGCAAACTCAGGTGGGGCCACTGTGGAAGCCGTAAATGGGTTTGCCTATGGGTTCCACAGTGGCCCTACCTGTTTGCCCATGTGAGCTTGAAGTGGAATCTAACTGGGTCTTGTGGGACAAAAGTGGGTGATTTATTTGAGACCCATGTATGTCCCACTTCTAGCAGCCCAAGTGGGTAACATCTGGGCCCCTTAAATATTATGCCCACGGGTTCCAAGTGGGTCATCCTCAAATTTAAATGGGAGACCAACTAAGCAGTATATTGCTATGTAACTCCTGTAAACACAATAATAATAATAATACAAATAAATAATAATAATAAAAACATTGTATTAAGTTTTACCAGGTTGAAAATACAATAGCAGACAATATATATTTTCACAGTTTATTAGAAAAAGCCATAAGATTGTATTTGCATTACTTGAAATTGGCACAATGGAAGTGTCACTACATGTACAGGTATAAACCACAAATGCTACCACATGTACACAACCTATATATAATACCGTATAGACACCTTTTTTACAGCTCTTAAGTGCCAAGAGAATAGCCTGGAATAGGTTTGTGATGGTTACCGCATTACTGCAGTCATGTGACTACCACAGGGTTGAGCTCACTATGCCATCACAACATTGTATTGTACTTTTATGTTTTATTGTATACTTTTACTATTATTACAGGCACACCAAAAGCACTTGTAGCAAAACGGCAAAAAAGGATGTCCTAACTGATAAATAGTAAACTATTCACGTTTGTAAGTTTGATGATTGAAATTGAACGCTCATTTTGATACATTTTCGATTCAGAATCGAAATCGTGGCACCCCTACCAGTTAGTTAGATTCACAAATGAATGGGAGTTACCGGCACAGCTCCATACCCCCATTAAAGTTACGAAAAACAGACATTCCAACAGCGCCAAAAAGCACTGTACATGTTGTGACTTGTGTACTCACCACGCGATGAAATATTAATCCAAAATGTGGATAAAGTCATAAATAGATAGATAGCCAGAACTACTTACTACTTACCAAACATGGCCGCCAGGTGCAGTGATTTCACACAGCGCCTCAAAAGCCGAAAACAAAGTAACCGAATTAACAGAGTAGACAGCGCATGGTTAATCTTTGTTAGATCTCGGTGTTTGGATTTACTTCGAAAATGGCCGTTTGCAGTAACTTTGGATTAATATTTCATCGCGTGGTGAGTACACAAGTCACAACATGTACATAGAGCGTTTTAGCGCTGTTGGAATGTGTTTTTGGTGACTTGAACAGGGGTATGGAGCTGTACTGGTAATTCCCATTAATTTGTGAATCTAATTAACTGGATGGCTGTACCTCAGTGTACTGTACGGAGAGTAATGGTAAAGGCATTGTTTATCGTGTTTATCTATGGGCAATTATGGCAAATAGGTGAATAGAGTTGGCCTATCCCCTAAACTCTTGTCTTTATCAGGAAATTGTATAAAACTCACAGACAGAGACAGTACTACAGACTCAAACATTACCACAGTTCACTGCTGTTCAGGACTTGATGATTTCCAAGGCCTGAAGCAACCGACGCTGTCAATGATGGGCAGGCGAGATATTTCCGTTGTCTTGGAGTCGATGACTGTCTTACCCCATGTGCCGTGTGCGACTGGAAGGAGAAGAAGATAGGGTTAGGGCCCACATTCAATATGGCTGCTGCACAGTGACACTGTGACACTTTCTCTTACTCTATGTGACATGTTTCTAGACATTCAATGTTTGTCTGACATGTAATGTATTTGTTGTCTTGGACCCCAGGAAGACTAGCTGACGCCTAGGCATCAGCTAATGGGGATCCTTTTTAATAAACAATAAACACTGGAAGTTTGTGGGAGGACTAGATGGTACATTTATTATACATTGGTACATTTATTATTTAAGTTGATCTAGTGACACTAGCTAACACCATATCTATATACATATATAACTACTGTTTGAAGACAATACTCTGAATAAGACACTGTGCTGCTGTGTAAACAGCACTTTCTGATTACCTTAACCTGAATAAGGTCATAGTAAGCAATTTAATTAAGCCATGTGGAGTATTCTGATCTTAGTCTCATTATTGAAGTGCATTGTAGGCATGTAAACACCTTCATGACGCCCTATCTGAGTTTTCACAGCATTTTAAGTCAAACTGCTCGACAACACCTCTAGCTTGCAGCTTGCACAAGGAAAGATGGCTGCCACGGTATAAAAAGAAGTCCATTAACTATGTCTGTTGCATGTAAACAGGAATATGAATGAAATATTCTAAAGCAACTCATGCAAACACCTTAATCGAAATATTGTCGGATTTAGATTAAGGTCAATAGTTTGATTATTGCAATTAGGGATGTGAATTTCCGGTTAATTTTACCTTTGATTAACTGACACCCTTAAATCGGTTAATTACCAAAAAAAGACATGCGCATTGGATTTGGGGTTTCACACGGCATATGCAACCATTATTTTAGACAGTGTGACAGTCCGCTACTGCAGTGCTTCTCACACTTCAAAATCCACTTGAATTTGACATTAGTCTTATGTATTATGTTTGATGTCATAGATTGTCTGCAATAGCCATATATTTTCGCTTTTCTGTCATCTAGAGCAATGGTTCTCAACCTTTTTGAGCCGCGACCTAAAAAAAACTTTAGGCTGGGGTTCACGACCCCCCCTCCCGCCGTTACCCAACCCAATGACAGTGTGCACGCATTCACAAACTGATTTCACTCACTCACTGAAATCATTTTTATAGTTTATATATAGCTTTACATTAAACCATTGATATCTGAGATTTAATCATCATGGGATAATTTATTTTCCTTTATTTTTGGACAATCATCCCACGACCCCCCAAAATAATCTTGCGACCCCCAGGTTGAGAACCACTGATCTAGAGAAGGGCAGGGCAGCGGAATGGCCGCTGATGAGGATGCTTGTTGCTTCACGAGGAGCAATCTAAATTTAATCTATGTTTAATCTCAATTTTATTTATTTTATCATTTTATCCTTATTTATTCTTAGGGGTACGGTACAGTACATCTGTATATTTATATACTTTCTCTGCCCTTTGGTCTAGACCGTGGTTTTTCATTATGATTTGATACTAGGGCTGGGTATCGCCACTGTCTTCCCGATACGATTCCGATACACAAGGTCCCAAGTCGATACGATTTCCGATACGATATCGATATTTTAGTTACAATACCAGTTTTGCTTTGATAATGGAAGATATTCTCAAATAACTAATGCTGTAAATTGTACAAGGAACCCTCTAATCTGGTGCATTATTAAAAAATATTAATATTTACATTAAGAATTGACCATAAAGCAAGCAGTTACATCATGTAATTATTTTTTATTTAAACATGACCAACATAGTCATTCAACATCTTATCTTTCTTTACAGTCTTCGGTCTATTTCTTTAGTCTTCTGTGAGAAGCCAAACAAATTTAGATTTCCACTATACAACAGAATCATTGAACAGCAGCATGTTGTAAACAATGTTTCATAAAGTATAAATGCTTTGTAAATAAAATAAAATAAAATACAGCTCATGAACATTTCCAGTTCACAAACATTATAGTGCAAACAGATTTGAGCTCTGTACATCTGGCTCATGGTGCATGCACAATGCACATGTAGCCTACAGTATTTAAGTTTTTCTTTCAACTACAAACATAAATAAACGTCAACTTGAAACTATGTTTTAACTACCACACACAGCCTATAACATTATAGCCTATGTTTATTAAAAAAGAAAATAATAATAATTGTAAAATGCATTTTAAAAGATCGATACTGGGATTTATGTATACATGAATATCGATTCAATATCGATATATCGATTTTTTTAACAGCCCTATTTGATACAATGATACATTGGAGCTCTTTCTTGTAATCTAAATGTGCCGAGAGTGAAGGCAGTCACTCGCCACACTGCACTTTGCTACTATGCACTTTAGATCTCTACTGTGCACTTTAGATCATTGCTACAGTTGTCATATTTGCACTTTAACTGTTGTGTTGCACTTTAAACTGCTGCTCTAGACTGTTCTTATGTTGTTTTTATTGTCTTATTAGTTTTTATGTATGTACTTTGTATTACGCTTTTTGCAACACAAATTGCCCTTTTGGGACACTTAATAAATATTTAATCCGTCTGTTTTAAAATGTAAGTGAAAGTAAGAACGGCCGCACAGAAATGCAATGCATTTTAGTATTCCAGTAGTCCAGTGATTCTCAACTTTTCAAATCAAGAACCTCTAATTTCATCCTTATAACTTCTTGTGAATTAAATAATGGTGAAGATTAACATCAGTTTGCTGGGGACCCCCTGGAACCAAGACCCCCTGGTAGTCCCTGGACCCCACGTTGAGAACCACTGATCTAGTCTAAGTAACGGTCACCTGGAGCTTGTTCTACTCTGAACAGAATAGTCAGGATGAGGATAGCCCCTACTCCTATGACAGTGTATCATACTTCATGTGTGTGTGTGTGTGTGTGTGTGTGTGTGTGTGTGTGTGTGTGTGTGTGTGTACTGTCCTTACCATGCATCCATCCTCCAGGAATAGTGAAGTGGCTGTTGCCCTCGGCTAAGATCTTGATCTCCTTGGAACCCTGGCACAGTAGCACATTCTTGATGCATTGGTGCACATGAAGGAAGGTCAGCTGGAGGTTGACATCCACAGGCTAGGAGCGCTTGCTGCCATGGGAGGAGAGAGGAGGAGGAGGGTGGAGTTAGCAGCTGGTACTGAGAGAAGAGAGGAGGGGAGTGGATGAGAAGGAGGATGTGTTTACCTGGAAGCTGTCAGTCATAGCCATGCTGATACAGGCATGCTTCTTCTTCGTGATGTTCTTGCTGGTGTACCAGTTCGACCTCGGTCTGGGTGGGCAGGTCTCTCAAATATCCATGTTGCAGTAGACCTTGATGGAATCCTGAGTGCAGCCCTGGTCAGGGTCGATCCAGTGCTCGCCTGGAAGAGGAGAAAAAGGTTTTGATACCTTGTCTGAACACGTTCTGGAGCGACCATTCCCAAAATACTGCTCAACATTTAAAAAAAACACGAAAGTCAACCTTTATTCCAGAAGCTTTAAAACATGTCACTAGTCTAAACCGCTAATGGAGAATGGGAATCCAAATAATGAAACAAACCGCCTGTATTTATGACGTAAATGATGTAATGTGTTCCTCGACAAGCAGTATCCTACTGCTCTACCGGAAAAATCCCCTTGGAGACTCACTGCTGGTTTGACTTCAGTATTTCTGCCCTACAAACTCAGCACAAACAAACCATCGTGGGATCAGCAGGACTCTACTGTCCTACAGTTCCACCGTCCTAAACCCCTCAGAGACTCATTGCTCTTCTAGACTGGCTATCATATCTTGATATCATGGCAGGTTCTTGCAGGTTCTTCATCTAACCCTTGGTGTTTCCATCCAACCAACTTTTCACAAGACCAAACAACCTATATCTATGATCAGTACCGCCACGTCCCACCATCCCACTGCTGCACCGTACAAATCTACCTTGAGAGTCACTGCTCTTTCAGTCGGGGTGGCACATCTTGAGGTCACGGCAGGTTCTGGTGGGGTTCTTGCAGGTGCCCTTGGGGCTGGGGATCTGCTCGATCTGCTGGCTCAGGCTCTTCAGGTTCTTGTTTCCTAAAATGTCTATTATATTAGAAGCAGTCAAAAACTGCATGTGTTTAAAGGGGTTTCTCCATTACTGTGTGTGTGTGTGTGTGTGTGTGTGTGTGTGTGTACTCACGCTGAGAGGCGACCTCCATGGCGGTGCTGAGGAACACCCTGTCCAGTGGCTCAGCAGGGTCCACAGATGCAGCTTCAATACAGAAGAAAAACAAGATGGGTTACAAGCTGTTGTACATGTGTAAACAACAGGAAGATGACACTTACCGAGGGGTGGAGGGTGCGTGGCCATCCCAGGAGGGAGGAACAGCTGCAGTCTTCTCTCCTTGTCCTGACCCAACATATACAAATGTAAATGCGTTCATCTAAAGGTTCCATTCCATGTCGGCCCCATGCCAATTGCCGATACGGGTTTCATACCAGTATTACACTGGGTGTTAGGTGGGGCCAAGCTGAGCAACATACAAAAGACCCATATGAGTCGCATCTTCAGACAAGCTTTGTATGGGTACAACATGGGCTAAAATCTCGGTTGCAAGCAGCTTTGACCATGGGTTCCATGCTGACCACATGCAGATTGCACACACATGGGTTTCACACTGGACTTAGATGTATACATTATAACTAGATTGTTTAAATGGTAAGTTGACGCAAAAATGAAAATTCAGTCATTAACTACTCACCCCACCAATGGAAGGTGTTTTGGGGTGAGTATAACTGATTTTTTTTATTTTTGGGTTAACATCCTTTAAGGCAGTGGGTCTCAATTGTTTGGCTTCAGTACCCCCTTTCCCTGATTTCTGAATCCTAGTACCCTCCTTTACCTGACAAGATTTGGCTTCGAAAACTGTAAAACTGATAACCCACCTTTTGAAGAATATATCATTACAACATAAAACAAATAGTGTAAGAGTTGCAATTCGTTACCTCCTAAGCAGATTTATTTTAACATTATATTTATTTTCATGATTGTTTCTTAGATTTTTCCATTTCCCCCTTTCTCTCAAGTACCCCCTGTAGTACCTCCATGCAGGGTGCTGGCACAGCCATCGGGAGCAATTTGGGGTTCAGTGTCTTGCCCAAGGACACTTCGACATGCGGACTGGAGGAGCCGGGGATCGAACCACCAACCTTCTGATTAGTGGACGACCCGCTCTACCTCCTGAGCCACAGCCGCCAGAAATGTAAAACAGTGATCAGCTACACCACTAAACAGACTGAAGGAGGAGAATACTGGAGCACTCAGGTCATATTTATATATATATATATATATATATATATAGATATATATATATATATATACATACATATATATATACACATAGGCCTACATAGAGCCTCATCTCTGGAAGAGGTATGACCCAAGCAGTGTTTACCTGAGCAGGTGGAGTGAGGCCAGTGTGGGGTCAGTGCCGGCGGTTCTCTGCCAAGATCTCTGTGAAATGTAAAACAGTGATCAGCTACACCACTAAACAGACTGAAGGAGGAGAATACTGGAGCACTCAGGTCGTATTTATATATATATATATATATATATATATATATATATATATACAGTGATATATAAACAGTGATCTACAGCTACAGCACTAAACAGACTGTGACAAGACCAGACGTTATTTGATGCATAAACCACATAGCCTTTTCCCCCTAGAATTAGCGGGAGTCTTGAAAAATCCACCCAGCCTGCTTTGCCGTTTGCTTGCTAGCAAATAGTGTAAAAATACTTTAAAACCACCCATCAGCTGCCAAAATATTGCACTACAGACTCACATTAATCGAATTGCTGTGTCTGCACAATAAGTGCTTTAATTTTTTTTAAATAACTGAAAAGAAGCGCAAAGCTCAGTTTAGTAGAATGCGTGGTACCTCGCTGCTTCAGGCAGGCTGTGTCCGCGCGGTGTGAGACCACCGGCGCGGACACAGTTACATATCTACAAGTACACAACTAGAACAGGTTTATATGGAATTATTCCAAATTAAATGTCTTACCTTGTTTAATACCGTGTTTGTGCTGCGCACTCGAGCTGCAGCCACTTGAAAGACGAGCTGTCTATCTTGGCTCTGCATCTGCGCAGTAGGGTTTCCAATGGATTGCTGCATTCATGGTAAAAGGGAATTTCCAAAATCAGTACCTAAAACAACATTTCCAACCGCAACCGGTATTTTTTTGTTACTACAAAATAGTTTTAGGGAGAGTTTACTTATCTTAATACAGTGTAGACAACTATAATAGAAAAGTCTGTTGGATAATAAACACATTTGTATTCCCTTTCAACCATGTTAAGATTTACTCTCCCAGCATCCCTTGAGTGCAGCACAGGTGCACCTGATCACCCAACAATCGTACACTCAGTGGAATGTGGCTGCAGACACAAACTGCTCTGACTGACTTACATTATAGTGGAGTTTGGGCCAGTGCACTTCTGCTGTATTTTATATTTTGTTTTTTATTGTCATTGTTTTAGACAGTATTTTATATCATTGTTAAGTTATGTGATGTTACATTAATATTTAAGAGATTCTGATACTGTGTTTGTCATTATTTTAGACAGTATTTTATATCATTAAATGATGTGATGTTACATTATTTAATATTTAAGAGATTCTGATATTGTGGTTTTTATATTTTGGTAATCACTTAACTCAAGAGAAGACCATTCAGCTTGTTCTGTCATTCTCCCCTGCCGAAGGCCTCTCCTCAGGCTGTGATCTTACAGACACAGGCAACACAGATCATGAGTTGAAACCTTTTTTTAATTGAAGGTCCATTTATGAATTTTACAACTTCAATCAGTGGAGAAATGTTTGACTATGCCTTGCACCTGAGCACTGATCCAGTTCACTGGTCAAACTAACAATGTCCTTGTCAAAAATCCTAATTCACATTGATATTTGGAACCAAATATGGTGAACTTGGTGGGGAACATTTGCTCCACTCAACCACCTCAGACAAGTGGCAACATTAAAGGAAGCAGAATGGTAATGTGTTGTTTGTTGTCAGGAGGCAACCAAAGTATAGTGTTGTTCTCTTGGTAAGTATATGTCCAGGCCTAACCAACTGGCCTCTTGGTATTGAGAAAGGGCCAGTGTCTCACCAGCAAGCAGCAGCTGAGTGATAGCTGGGTGCTGTACGCTGGGTCCAGGTGGTTGGATCATTAATGGTGCAGGTATTTTAAAGGGTACCTATGACGATTTTTTTTTTTTCAGGATTGGCCACTAATAATGAGACGATGGCACAGTTAAAATATTAGCCTCCAAAAACAAGGCCTTGTGGAGTTATAGCCCTTTCTATTGGTCAAATGTACAAATAAAGTAACGACTAGTTTCAAAACCTCTCTAGGTAGACGTTGATTTCAGAGTGAGCTAAAGGGCATGTGGGTGTCAAAGGTCAATCCAGCACGCAGAAAACAGGGTTTATTGTTTTATTCTCTGCCGGAGGTGTGGGACCCGGGCAAGGTGAGGGGCAGGGCGGGTAGTGGAGGGGGACTTGCCTGGGTCTCTGGGGCCCGGGAGAGGGGCTCCTATAGCCTGGGTAGTGGATGGGTGGTGATAGGGGGACCTGCCTGGGTCTCTGGGGCCGACAGAGGGGCTCCTAGCCTGGGTAGTGGATGGGTGGTGATATGGGGACTTGCCTGGGTCTCTGGTGCCCAACAGAGGGGCTCTTAGCTTGGGCCGAGGATGGGTGGTGATAGGGGGCTTGCCTGGGTGTCTGGTGGCCGACATAAGGGGCTCCAGGCCTGGGTAGAGGATGAGTGGAGGTAGGGGGACTTGCCTGGGTCTCTGGTGCCCGACAGAGGGGCTCTTACACTCTTTGGTTGTAACGTTAGTAGACTCGTAGTGGACATGTTTAGATAACCCAGGACTGTGTTAGAGTAGGCCATGTGCATCTTCTAATTAACCAGACTAGACAGATTCAAGTGGAAGAGTTGACATTTATTACAGATTAACTCATTGAGTGCCAAGGACGGACATGTTCGTCATTTCAAATAGTAACGTAGAGTGCCAAGGACGGACATGTTCGTCAATTGCGTTTTTTGACGGTGGGGCGTCGATCAAAGCCTTCTGCCTCTGATGTACAAATATTATAGCTATTGGATGTGTCTAACCTATTTTACAGAACCCTTAGGTGGCGACAGTGCTCTCCACATAACAGAAAGGCAAGGAAAAAACAAAGAAGAAGTCGTTATGGAAACGGAAATCGCATCGCATCCGTATGCATCGATATGCTGAAGCACGTTACTGCAGCTGTGCCTGCAGCAGCCAATCTGCTCCCACAATTGAGCCGGACAGCACATCCGCACATCCACACCGTGGAGTTGTTATTATTCTCAACTGGAAGCATCGTTGCCGGTGACAAACACACGCGGAACGCTGTAAAAAAGCAGGATGTCGATGTCCCTTCACTGTGCGCACAGCAAACTCAGCAGAGAGCCACCACAGACAGGAGGAGGAGTGTGCAGTTGAGGCGAGGCGAGGCGAGGCGGGGCGGGGCGGGGCGGGGCGGGGGGGGGTGGGGTCACGCAGAGCAGCGCGCAACACCCAGACAGACCCAGGCAGCAGGACAGGATTGACAAACGCAAGCCAGAATATCCGATGCCCACCAGATGACTCAGTGAATGTGCTTGAAATGCTGCATTTCACAAAAGGCGGAATAACTCAGCTTCTAATTTGAAAAGTGTCTTTTTGCTCAAAACAGCCTATCTTCTCCGGCTCATAACTAAAGAACGGAAAATGGGATCAATAAACTTTTTTTTGCAGATGATAGAATAGAGTCTCATCGTTCTTTGTGCGTGTTCAGTGTTTACATAGTAATATCACACAATATTCTGTGGGCCTCGAGAAATCACTGAAAACGCTCTGAAACTCTGGCACTGGGAGCATCCGTTCTCCAAAAGTGGCTGGCACTCAATGAGTTAACAGCAACTGCAGATGACCTAATAACGTTAATCATGTCAACATTTCATAAAATGTTTTATCCTCAAACAACAAACCAAAAAGCAATTTAACTGAACTTTAATACTGAATGTAATTTAATTTATTGTTGATTTGATCATGTACTCTCCTTTCAAAATGTGATTTCCATTCTTAGACGGCTCTTTTTTTAGTTGGTAAAACAAAACCAAAAATCCGCCTACGCTACACTTAAGGCCACACACCAACAGTGACGTGAATAAGCATTAGGAAAATCCAAACCGAACGTGATTTTGCGGTTAAACAGGTTCTCATCCAACCATTGCAGCATAAAAAAAAATAATAATTAATGTCAAGCAGTGGCAACATGTTTGAGAGGAGAGGAGAGCATGGAGAGTTTCACTGCTTGGCACCGAAGTCCGTTTTCAGATCTACTTCTGTTGGACAGTTTCAGTCCCAGAGAGTTGATTGACCCAGCGCAGAGGCTATCTGTTTGTCTGACGTGAAATAATATCAGAAGAAATAACTGAAATAACCAGTTTTAACACCATGCCAGCTGTGCGCATTTGGCAACCTGAGGGTATGTGGCGAGCTGGTGATGACGAGAGGAGCGCCAGATTCTTTCAAAATGTGTGCCAGGCGTGAGATATTTGAGCTAATATAGCTGCATTTGCACTTCGCACTTGGTGTAATTTCATTGTCGTAACATTGATTTCCCTCTGAATCAACTTTTTAGGTGTGGCTTGTGTCCTATCATGTGGTTACTCATATGCTCAGAAAGGCTGGGCTGCTGCTGTGTGGCGCCTGTCTGGTCGTCACTTGTTCGTCTATTCTGGGTGACCGGCTCGGACTGACAATGACATAACGATATTAGCTTATACATTACGTGTGTGTGTGTGTGTGTGTGTGTGTGTGTGTGTGTGTGTGTGTGTGTGTGTGTGTGTCAGTAGACTGGGTTAGTCAGTAGACTGTGTGCGTGTCAGTCCGACTCATCACCGCTCATGTTTTCATGTTGGGGTCCTGTTGAAGCCGCACGCGATTGAATGACACAATCTGATTGGTTCATCAACTACAGCTATCCACGATTTGCCTGGGTAGAGTGACGATTAAAATATACATTTATCAAAAAACCTCGATCAAACCAGAGCTGCCAACAAACAGTTTTAGACTTAATAGAATTATTTGACATCATACATAAAATATTGTGTAACCTTTCGATGGGGATCTATCAACAACACGAAAAACGGTCTTGGCCCACCAACTACAGAAGCGAAAACAGCTTTTTGGCAACTGAACGACCTGCTGAAGTCGCAACGACCCCATCTTTTGCAGACATGCTTAGTATGCCCTTCTCAACAGTTCTGGGGGATGTGGTGTCATATCGTTCAGCGAAACCAAAATGGCGGCCAAATAGGGTTGTTTTATTAAAGCCTGAAGGCCCGAAAACACCTTTTTAACCATAACTTCGGCTACGCTGGATACAATGGCCAAACCTTTTGCACACGTGTTCAGGGGAACGTTCTCAACTAGTCTGGGGGATGTGGTGTCATATCGTTCAGCGAAACCTAAATGGAGGGGGGAGGTGCAATCGTTTAAAAATCTTGAAATTAGGGTTGCTTATAACTCCTAGGTTATAAGTCCTAGGGGGCTGAAATTTCTTGTGGGAACTCCTCTCAAATTATGGATTCCGCCCACAAAAAACCGGAAGTCAAAACCACTCCCACATACCGGAAGTCGCGTTTGGGCCATTTCCCTTGCTCAGATCGAGGTAAAAAGTGGTTTTTCGGGCGTCTCGCCAAATTTCGAGTCTCTAGAGTACCTACACGGCTATAAAAAAAAATCCCGCCCCAAAAAAAAAAATGAAAAAAAAAATGTATTTCTATCTCCGGAACGGAAGGTTGCACAGAAATGATACTGACACCGTTGGATTCCTCGTCGAAAAGTACGTCGCGAGTGGCCCGCCCCTTTCCTCTAAAACGTTTCCTTAGGGCCTATTTCCGCAGAAATGTGGATATCCATAAAATTGCGATTTTCTCCCTAACCCTAACCCTGACCGGGAAACAGAAAAGCTTCACCCGACGTACTTTTCCAAGACGGTTCGAATGGGCCCTTGCTCGAGTCTCTCCGACAATGGGAAGTGGTCGAAAACGCTTCCTAAATGTCCAATGTTCGACCAAAAAAGTTGAAATGGCTGTATCTCGGGAAGGAAAGGTCGTAGAGAGTCGCGGTTGGTCGCGTTGGATTCCTCGTCAAATTCTACACTAAATAGAGTGGTGAAAAAACAAAAGAATTTCAACTTTTTTTATTACAATGGCCAAACCTTTTGCACACGTGTTCATGGGAACGTTCTCAACTAGTCTGGGGGTTGTGGTGTCATTTCATTCAGCGAAATCAAAATGGACGCCAAATATCCAGTTAGCTTACGTTAAGACCACACTTATTACGTTAAGACCACACTATTTACCGCGAGAGTTTTCTAACATCTTTGTGTGTGTTGTTTATGTTCCACCAGATACGAGTGCCACCAGGGCAGCGAGCCAGATCGCAGACTGTGTTCACGGCATCTTCAGAACAACTATACTGGTTCTGGGTGACCTAAATCACTGTGGCCTGGAGAAATATCTGCCAGGCTTCCAACAATATGTCACATGTGGTACAAGGAAGCATAACATCTTAGACAAATGCTATGGCAACATCAAGGAGGCCTACACAGCCAGGGCTAGGCCTCCACTCGGTACCTCTGACCATAAGGCTGTCTATCTTCTTCCCACATACCGATCAGTTTTTAATAAACCGGTAAAAAAGACAATACATGTGTGGTCCAGGGATGCAACAGAGGAGCTCAAAGGATGCTTTTTTCCAGAAAAGCAAGTTGTGAAAAGCAACTGCCACTACAGCGCCCCTGGTGGGCAAACTGTGCCGGCATTCACCACACTGGTTTGGGGCCGCCCTCCGATCATGTGCAGTGTGTGTGGTTCTGGCCCTAGGAGCCAAATAAGAGCCAAAAAGCACATGTTACTGAACCCATATGGGTTCTACACAATCTGACCAGATCAAACCCATGCCTATAGCCCGCATAGATTGATTGAAACCTGAAACCTTTATTTATCCCCGTGGGGAGATTCAGGTGTCTAAAACAGCGACAGGAACAGCAGACGTCAAGATATTGATAAAAAGCATAAAACAATAAAACCAATAAGAGCAATAAAATTCAATGGATCCTGTAAAGTGCATAGCCATGTGCCACGGTGCATGTGCGAGAGCAGTGCAAACGTGTAAAGTGCCAGTTCATGTTCATTCAGTTTATGTAGATGCCTTATGGGGCCCATATAGTCAGCCCACATGGGCTTATCATGTGGGGCCAACACTACTGAACCCATATAGGTCCCACATATTGTCACCATTTCCAGCCCATGTCTAATTAGCCCACATATATCCTGTATGGGGCCCATATAGGAGGCCAACATGGGGTTACCATGTGGGGCCAACACTACTGAACCCATATAGCTCCCACATATTGTCACCATTTCCAGCCCATGTCTAATTAGCCCACATAGATCCTGTATGTGGCCCATATAGGAGGCCCACATGGGGTCACCATGTGGGCCAACACTACTGAACCCATATAGGTCCTACATATTGTCACCATTTCCAGCCCATGTCTAATTAGCCCACATATATCCTGTATGGGGCCCATATAGGAGGCCAACATGGGCTTATCATGTGGGGCCAACACTACTGAACCCATATAGCTCCCACATATTGTCACCATTTCCAGCCCATGTCTAATTAGCCCACATAGATCCTGTATGTGGCCCATATAGGAGGGCAACATGGGGTTACCATGTGGGCCAACACTACTGAACCCATATAGGTCCCACATATTGTCACCATTTCCAGCCCATGTCTAATTAGCCCACATAGATCCTGTATGGGGCCCATATAGGAGGCCCACATGGGGTCACCATGTGGGGCCAACACTACTGAACCCATATAGGTCCCAAATATTGTCCCCATTTCTAGCCCACGTGTACTTAGCCCGCATATAGCCCATATGGGGCCCATATAGGAGACCCACATGGGGTTACCATGTGGGATCCATGTTACTGAACCCATATGGGTTCTACACAATCTGACCAGATCAAACCCATGCCTACTTAGCCCGCATAGATGCCTTATGGGACCCATATGGTCAGCCCACGTGGGCTTCCCATGTGGGGCCAACACTACTGAACCCATATAGGTCCCACATAGTGACCCTATTTCCAGCCCATGCCTACTTAGGTCACATAGATCCCATATGGGGCCCATATTGGAGGCCCACATGGGGTTACCATGTGGGACCCATGTTCCTAAACCCATATAGGTCCTACATAGTGTCCCCATTTCCAGCCCATGTGTACTTAGCCTGCATATAGCCCATATGGGGCCCATATAGGAGGCCCACATGGGGTTACCATGTGGGGCCAACACTACTGAACCCATATAGGTCCCACATAGTGACCCTATTTCCAGCCATAGTCTACTTAGGTCACATAGATCCCATATGGGGCCCATATAGGATGCCCACATGGGGTTACCATGTGGGGCCAACACTACTGAACCCATATAGGTCCTACATAGTGTCCCCATGTCCAGCACATGTGTACTTAGCCCGCATAGATCCCATATGGGGCCTATATAGGAGGCCCACATGGGGTTACCATGTGGGGCCAACACTACTGAACCAATATAGGCCCTACATAGTGTCCCCATCTCCAGCCCATGTGTACTTAGCCCACATAGATCCTATATGGGGCCCATATAGGAGGCCCATATGGGGTTCCCATGTGGGACCCATGTTTCTGAACCCATATAGGTCCTACATAGTGTCCCCATTTCCAACCTATGTGTACTTAGCCCGCATAGATCCCATATGGGGCCCATATAGGAGGCCCATATGGGGTTACCATGTGGGGCCAACACTACTGAACCCATATAGGTCCTACATAGTGTCCCCATTTCCAGCCCATGTGTACTTAGCCCGCATAGATCCCATATGGGGCCCATATAGGAGGCCCACATGGGATTACCATGTGGGACCCAACATTACTGAACCCATATAGGTCCTACATAGTGTCCCCATGTCCAGCCCATGTGTACTTAACCCACATAGATCCCATATAGGGCCCATATAGGAGGCCCACATGGGGTTACCATGTGGGGCCAACACTACTGAACCAATATAGGCCCTACATAGTGTCCCCATCTCCAGCCCATGTGTACTTAGCCCACATAGATCCCATATGGGGCCCATATTGGAGGCCCACATGGGGTTACCATGTGGGGCCAACACTACTGAACCCATATAGGTCCTACATAGTGTCACCATTTCCAGCCCATGTGTACTTAGCCCGCATATAGCCCATATGGGGCCCAAATGGGAGCCCAACATGGGGTTACCATGTGGGGCCAACAGTACTGAACCCATATAGGTCCTACATAGTGTCCCCATTTCCAGCCCATGTGTACTTAGCCCGCATAGATCCCATATGGGGCCCATATAGGAGGCCCACATGGGGTTACCATGCGGGGCCAACACTACTGAACCAATATAGGCCCTACATAGTGTTCCCATCTCCAGCCCATGTGTACTTAGCCCACATAGATCCTATATGGGGCCCATATAGGAGGCCCATATGGGGTTCCCATGTAGGACCCATGTTCCTGAACCCATATAGGTCCTACATAGTGTCCCCATTTCCAGCCTATGTGTACTTAGCCCACATAGATCCCATATGTGGCCCATATAGGAGGCCCATATGGGGTTACCATGTGGGGCCAACACTACTGAACCCGTATAGGTCCTACATAGTGTCCCCATTTCCAGCCCATGTGTACTTAACCCGCATAGATCCCATATGGGGCCCATATAGGAGGCCTACATGGGGTTACCATGTGGGGCCAACACTACTGAACCAATATAGGCCCTACATAGTGTCCCCATCTCCAGCCCATGTGTACTTAGCCCACATAGATCCCATATGGGGCCCATATAGGAGGCCCACACGGGGATCCCATGTGGGACCCATGTTCCTGAACCCATATAGGTCCTACATAGTCTCCCCATTTCCAGCCTATGTGTACTTAGCCCGCATAGATCCCATATGGGGCCCATATAGGAGGCCCATATGGGGTTACCATGTGGGGCCAACACTACTGAACCCATATAGATCCTACATAGTGTCCCCATTTCCAGCCCATGTTTACTTAGCCCGCATAGATCCCATATGGGGCCCATATAGGAGGCCCACATGGGGTTACCTTGTGGGGCCAACACTACTGAACCAATATAGGCCCTACATAGTGTCCCCATCTCCATCCCATGTTTACTTAGCCCACATAGATCCCATATGGGGCCCATATAGGAGGCCCATATGGGGTTCCCATGTGGGACCCATGTTCCTGAACCCATATAGGTCCTACATAGTGTCCCCATTTCCAGCCTATGTTTACTTAGCCCGCATAGATCCCATATGCGGCCCATATAGGAGTCCCATATGGGGTTGCCATGTGGGGCCAACACTACTGAACCCATATGGGGCCCACATAATCTGCCCAATTAAAGCCCATGCCTACTTGGCCCATGTATATCCCTTATAGGTCCCGTATAGGCAGCTCACTTCAAGCCCATACCCACTCGGTACCCTTGTAGCCCACATGGGCCCCATATGGACATGTTGGCTGGGAATGGCCCCTTGCGTGGTTGTTATTATTATTATTATTATTATTGTTATTATTATTATTATTATTATTATTAAATTGTGACTCCCGCTGGCCATTTGCCAGAAAGCGATTTCCGCTTAGACGTCGGAAATAGGCAGGCTGAGATGCCCACTGGATAGGTCAGATCACAGGCCGAATAACTAGTCAGTCAGCCTCGCTTCATTTAGTCAAAGCACGAGGGACACCTACGGTGCATGTGGTGTTTTCAGAGCAATGTAAGACAGTATTTCTCTTTGGTGGGGCGGGCCGTTGCGGGCAGACGGAGTATTAAAGAGATTAATACGTCTGAATTTTACTGGACTGGTAGATTGCCCGTTTAAATACTGAAGTAATGATACTGTAGCGATGTGGGTTTGTCAGTAAACATGGGTTGGTCTAGTTGTCACGTTAGTCTGGGGTTTGACATGTCGGTGGCGATTACGACGTTACGTGAAGGCAGCGGACCAGCCAGTGTGTAGGGGACTTCCGGTCTCGGGTGAGGAGCGAGTCTGAAAACGAGGAAGCCGGACTGGATGTGTGGGTAGCTAGGAGCTGCGGAGCTAGGAGAAGCTAGCTGGGTTTGGGTGCGTGTTGTGGGGTGTTGTTTTGGCGTGGACCACGGCTGACAGTGGTCCCCGGTTGTAGCGATCCACAATAAAGTGCGGTGACAAGAACCTGACTGTTCGACTGCTTTGTGGGATCATTACAATACTTTCCTCATGGGTCCTTTCGCATCCACGGGTGACTGGTCCTCCGGGGTATGCTCGGTGTGCTGTGGTCGTCAACCCCGTCCTTGGTAGAGCCTGGGGACGCGATGATCGCGGTGCGGAAGCCTGAATGCTTGGACGCCTGGACACCCGCCTGGACACCCGTCCGATGAAGAATAGTGGGGCTGCATGCATGCTGCTTGTTGAACGAAAATGTTAGTCGCTGATTGTCAGTCTGAAAGTCTGTTGTTGACTTGGGGCGGACTCCTGGCTGGAGGGAAATGGCCGCTTTGCTTGAGCCGATTTGCTCCGTGAATGGAGATAGCAAGGAAAAGATTGACGACGTGCAAGACAAACGTAGAACATGGCGTCTCACGGCGGCCCCTCGCAGTGGAGCGCCCCACGTTGGCAGCCTGCGGCCCGGCCGTCTCGGAAGGCCAATGCGCTCCACTCCCGGAACAGGGTATCGTTGTTTGAGCTGTCGTCGCTGCCCATGGACTGTTCTGGCTCGGGATCCGGCATACCAGGAGTGGGGATTGTCCACGGGTAGAGAGGACTTGGGGGTGCTGATTCGGTCTGCAGATATGGTGCAAAACAACGCTTCGGAGGACGGCTTCGAGGGAGATGGACTGCCGTGAAGCTACTGCTGCTATGATCGGCCAGAGAGAGGTGACGTAGAACCCTTGCTATATATATGAGGATTAACTGACGTCATATTTGACGTCATAGCAGACGTCATACTAGGACTTTGACTGACCACGTTATGCTAGGACTTGACTGTCGTCAGGGGATGATCGGATTATGCATGAGTGGCCTTCAGCTTGAAATATGGTCTGGAGACCTCACTACACATATCGATACAATACAATACAGTCAACACACATTCATCCACCTTCAAGGACTTAGTACACCTTGGACTTTACAGTACGACCCAACGGATCTACAGCATGTCAAAATTAAAAATATAAAATATAAAATGTAAAAGACCTACTGTGCAAAAAACCGCAGCAACGCCAAAAAGGCATAAACAAAAAGCATTGCATAGTCTATCGCTTCCTAGTTTTATTTAAAGCCATAATGGCATCTGGGACAAATTACCTCTTGTAGAGGTTTTTCTTTGCCATCGGTTGTCTGTACCGCCTCCCTGAGGGTAAGAACTCAAATTCATTAAAAAGTGGGTGGGACGGATCGCTAGTGATACTCTCAGCTTTACTTGTGACTATTTCATCGTACAGACTACTCAGTTGTTTCTGTGGCTTCCCTAGGATCTTAGAGGCCATATTCACTATTCTCTGCAGCTTGTTTCTCCATTTAACGTTCAGATTACCATACCACATGATCATGTTAAAAGATAAGATACTTTCCACTAGGCTCTTGTACACTGTTTCAAGAATGTTTTGGCTCACTCCAAAAATTATTAAGCTTGCGTAGCAAGTGGAGACGCTGTGAGCATTTTTTAAAAATGTGGTCGGTATTCACTCTAAAGGTCAGGCTACTGTCTATGTACGTGCCTAGATATTTAAAATCATTGACCATCTCAATTGTTTGTCCATTAATGATTATGGGCTGCCGCTGGATTGAATTTTTGTTGTTCTGTAGGATAAGCTCCTTAGTCTTAGCAACATTAATTTCTAAAGAGCTTGTAGAGCACCAGTTATGGAGGCTCGTAACATGATTAAAATACATGTTCTCTCTCTCTATGTCCCCTTCCTGCAGGAGAGCAACTAACGCCATGTCATCTGCGTACTTAAATAAACGAAAGTGCCCCTGATCAATCATAAACTCATTTGTGTACGCAGAGAAGAGAGGTGGTGAAAAAATTGTGCCCTGTGGTGCGTCTGTGTTCAACACAATCTCATCTGACACACAACCATTAACCAAGACTCTTTGGGGGCGGTCAGAGAGGAAATCTCTGATCCAGTGAATGATGCCACCATTTACCCCTAGGTCGAGTAGTCTCTGCAGAAGTGTATGTATTTGCATGGTATTAAAAGCAGATGTGAAATCAATAAAAAGAACTCTAACATAATTAGTGGGGGCTTGTAGATGCTTCGCTATAGTGTTGAACAAAGTTACAGATGGCGATGTGATGTAGCTAATCAAGAAAGATGCATTATAAATGGTGTTTCAGGAGATGTGTGATGTTGCTAGCTATACGTTCTAAACAAGAAATATGGTTCAAATGTTTACAGTAGTTTTCCTTTCTTGCTGCACTACAATGTTACAATGCTGTGAGACGGAGCTAAACACAAAAGATGCAATATTAATAGTTTTTCATGAGATACTCCGTATTTAATATGAATACTAATACTAATAATAGAAAATGAGAACATACTGAATAATGACATCACAACAGTATAATCCTAATGTTAATTTAAAATTAAATATTCTTCTAAATATGGATAAAAGTCCAAAAAAACATAACATTTTCTCTGACGCTGCCCGTCGAGATTCCATTCCTTACAGCACCCCCTACGTAATAATAGTTCCAGCGCGGCTGCGAAAATGTGGTGGCGCATTGTGTCAAGTGTAGCCTACATATAATGGCTCGGGGAACGGTCCGGCCCCCGGTCCCTTAGGTTTCTGACAATGTGGCCCCCTGAACAATTTAGTTGAATAGCCCTGCTGTATGTGCTGTGAAGAGAAGCCGAAGACACATTTCCACTGTGGACAATAAAGTAAATCAAATCAAATCAAATATGTTTCTCACACATGACGGACTCATAATAGAATATGTCTCTCACACATGGACTCATAATAGAATATGTCTCACACACATGGACTCATAATATAATATGTCTCACACACATGGACTGATAATAGAATATGTCTCTCACACATGGACTGATAATATAATATGTCTCACACACATGGACTCATATTATAATATGTCTCTCACACATGGACTCATAATAGAATATGTCTCTCACACATGGACTCATAATATAATATATCTCTCACACATGGACTCATAATATAATATGTCTCTCACACATGGACTCATAATAGAATATGTCTCTCACACATGGACTCATAATATAATATATCTCTCACACATGGACTCATAATATAATATGTCTCTCACACATGGACTCATAATAGAATATGTCTCACACACATGGACTCATAATATAATATGTCTCTCACACATGGACTCATAATATAATATGTCTCTCACACATGGACTCATAATATAATATATCTCTCACACATGGACTCATAATATAATATGTCTCACACACATGGACTCATAATATAATATATCTCTCACACATGGACTGATAATAGAATATGTCTCACACACATGGACTCATAATATAATATATCTCTCACACATGGACTGATAATAGAATATGTCTCACACACATGGACTCATAATATAATATGTCTCACACACATGGACTGATAATAGAATATGTCTCTCACACATGGACTGATAATATAATATGTCTCACACACATGGACTCATATTATAATATGTCTCTCACACATGGACTCATAATAGAATATGTCTCTCACACATGGACTCATAATATAATATGTCTCACACACATGGACTCATAATATAATATATCTCTCACACATGGACTCATAATAGAATATGTCTCTCACACATGGACTCATAATATGTCTCACACACATGGACTGATAATAGAATATGTCTCTCACACATGGACTCATAATAGAATATGTCTCTCACACATGGACTCATAATAGAATATGTCTCTCACACATGGACTGATAATAGAATATGTCTCACACACATGGACTCATAATAGAATATGTATCTCACACATGGATTCATAATAGAATATGTCTCTCACACATGGACTCATAATAGAATATGTCTCTCACACATGGACTCATAATAGAATATGTCTCACACACATGGACTGATAATAGAATATGTCTCTCACACATGGACTCATAATATAATATGTCTCTCACACATGGACCCATAATATAATATGTCTCACACACACATGGACTGATAATAGAATATGTCTCTCACACATGGACTCATAATAGAATATGTCTCTCACACATGGACTCATAATAGAATATGTCTCACACACATGGACTGATAATAGAATATGTCTCTCACACATGGACTCATAATATAATATGTCTCTCACACATGGACTCATAATATAATATGTCTCACACACATGGACTCATAATAGAATATGTCTCTCACACATGGACTCATAATAGAATATGTCTCTCACACATGGACTCATAATATAATATGTCTCTCACACATGGACTCATAATAGAATATGTCTCACACATGGACTCATAATAGAATAGGTCTCTCACACATGGACTCATAATATAATATGTCTCTCACACATGGACTGATAATATAATATGTCTCTCACACATGGACTCATAATAGAATATGTCTCTCACACATGGACTCATAATAGAATATGTCTCTCACACATGGACTCATAATAGAATATGTCTCTCACACATGGACTCATAATAGAATATGTCTCTCACACATGGACTCATAATATAATATGTCTCTCACACATGGACTCATAATAGAATATGTCTCTCACACATGGACTCATAATAGAATATGTCTCTCACACATGGACTCATAATAGAATATGTCTCTCACACATGGACTGATAATATAATATGTCTCTCACACATGGACTCATAATAGAATATGTCTCTCACACATGGACTCATAATAGAATATGTCTCTCACACATGGACTCATAATAGAATATGTCTCACACACATGGACTCATAATATAATATGTCTCACACACATGGACTGATAATAGAATATGTCTCTCACACATGGACTGATAATATAATATGTCTCACACACATGGACTCATATTATAATATGTCTCTCACACATGGACTTATAATAGAATATGTCTCTCACACATGGACTCATAATATAATATGTCTCTCACACATGGACTCATAATATAATATGTCTCACACACATGGACTCATAATAGAATATGTCTCTCACACATGGACTCATAATATAATATGTCTCACACACATGGACTCATAATATAATATGTCTCTCACACATGGACTCATAATAGAATATGTCTCTCACACATGGACTCATAATATATCTCACACACATGGACTGATAATAGAATATGTCTCTCACACATGGACTCATAATAGAATATGTCTCTCACACATGGACTCATAATAGAATATGTCTCTCACACATGGACTAATAATATAATATGTCTCTCACACATGGACTCATAATAGAATATGTCTCTCACACATGGACTGATAATAGAATATGTCTCTCACACATGGACTGATAATAGAATATGTCTCACACACATGGACTGATAATAGAATATGTCTCTCACACATGGACTCATAATAGAATATGTCTCTCACACATGGACTCATAATATAATATGTCTCTCACACATGGACTGATAATATAATATGTCTCTCACACATGGACTCATAATAGAATATGTCTCTCACACATGGACTCATAATAGAATATGTCTCTCACACATGGACTCATAATATAATATGTCTCACACACATGGACTCATAATATAATATGTCTCTCACACATGGACTCATAATAGAATATGTCTCTCACACATGGACTCATAATATGTCTCTCACACATGGACTCATAATAGAATATGTCTCTCACACATGGACTCATAATAGAATATGTCTCTCACACATGGACTCATAATAGAATATGTCTCACACACTAGGGATGTCGAAAATCATAATTTTTCTTGACCGACAACCGACACTCATTAGCCGACAACTGTCGGTTAACCGAGAAGATTAAAATGCGCTATTTGACTGTCTGTGCCCCATTAAACAATTACCACAACAAATGCTTGATTTTTTTCATTAGAAAGCGTTTATTTTTTACATCTACAAGCAGAAAAAAACAAGTTGAAGCCTCCAGCCATCTAAACAAAAACATTCCTCCGATAGGCTATACTTTAGAGCTGCACGCATTGCATATTATAGGCACGTCAATTGACACGCAGCTGCCCGGTGAAGTAGTGTTTGAGCGGACGACAGCCCAGGCTGCAGGGCGCACTGACAAAGTGCGCAGCATCACTACAGTATCTTCTCCTCACTAATCCCACAGTGGTTTACCTGCTTTTGGTCTCACCCCTTTCCTCTCTCTTCACACACGCGACGAGGGCTCTGCTCTGTGTGTACATTATGAAGACGAGTCGCACGCAGCTGTCAGTAGCCGCTTTCACACCGGCCTTGAAAGTGTCAATGAATACAGTCTACAAACAATCCGTCTCTGTCCCGTTCTCCGAACTGCGATGTCTGCATCTTTAGGACACGGTAAAAACTACTGTTTGACTCTCTCTCTCTCTCTCTCTCTCTCTCTCTCTCTCTCTCTCTCTCTCTCTCTCTCTCTCTCTGAGACGTGAATTTTTTTTTTAAACCGTTTAACTGATAGTATTAATCGGTTAATGTTCTAACGGTCGATTATCGGTTAAACGGTTATCGGTCGACATCCCTATCACACACATGGACTGATAATAGAATATGTCTCTCACACATGGACTCATAATAGAATATGTCTCTCACACATGGACTCATAATAGAATATGTCTCTCACACATGGACTCATAATAGAATATGTCTCACACACATGGACTGATAATAGAATATGTCTCTCACACATGGACTCATAATATAATATGTCTCTCACACATGGACTGATAATAGAATATGTCTCACACACACATGGACTGATAATACAATATGTCTCTCACACATGGACTCATAATAGAATATGTCTCTCACACATGGACTCATAATAGAATATGTCTCTCACACATGGACTCATAATAGAATATGTCTCACACACATGGACTGATAATAGAATATGTCTCTCACACATGGACTCATAATATAATATGTCTCTCACACATGGACTGATAATAGAATATGTCTCACACACACATGGACTCAGATTCAGATTCAGATTCATTTATTTAGAAGATGGGACATTGCACATTAATGGACAGTACAGCCGTACAGTAAATATGCCAGGTTTTAGCCCAAGGGCTAGTTTCCACCTGTAGTCCCATGGCAGGTTGATGCAATCTTGAAAAGAAAAAAAAAATTAATAATACAAAAAATGAATAGTATAAAAGGTTAGTAAAACACAAGGTGAGTAAAACACACAGAGCATGCAGCAAAACATGACAGACAATATGCTAAAAATGATCACATTGTTGGTTTGATCTGAGCCACAATTTCAATTGGCCTTTAAAGGTGGCGAGACTAGGGCATTCTCTAAAAAAAAGAGGTAGATTATTCCAGAGGGTGCTTCCCATGTAGGATAAGGTCCTCTGGCTAAAGCAAGTTTTTCTAAAGGGGACCTCACAGACCTTGTTTGTAATGGCCCGAGTGACACGGGTCGAGTTGGCGGTCGAACGATATTTAATGAAGTCAGCTAGAGGAGGCGGCGCCAGTCCATGTAGAACTTTGTATATTAAACAGGCAGAGGTGAAATTTCTAAAGTTCTCAAAACTTAGCATGTCATATTTACGTATGACATGACAGTGGTGATGAGAAAAGGGTTTTTTATCTAGTATTTTCAGGGCTTTTTTATAAAGTAATTCGGCTGGTAATAGAATATGTCTCTCACACATGGACTCATAATAGAATATGTCTCACACACATGGACTGATAATAGAATATGTCTCTGACACATGGACTCATAATAGAATATGTCTCTCACACATGGACTCATAATAGAATATGTCTCTCACACATGGACTCATAATATAATATGTCTCACACACATGGACTCATAATAGAATATGTCTCTCACACATGGACTCATAATATAATATGTCTCTCACACATGGACTTATAATATAATATGTCTCTCACACATGGACTCATAATAGAATATGTCTCTCACACATGGACTCATAATATAATATGTCTCTCACACATGGACTTATAATATAATATGTCTCTCACACATGGACTCATAATAGAATATGTCTCTCACACATGGACTCATAATATAATATGTCTCTCACACATGGACTCATAATATAATATGTCTCTCACACATGGACTCATAATATAATATGTCTCTCACACATGGACTTATAATATAATATGTCTCTCACACATGGACTCATAATATAATATGTCTCTCACACATGGACTTATAATATAATATGTCTCACACACATGGACTCATAATAGAATATGTCTCTCACACATGGACTCATAATAGAATATGTCTCACACACATGGACTGATAATAGAATATGTCTCTCACACATGGACTCATAATAGAATATGCCTCTCACACATGGACTCATAATAGAATATATCTCTCACACATGGACTCATAATAGAATATGTCTCACACACATGGACTCATAATAGAATATGTCTCTCACACATGGACTCATAATAGAATATGTCTCACACACATGGACTGATAATAGAATATGTCTCTCACACATGGACTCATAATAGAATATGTCTCTCACACATGGACTCATAATAGAATATGTTTCTCACACATGGACTCATAATATAATATGTCTCTCACACATGGACTCATAATAGAATATGTCTCTCTCACACATGGACTCATAATAGAATATGTCTCTCACACATGGACTCATAATAGAATATGTCTCTCACACATGGACTCATAATAGAATATGTCTCTCACACATGGACTCATAATAGAATATGTCTCACACACATGGACTGATAATAGAATATGTCTCTCACACATGGACTCATAATAGAATATGCCTCTCACACATGGACTCATAATAGAATATATCTCTCACACATGGACTCATAATAGAATATGTCTCACACACATGGACTCATAATAGAATATGTCTCTCACACATGGACTCATAATAGAATATGTCTCACACACATGGACTGATAATAGAATATGTCTCTCACACATGGACTCATAATAGAATATGTCTCTCACACATGGACTCATAATAGAATATGTTTCTCACACATGGACTCATAATATAATATGTCTCTCACACATGGACTCATAATAGAATATGTCTCTCTCACACATGGACTCATAATAGAATATGTCTCTCACACATGGACTCATAATAGAATATGTCTCTCACACATGGACTCATAATATAATATGTCTCTCACACATGGACTCATAATAGAATATGTCTCTCACACATGGACTCATAATATAATATGTCTCTCACACATGGACTCATAATAGAATATGTCTCTCACACATGGACTCATAATAGAATATGTCTCTCACACATGGACTCAAATCGGGGAATGTTTTCCCTCACAAAATGTTGTTACGGGGGGTAAATTGAGGTAAATTGTACTTTAACTGTAGTTGATCGAACAATGTAAACTTGTTGTTGTCTAGAAGTTTTTTATACACTTAAGTCCTTTAGCACAGTGGCTCAACTTGGGGATCTGGACCTCCTGGGGGGGTCGCAAGATTATTTTGCAGGGGTCACGGGATGATTGTAAAAAATACAAATAAATACAAATAAAGACAATAATTTTTAAAGCTATCTAAACTTTAAACTGTATCAAAAAGATTTCAGTGAGTGAGTGAAATCAGTAAAGGTGCGTTCACACAGACCTATTAAAGTTTTTCGCTGGCATCGAGTTTACATACAAAGTCAATGCAAATGAGCGATTGAGAGTATATTCACCCGGGAGAAAAATCGCTAGGTGTCCGAGCGAGAGCGACAGAGCGAAAATTCGCTCGTCGCCCGAGATGAAATATCCCAACTCGAGCGAAATTTCGCTGGCAACAGTCGCTTGCTGCTCAACGCTGATTGGCTGCCGTGTGTGGAAATGCCTGGATATATGTATTCATATGCACTGGATGTGGCAGGCTGACATTGTGTGGGCGGTTCTGCCTTTAGTTTGCAGATGTCAATTCTCTTCCAAATGACTGGAACAAAGTAAGAATTCTCTCTCTCTCTCTTTTCTTCCTTGCCTAATTGGGCCTGTTGACGAGTGATTTAAACACAGCGACAGCACGATTCCAAAGGGTAGAATCGAGCGACAGGGAGAAAAATGAATCTCTCGGTATGAACACAGCTTTAGTTTAGAACCCTACCCTCAAGGTTTTCGGGGGTCGCGGCTCAAAAAGGTGGAGGAGCACTGCTTTAGCACACCATGTGGCAAATGTGTTGTCCAGTAATGCTGGGACAAAGGCATGGTTATGGCAAAATGCTGTCTATATAGAAATATGAGGGACTTTGTAAACATAATTTGAGTAAGAAGTTCTAAATTGTGACTTAGTGCTTTAAGAGCAGATGTGGGATTTGTAAACAGCAAGGAGGACAGTGAGGCATCATAGGCTTTTGCTTCAGCATGCGCTCACCAAGACATTTTCATCCACCATTTAATTTCCCAGAGACATTTAATCAAATGCTTATAAAAATAGTTTAACTTTGTCAAAGCCAGCGACTATATTATATTATATTATATTATATTATATTATATTATATTATATTATATTATATATTATATATATAATATATATATATTATATTATAATATATATATTTAGAATCAGTAGAGAGCACTTTTGGTCCCAGAGAAATGTTCTGTGGTCTCTCCGGTTTCTAAATATAGCTGAATCGTTTGGTTTGACCAAGTAAAACTATTTTTAGAAGCATTTTACAAAATGAATATGGGAAAATAAAATGGTGGATGAAAATCCCTTGGTAGGCATGTTGAAGCAGGAAGTGTTGTCGACTTTGGCTCTCTATTCCTCCTGCTGTCCTGGTCGTTGCTCCACCCTCTCTGCCCCTCTGGGGAGGTTTGTAGATTAGCACCTGCTTCCTCTGATACATGTGCAGTCACCAGACGCTTCTTTTCACCTGACAGCGAGGGGTTTCACCCGCAGGACGTAGCGTGTGGCAGGATCACGCAATTCCCCCAGTTCCCCTATAGCCAACAAACGGGCACCGTGACCAACCAGAGGAGGCGCTAGTGCAGCAACCAGGACTCATACACCACCGGCTTCCCACCCACTGACACGGCCAAATGTGCCTGTACGCCAGACCTAGCCGGAGGTAACATGGGGGCTTGCACCTGCAACCCTTGTGTTGGGAGGCAGGGAACACCTGCACTACCCAGACACGAGTACTGTCTCACTTCTGTCTGCTAGGTATACTTTCTGGGTAGGAATACATAAGTGCATACTTCTTCCTACTCCTTTTCCAACATGTCATATTTAATCTGTGTTGTTTAGAAGTTTGCCTATTGACTTTATTGTATTATTAGAAATGACGCGTGCTCGATTCTATCACAGGCTTGCTACTCGCCCGCAGGTGGCCTCGCCTGCTCTACTGGCATGTCACATGTGCAGCACACAATTTGCACAAATTCGCATCACTGATGACATCACTCACTGATGACATCACAATTGCTCGAGTGACCATCACTGATCACATCATGGAGTGCTCGATCACTCAGCGCACAATAGAGCTGAGCAGTCAGTCATGTGACTGTTTAGCTCTATTGGTCAACTTCGCATCACTGATGACGTCAGTGAGTGATCAGTACTGAGAGAAAAGTAGAATCCACACATTGACTGATGATGTCATAGACACTGATGTGACATCATCAGTGACATCACAATTGCTCAAGTGACCATCACTGATGAAATCAAGTGACATCACTGATGATGTCTATTACTTGTGACATCATCAGTGACATCATTACTGACCAAAATTACCACAAATCTCACAATGTGGGACCAAAATCGCAGACAGACAGAAAGAGAGACAAAGCCCACTTACTCAATTTTATATCAGATCAGATCAGATAAACTTTATTGTCCCGGAGGGGAAATTTGTCTTGGGCTACAAAGTGCATTACAGCATGTCGATCAGCAAAACATATACCAACAAGAGAAAGAAAACAACAACAACATGACAACAGTAGCATTTTAACAAGACATTGCACAGAACAGAATATGATGATGATGATGATGAGGATGAGGATGATCCTTTTGTTATTTGAGCAGTTTTTGCTTTCATTTAGTTTTGTTTAAACTTCTTTTACGTGTTGGAAATAAAGATGATCTAATCAAATCAAATATGCAGACAAGAGTAAAGGTTAAATAACTCACCCATGGTCTCATCTCCACCAGCCAAGTTTCCTCTCCAGTAGTCTGCTGTGATTGGGTGGAGCATAGCCAGGTACCGGACGTCACACAGGGTCCCGCCCCAGTTGGCCACCCTCCACTTCTTGTGCCCTTACGAAAAAGTCACATGTAATTCACATGTGAAATCTTCCATTTCACATGTGAAAACTCACTTTCACATGTGAAACGTGCAATCTCACATGTGAAATGAAATATTCCACATGTGAAAATATAATGTATGTCAAAGTCACATGTGAAAACTGCAATCTCACATGTGATTATGCTTTATTCACATGTGAAATAAAAACGTTCACATGTGAAAGTATAATGTGTGTCAAAGTCACATGTGAAACTTGCAATCTCACATGTGATTATGATTTATTCACATGTGAAATACATTTTCCACATGTGATAATTTTATGTGTGTCAAAGTCACATGTGAAACGTGCAATCTCACATGTGATTATGATTTATTCACATGTGAATAACATTTTCCACATGTGAGAATTTAATGTGTGTCAAAGTCACATGTGAAACATGCAATCTCACATGTGATTATGATTTATTCACATGTGAATGACATTTTCCACATGTGAAAATGTTATGTGTGTCAATGTCACATGTGAAACTTGCAATCTCACATGTGATTATGATTTATTCACATGTGAAAGACATTTTCCACATGTGATAATTTTACGTGTGTCAAAGTCACATGTGAAACGTGCAATCTCACATGTGATTATGATTTATTCACATGTGAATAACATTTTCCACATGTGAGAATTAAATGTGTGTCAAAGTCACATGTGACACATGCAATCTCACGTGTGATTATGATTTATTTACATGTGAAAGACATTTTCCACATGTGATAATTTTATGTGTGTCAAAGTCACATGTGAAACATGCAATCTCACATGTGATTATGATTTATTCACATGTGAATGACATTTTCCACGTGTGAAAATGTTATGTGTGTCAATGTCACATGTGAAACTTGCAATCTCACATGTGATTATGATTTATTCACATGTGAAAGACATTTTCCACATGTGATAATTTTACGTGTGTCAAAGTCACATGTGAAACGTGCAATCTGACATGTGATTATGATTTATTCACATGTGAATAACATTGTCCACATGTGAGAATTTAATGTGTGTCAAAGTCACATGTGAAACATGCAATCTCACATGTGATTATGATTTATTCACATGTGAAAGACATTTTCCACATGTGATAATTTTATGTGTGTCAAAGTCACATGTGAAACATGCAATCTCACATGTGATTATGATTTATTCACATGTGAATGACATTTTCCACATGTGAAAATGTTATGTGTGTCAATGTCACATGTGAAACTTGCAATCTCACATGTGATTATGATTTATTCACATGTGAAAGACATTTTCCACATGTGATAATTTTACATGTGTCAAAGTCACATGTGAAACGTGCAATCGCACATGTGATTATGCTTTATTCACATGTGAATAACATTTTCCACATGTGAGAATTTAATGTGTGTCAAAGTCACATGTGAAACATTCAATCTCACGTGATTATGATTTATTCACATGTGAATGACATTTTCCACATGTGAAAATGTTACGTGTGTCAAAGTCACATGTGAAACATGCAATCTCACATGTGATTATGATTTATTCACATGTGAAATAAAAATGTTCACATGTGAAAGTATAATGTGTCAATGTCACATGTGACATGACATTTTCCACATGTGACAAAATAAAGTTGTCAAAGTCACATGTGCTTGTATCTACTCACATGTGAGCTGAAATTAATTTGAGTTTCACACATGATTAGATCTACTCACATGGAAATGAATACCTAACCACATGTGAGTAGTATTCACATGTGAAACACTTTTTCACAAACTAGTTGACATTTGAATAAAGGCAATCACATGTGGAAAATGTAAAATTAACACGTGCAACCTTTGTCAGATAAATAGGTCAAATGTACAGTAATGTATTCATTTTAAATGTATGTAAAAATTAAAACACTTAAAATGTGAATTATGGAATTAATGTGAAACTAATATCACGTATGTGGTTTAAAACTTTGCAACTTATAAACGTGAATGCATAGTTTACATAAAATTATGTAATTCAATTTAAAATGTTACTTTTCCTTTTTCGATTTAAAAGTGCTAAAGAGATGAACAACTGATCAGTTATGGAGTTAAGCTATCGGAAGCCGGTTCAGATGCATTTCTGTTTATGCATAGAGGCATTTAGTCCTAACCTGAGTTCATGTGCTAAAACAGTTGGGGAGATGAGGGCCGGTGCATGTGCAGTTCAGGAACACATCAGCATCAAACAGAAGGTCACTGGAGCACATGGGTCATCTTAAGAAGTCTTTATTTGGTGCAAATCAACACACTCGCTGACATTTCCAAAGTGAGAAGTCATTGGATTCACCAGAGTAAGAAATTGCCAAGCTGGCTCATCAATTAGCAACAATCCTCCAATGCAACCACATTGACAGACCAAAATAGAAAACAGTAAACATGTCAATTGCATAAACATATAACAGCAACACAACAGATGTATATTTAAAAATAATCAACAATGCTTATGAATTACCTTTTAAAGTCAGTACATTTTCTCATTCAAACCCAATGCTTAGTACATTACATTTGGGAATACTCGAGTAAGGAGGGCGTCGTGGCGAGCCACAATTGACCTATCGATAAGCCACGCCCCTCTGACACACACACGGCTTGACTGCAGCACAGCACTGAGAATACATGGCAGCCGTCACTGTTAAAAGTTATATCCCAAGGAGGCCTGATATCGTCAAGAAGCCATCAGAAAGGACTTCACATATGCCATGGAGGGTGATGTACAACATGTAAAGCTAGATATGGTGGTGACAAGTAGCCTAGATAGTTTATAGGTTAGGCAAATCTGTAACCAAACTCCATTCAAAAAGCATGGTGGGACTTAATGACAGGTCTATTGCTCATCAGCTTGGCAAGCGGCTGTGAGCCAGCGAAATGGCCGAGCCATCGCAGGGAAACCAACAAGGGATAATATTGTGACTCGAAAATTCCACAACATTGGACCTGAAGCAGCAAAAAATACAATCGGTCTTTAGTCCCTCTCAAAAAGGTTTGGCAACAAACAGATAATGAAACATGTGTCTTTCTTATATACAACAAATTTACCACACAAATCTGTGGGCTTTACAGCTGTGAGATTGCCAACATCATCAACTGCATGGATGTGCTTTATAGCTGCACCATGTGGAGCCAACAAGTGAGCGGGTGGTGTGATGGTATTCAGTCTTGCTGTTTGTAATGTTCTTAACAGGCAAAAAACATGCTGTTCTCCAGTCAAAGTTTTGACAGACACAAATGATTCAATTTGACTTGCTGTACCATTGCGTGTTTCAACTACTGAATAATTTCTTTTGGTTGCTTTTCTATACTTTGTGCTTTTATAGACCTGAGAATTGATTATGGCTTTGTGAGAAAATACAGCATAATCCTCAACAAGTATATTTAAAGAAGTCTCTACACAATATTTCTCAAAATGATTCAATTGCCGTCTTTCAAATTTACCAAAAAGAATGCTATCTTGGTACTGGTGAGCATTTTTTGTTGCACAATAGCCTGTAAGTAACCTGTCAAATACATTAACTGCCATTTCTGTAGCATCCAAAAAGGTCACACGACTCATGGCTTCAATTTGTTTGAGAGTAAAATATGAAGACAAAATCTGCACTGGTACAGCCTGAGTACCATTAAACAATTTAAGAAGCAACCCATTGCATGATTCAAAACTGTATGCAGAATAACACCAAATTGGACCCCAGTTTCTTACAGTATCAGGTATGTGAAGTAACAAATGGAGATTAAAGGTCATGTGACAAATACCATACAGCTTTTCAAAATCTTGCACAAATTTGATCATGTCCTGTGTGGCATAGAACAGTTCCATTTGAGAAATTGAACTCTTCTGAAGGATATGGACAGCATTGCACAAAAGAAGAAAATGGAAGAAGTATGCAGCTGGCAAAAAAGCCTGAAGAACAACAGAACCATAAAATAGTAAAAAAGCTCTCCACTCTGATGCCTTCCAATATGATCGTTGAGAGAGTGACCGTGGGGTGCGAGTTATGTTGGATGGGGGTGTGAAACTTGCAAGCGTTTCATCAATTTCTTTGACTTTGTTGCCTATATACCATGCTTTATCATGATGCTTTCCATCAAACCACAGGTGTGCAAGTTGACGCATTACTCCCAGATCAATACAATGCATCGAGTCCACAATGAAGCCAGTAACAATGTTGAAGTATGGGATTAGCATAAGGGGCGTAGGGCCTTTAACACCAAATGTGTCTGACTCCCCAGCACCTGCTCTTCTTGCTTGAAAGATCATAGAATCCATGTCACGTTCAGCAACATTTTCTTGGTATGGATATACTTGGACAAATGCTCTACCCTTTGGAACCCTTCTACCAGGATGCAGACACCAATTACACCCATATTTCCCATTGAATTGTTTTATATTCTGCATCATAGCTCGTGCAACACTATCACAACAACACATGAGTGTGTATACATATGATCTGACTATAGTTTGGCCATTAAGGCACCACTCAAATCCAACATCAACCAAATTCTTCAGTTCATTTGACAAGGGTCTAAGGAATGAGCACATGTTGGGTTTTTGCAAGCCAAACCATAGACCAGTAAGAAAAGTGTGCTTCTTTCTATGTTGAGGAGGTAATTCATTTATAAATCCAAAGATGGGCCAAATTGAAAATGATGAGGACCTGAAGATGGGGACACCATCAGAATTTATTGTGAGGCTAAAGGAGAATTCATCTTTAAGATTTGTTTCACTATACATTTTCTGATATAATTTTCCATCCATTATATCATCTATTGTGGACTGGGCTGAACGGTTTTGTTTATATGCAAGGTGCTCACCTAGATTTAGATTTTCCAGTATGTGCTTGAATTGTGGAATCAAGGGCAAAGAGAAGAAAAACTTTCCATCTTTCTTTAGTTGATTTTGGCACCAACCTTTGTCACATTTGGAACACAGACTGTTGACAAGTAATCCTACGCAATCTGGGCAGTAGTAATTAATAATACAGTTTCCATTGGTGAAGACCTTTTTGAATAAGTACTTAGTGGATGGCAGGAGCGAATCTTCGGGGAGCAAGACAGTCAGTACTTGAAGAAGTTCAGTAAGTGACTCTTGTGTCAAACCTGCTGTCACTACAAGTGCCATGAGCAGTAGAACAGCCTCTCCCAGTGTTACAGTTGCTCCATTATACAAGGGTTTGCTCCAGTTCTATAAAGACAAAGAATATACAGATATACAACATTTATATGACCCAATTACTAAGTACTGCCAGTGTTATATCACTACAACTAAAACCGTAGCAAAGTTGAAACAAATGGAGTGGTAAATGGATTGTAGCTCATTTCTTGTCTATACTGACCACTCAAGCGGTTTACAACACATGCCTGCATTTCACACACACGCATTCATACACCAATGGCAGCAAGCTGCCACGCAGGGTGCTGGCACAACCATCGTGAGAAATTTGGGGTTCTTGGGGTTCAGTATCTTGCCCAAAGACACTTAGACATGCGTACTGGAGGAGCCGGACATCGAACCACAACCTTCTGATTAGTGTATGACCTGCTCTTCCTCCTGAGCCACTTTAAAATTCTGTCAATATTTGTGAACAGTGCACTATGTCCTCTTGCAAAAAGGACATACTGAAAGACACCAAAATCTTGGGATGCTCTAGTGTGAATTTTAAACTTTATGTGCAGTTCGCATACCTCCCAATATGAACATTTTGGCCGATACCAATATTAAAGCTGCAGTAGGCGATTTTAGGAGATTTTTTTTGTATTAAAATAAGTGTTAAATGGCTCTGTATTCTGACAGCCATCACTGAAATAAAGTGTCTGGTGAGTAAATGTTTACTCCCAACACCCCGCTGTACTCTGTCTCTCTCCTGTAGCCCTGCATGCAGGGTGGATGTATCTCCGCAACCGTAACTCGTATAGACTCAAGGGTGGCTGTGTTGGATTCGGGGTGAGAAAATACATATAGTTCTTTATTGGCATCGTGACCTGACCTTGCGTTTCCCAGAAAATGTAAACATTTCTCTGACTGGATAGTTTTTACAGGTCTGTACATTTCTAGCCAATCAGAGACATTTTCAAATTTACTACAGCATAATCCTCAACAAGTATATTTAAAGAAGTCTCTACACAATATTTCTCAAAATGATTCAATTGCCGTCTTTCAAATTTACCAAAAAGAATGCTATCTTGGTACTGGTGAGCATTTTTTGTTGCACAATAGCCTGTAAGTAACCTGTCAAATACATTAACTGCCATTTCTGTAGCATCCAAAAAGGTCACACGACTCATGGCTTCAATTTGTTTGAGAGTAAAATATGAAGACAAAATCTGCACTGGTACAGCCTGAGTACCATTAAACAATTTAAGAAGCAACCCATTGCATGATTCAAAACTGTATGCAGAATAACACCAAATTGGACCCCAGTTTCTTACAGTATCAGGTATGTGAAGTAACAAATGGAGATTAAAGGTCATGTGACAAATACCATACAGCTTTTCAAAATCTTGCACAAATTTGATCATGTCCTGTGTGGCATAGAACAGTTCCATTTGAGAAATTGAACTCTTCTGAAGGATATGGACAGCATTGCACAAAAGAAGAAAATGGAAGAAGTATGCAGCTGGCAAAAAAGCCTGAAGAACAACAGAACCATAAAATAGTAAAAAAGCTCTCCACTCTGATGCCTTCCAATATGATCGTTGAGAGAGTGACCGTGGGGTGCGAGTTATGTTGGATGGGGGTGTGAAACTTGCAAGCGTTTCATCAATTTCTTTGACTTTGTTGCCTATATACCATGCTTTATCATGATGCTTTCCATCAAACCACAGGTGTGCAAGTTGACGCATTACTCCCAGATCAATACAATGCATCGAGTCCACAATGAAGCCAGTAACAATGTTGAAGTATGGGATTAGCATAAGGGGCGTAGGGCCTTTAACACCAAATGTGTCTGACTCCCCAGCACCTGCTCTTCTTGCTTGAAAGATCATAGAATCCATGTCACGTTCAGCAACATTTTCTTGGTATGGATATACTTGGACAAATGCTCTACCCTTTGGAACCCTTCTACCAGGATGCAGACACCAATTACACCCATATTTCCCATTGAATTGTTTTATATTCTGCATCATAGCTCGTGCAACACTATCACAACAACACATGAGTGTGTATACATATGATCTGACTATAGTTTGGCCATTAAGGCACCACTCAAATCCAACATCAACCAAATTCTTCAGTTCATTTGACAAGGGTCTAAGGAATGAGCACATGTTGGGTTTTTGCAAGCCAAACCATAGACCAGTAAGAAAAGTGTGCTTCTTTCTATGTTGAGGAGGTAATTCATTTATAAATCCAAAGATGGGCCAAATTGAAAATGATGAGGACCTGAAGATGGGGACACCATCAGAATTTATTGTGAGGCTAAAGGAGAATTCATCTTTAAGATTTGTTTCACTATACATTTTCTGATATAATTTTCCATCCATTATATCATCTATTGTGGACTGGGCTGAACGGTTTTGTTTATATGCAAGGTGCTCACCTAGATTTAGATTTTCCAGTATGTGCTTGAATTGTGGAATCAAGGGCAAAGAGAAGAAAAACTTTCCATCTTTCTTTAGTTGATTTTGGCACCAACCTTTGTCACATTTGGAACACAGACTGTTGACAAGTAATCCTACGCAATCTGGGCAGTAGTAATTAATAATACAGTTTCCATTGGTGAAGACCTTTTTGAATAAGTACTTAGTGGATGGCAGGAGCGAATCTTCGGGGAGCAAGACAGTCAGTACTTGAAGAAGTTCAGTAAGTGACTCTTGTGTCAAACCTGCTGTCACTACAAGTGCCATGAGCAGTAGAACAGCCTCTCCCAGTGTTACAGTTGCTCCATTATACAAGGGTTTGCTCCAGTTCTATAAAGACAAAGAATATACAGATATACAACATTTATATGACCCAATTACTAAGTACTGCCAGTGTTATATCACTACAACTAAAACCGTAGCAAAGTTGAAACAAATGGAGTGGTAAATGGATTGTAGCTCATTTCTTGTCTATACTGACCACTCAAGCGGTTTACAACACATGCCTGCATTTCACACACACGCATTCATACACCAATGGCAGCAAGCTGCCACGCAGGGTGCTGGCACAACCATCGTGAGAAATTTGGGGTTCTTGGGGTTCAGTATCTTGCCCAAAGACACTTAGACATGCGTACTGGAGGAGCCGGACATCGAACCACAACCTTCTGATTAGTGTATGACCTGCTCTTCCTCCTGAGCCACTTTAAAATTCTGTCAATATTTGTGAACAGTGCACTATGTCCTCTTGCAAAAAGGACATACTGAAAGACACCAAAATCTTGGGATGCTCTAGTGTGAATTTTAAACTTTATGTGCAGTTCGCATACCTCCCAATATGAACATTTTGGCCGATACCAATATTAAAGCTGCAGTAGGCGATTTTAGGAGATTTTTTTTGTATTAAAATAAGTGTTAAATGGCTCTGTATTCTGACAGCCATCACTGAAATAAAGTGTCTGGTGAGTAAATGTTTACTCCCAACACCCCGCTGTACTCTGTCTCTCTCCTGTAGCCCTGCATGCAGGGTGGATGTATCTCCGCAACCGTAACTCGTATAGACTCAAGGGTGGCTGTGTTGGATTCGGGGTGAGAAAATACATATAGTTCTTTATTGGCATCGTGACCTGACCTTGCGTTTCCCAGAAAATGTAAACATTTCTCTGACTGGATAGTTTTTACAGGTCTGTACATTTCTAGCCAATCAGAGACATTTTCAAATTTACTACAGCATAATCCTCAACAAGTATATTTAAAGAAGTCTCTACACAATATTTCTCAAAATGATTCAATTGCCGTCTTTCAAATTTACCAAAAAGAATGCTATCTTGGTACTGGTGAGCATTTTTTGTTGCACAATAGCCTGTAAGTAACCTGTCAAATACATTAACTGCCATTTCTGTAGCATCCAAAAAGGTCACACGACTCATGGCTTCAATTTGTTTGAGAGTAAAATATGAAGACAAAATCTGCACTGGTACAGCCTGAGTACCATTAAACAATTTAAGAAGCAACCCATTGCATGATTCAAAACTGTATGCAGAATAACACCAAATTGGACCCCAGTTTCTTACAGTATCAGGTATGTGAAGTAACAAATGGAGATTAAAGGTCATGTGACAAATACCATACAGCTTTTCAAAATCTTGCACAAATTTGATCATGTCCTGTGTGGCATAGAACAGTTCCATTTGAGAAATTGAACTCTTCTGAAGGATATGGACAGCATTGCACAAAAGAAGAAAATGGAAGAAGTATGCAGCTGGCAAAAAAGCCTGAAGAACAACAGAACCATAAAATAGTAAAAAAGCTCTCCACTCTGATGCCTTCCAATATGATCGTTGAGAGAGTGACCGTGGGGTGCGAGTTATGTTGGATGGGGGTGTGAAACTTGCAAGCGTTTCATCAATTTCTTTGACTTTGTTGCCTATATACCATGCTTTATCATGATGCTTTCCATCAAACCACAGGTGTGCAAGTTGACGCATTACTCCCAGATCAATACAATGCATCGAGTCCACAATGAAGCCAGTAACAATGTTGAAGTATGGGATTAGCATAAGGGGCGTAGGGCCTTTAACACCAAATGTGTCTGACTCCCCAGCACCTGCTCTTCTTGCTTGAAAGATCATAGAATCCATGTCACGTTCAGCAACATTTTCTTGGTATGGATATACTTAGACAAATGCTCTACCCTTTGGAACCCTTCTACCAGGATGCAGACACCAATTACACCCATATTTCCCATTGAATTGTTTTATATTCTGCATCATAGCTCGTGCAACACTATCACAACAACACATGAGTGTGTATACATATGATCTGACTATAGTTTGGCCATTAAGGCACCACTCAAATCCAACATCAACCAAATTCTTCAGTTCATTTGACAAGGGTCTAAGGAATGAGCACATGTTGGGTTTTTGCAAGCCAAACCATAGACCAGTAAGAAAAGTGTGCTTCTTTCTATGTTGAGGAGGTAATTCATTTATAAATCCAAAGATGGGCCAAATTGAAAATGATGAGGACCTGAAGATGGGGACACCATCAGAATTTATTGTGAGGCTAAAGGAGAATTCATCTTTAAGATTTGTTTCACTATACATTTTCTGATATAATTTTCCATCCATTATATCATCTATTGTGGACTGGGCTGAACGGTTTTGTTTATATGCAAGGTGCTCACCTAGATTTAGATTTTCCAGTATGTGCTTGAATTGTGGAATCAAGGGCAAAGAGAAGAAAAACTTTCCATCTTTCTTTAGTTGATTTTGGCACCAACCTTTGTCACATTTGGAACACAGACTGTTGACAAGTAATCCTACGCAATCTGGGCAGTAGTAATTAATAATACAGTTTCCATTGGTGAAGACCTTTTTGAATAAGTACTTAGTGGATGGCAGGAGCGAATCTTCGGGGAGCAAGACAGTCAGTACTTGAAGAAGTTCAGTAAGTGACTCTTGTGTCAAACCTGCTGTCACTACAAGTGCCATGAGCAGTAGAACAGCCTCTCCCAGTGTTACAGTTGCTCCATTATACAAGGGTTTGCTCCAGTTCTATAAAGACAAAGAATATACAGATATACAACATTTATATGACCCAATTACTAAGTACTGCCAGTGTTATATCACTACAACTAAAACCGTAGCAAAGTTGAAACAAATGGAGTGGTAAATGGATTGTAGCTCATTTCTTGTCTATACTGACCACTCAAGCGGTTTACAACACATGCCTGCATTTCACACACACGCATTCATACACCAATGGCAGCAAGCTGCCACGCAGGGTGCTGGCACAACCATCGTGAGAAATTTGGGGTTCTTGGGGTTCAGTATCTTGCCCAAAGACACTTAGACATGCGTACTGGAGGAGCCGGACATCGAACCACAACCTTCTGATTAGTGTATGACCTGCTCTTCCTCCTGAGCCACTTTAAAATTCTGTCAATATTTGTGAACAGTGCACTATGTCCTCTTGCAAAAAGGACATACTGAAAGACACCAAAATCTTGGGATGCTCTAGTGTGAATTTTAAACTTTATGTGCAGTTCGCATACCTCCCAATATGAACATTTTGGCCGATACCAATATTAAAGCTGCAGTAGGCGATTTTAGGAGATTTTTTTTGTATTAAAATAAGTGTTAAATGGCTCTGTATTCTGACAGCCATCACTGAAATAAAGTGTCTGGTGAGTAAATGTTTACTCCCAACACCCCGCTGTACTCTGTCTCTCTCCTGTAGCCCTGCATGCAGGGTGGATGTATCTCCGCAACCGTAACTCGTATAGACTCAAGGGTGGCTGTGTTGGATTCGGGGTGAGAAAATACATATAGTTCTTTATTGGCATCGTGACCTGACCTTGCGTTTCCCAGAAAATGTAAACATTTCTCTGACTGGATAGTTTTTACAGGTCTGTACATTTCTAGCCAATCAGAGACATTTTCAAATTTTCTGGGAAAAGGAAGGTCAGATCGCGATGCCTGATATGTATTTTCTCACCCCGAATCCAATGCAGCCACCCGTAAGTCTCTACGACTTATGGTTGTGGAGATACATCCGCCCTGCATGCAGGGCTACAGGAGAGAGATGGAGTACAGCGGGGGGTTAGGAGTCAAAATTTACTGATCAAACACTTTATTCGAGTGATGGCTATCAGAATATAGAGCCATTTAACACTTATTTTAATCTAAACAAATCACATAAAAATTGCCTACTGCAGCTTTAACATTGCCGTTATTTTTCTCAACGGACCAATACAGATATACAGTATATAAAGAATTACTAACATCAGCGGATACTGATATGATTGCCAATATACCTCTTTCTCTCCATCTGAATCATCGCGGGAGTTGTCTTCAAAGTCTTCTTCTTGATGTTCCTCCTGGGAATAGGATACAGATTGCAAATGAAAAACTAGAACTCGATTTCTAGGATGGAGACTGGAGAATCTCCAATTTGCACTTACAGTACCCCCTCTACTTATACTCCCACAACTTATTTACTTATTAACATTTAGGAAGCACAAGTGATTAAGGCCGTGGCCACACTAGTACGTCAGAAAATGGACAGTCAGATTAAACGGATTGATTTGTGTCCGTTGCATGTACTACTACTATTTGTACAGCAGGTGGCGGTAGGCACATTGAATTTGGATTTGTTAAACCGGGGCCTGTACCACGAATCAAGATTAGTGTTTAATCCTAGGTAACTTTTTTTAAACCCGGATTTTCCTGTACCACGACGCTAGTTAACTTCTTACCGAGTTCGATCTCCATGGAAACGTATGCTTTGAACTTAACCTGGTCGAGGGCAGGTTTACTTCAAGGATACGGTTAACGCCATGACTGAAGTGTTGCACTTAGATAATTAAATGAAGCCTACTTACCATTTGGAATGTTTTCTATACATTTGTATTTGCTCCCAACATTTTGCCCCGCCGATTACGATGTGTGGAGAAATATCACTATTCTCTCCAAAGTGCAAGGTGCCCGGTGCGCGATTTTTTTAATATGAAAACTATGCCGGCAACCCTGTTAATTCATTTCAGCAAACACGTCATGATAGGCTACTAGAGATAATAATTCATTGAGCCTACATTTCTAAATCTATGGTCTAAATAGCCTACAGATTTTGGAAATTTAGACTGAGATTACACTTTATAAGCTATCAGATCCACTCGATTTTTATGAGGCAGACACTGTTATTCACAGTGGTAGCCTACTTTAGAAAGTCCTTCAGTAAGAAAGTCATAACTGTCATAACCAATGCGGATTTTGATTCTGACATACAGTAACGTTAAAGCTCCGCTAATTAATACACTACGGTGTTCCCCTTGCTTTTAATTTGATCCTTCAATTCTGCTTATTTCGTCAGAATTACATTCTGTTCTTCCTGCACAAAGTGCCGCTCTGCTGCCACTGCAGCTTCCAATTCCAGACGTCGATGACGTGTTTTGCGTCGACATGTTGCGATTGGTCAGACGCCGAAGAGAACGCCCTTTTTATGTGCACGCGCTCTAAACTAGATTAGAAAAACCAGGCTTGTCATATCGGGTTGATAACTAACGTCGTGGAACCGTTTACCCGGGAACGCAAAGATTAAATTTAGTCAACCCAGATCAAGGAGACAGATCCAGGATCTGTTTACCCATGATTCGTGGTACAGGCCCCGGGTGGTTCTGATTCTCCTTTGCAGCATCCTTCCCCTGCCCCGGTGACTGAGTTGGAACTTGCTGTGTAAGGGGTGAGCAGGGTCATTGAGGATGCGCTCGGCCTCGCCCAGAATGAGATCTTTACACAACTGGGCAGCGGACGTCTGATCACACCCAATGACCCTGCTCGCCATCTTAATCATGCGCTGCAGCTTAGCTCGGTCTTGGTTGCGCATGTTGATAAACACACAGATCACACCAAAGGACAAGATGCTCTGGAGGACAGACTTGCAGGATGTAATGGTCGACGTTACACAATTTCAGTTTCCGTAGGAAGAACATTCGCTGGTGCAGTTTTTTAACCTTAGCTTTAGCACACTCGTTGAACTTCAGCTGGTCATCAAATTCTATCCCTAAATATTTATAGGTCCTGACTCTCTCAATAGGTGCCTTGTTTACAAGGGTGGGTGGGACTTCTCCTGCACTCCGCCTAAAGTCTATGACCATTTATTTTGTTTCGGTAGGAAGTTATCGCAGCACCATTTAGTGAAGTGCACCACCTCCTCCTCAAAGCTGCCTAGGGAGGCATCATCAGATTTAAGGAACCCCACCAGGGCTGTGTCGTCTGAGTACTTAAAGAATGTTTGAGTGGAGCCTGAGGCTCGACACTCTGTCTATAAAATGTACAGTATGTAAGACTGGAATTCAACATCCCAATGTTTGTTGTCAGCTCAGAATGCAGTACATACCTCATGCTCTCCATCATAGGCATCAGAGAAGCTGTCATCAAGGCCATCTTCTAGACTCTCTTCTTCATGTTCCTGACACAAATGCAAGTAATGACACACTGCAGACATTCCAAAGATTGTTGTAAGCTCAGAACATTGCTAATGCAGTACTTACCTCATACTCTACATCAAAGGCATCAGTGAAGCTGTCATCAGGGTCATCTTCTAGACTCTCTTCTTCATGTTCCTGACACAAATGAAAGTAATGCCACACTGCAGAGATTCCAAAGATTGTAAGCTCAGAACATTGCTAATGCAGTACTTACCTCATGCTCTCCATCAATGCCATCTTCTAGATTCTCTTCTTCTTCTTGATGTTCCTGCTGGGCACAGGTTCGTACTCAGTAACAATGATTGTACTTCTCACAAAGACCAATTCACATTTATACATGCTAGAGAGCATCCTTCTTCTTTTTGTTTTGAATATCTCTGTCTGGCATGGGCACCTGACTTTACCAAATGGCCCGGGTTGCTCAGCCCTGGAACCCCCCCAGAGCAGGTCCCAAAAAATGATCTACTTGCCCCCTCGCTCAACCCGGGTTAGTCGCTTTCCGACCGGTGGAAAGATACAAAAATGCGAATAGAGCATGGGCGAGCCGCATCAATACCAGCGGTGGAAATAAGCCATAAGTGGAAAAATTCCAGACGTGTTTCCAAGGCCCAAAAACCTCTCTGGAGGAAGATGTTGTTTTTAACTGATAAACATGCTCGTTCTTCACCATTACGCACAGTGCAGCCGAACACGGCAGCTGGTTCATCCATAAATGTGCACGTCTCCAGCAGCTGCGCCGGATTGAGGTCGAATCACCTTCTCACCACAAATGAATCCAGAGTTTGTATAAAAGCCGACCGAGATCACCGCCCATGAACCGCACCAGAGAGGAAAGTGTTGCCCGCCACAGAACAACCGCTCCAAAACGAGACAGGCGTCTATACACCCCCAGTATGAGCAAGCAGCCGCCAACCCACACCGATCGACCAGACGGGCCCAGAGCTAAAAATGATTAAGTCCACGTTTGACAAAGTATAACTCACAGGCTCACTGGAAAATTTGCTTTTAGTGTCAAATATTGATATATGCGATTAAATGTGATTAATTTCTATTAATTAATTACAAACCCTCAATATTTTTTTTAAATCTAATCCCACCACTAGTTTTTATGTAATTGGGTGAGACCAATGACAAATCTCCTGCCTTGGCTGGACAACAAAGTTGTATTCGCCATTCCACTCTATTATCGTGTTTTACAGAGATGTCTGCGTTTTTCTGTTGTTTTTTAATCTGGCCCACAATAGCGAGGCAACTCTACATTTCCGAATCTCCCTGAGTGAGTGACTGGAATGCATTTAGGTCAGTTAAATGTAGGGTTGGGGGAGGAGCAGCTGAGACCAAGGGGTGGAGGGAGGAGTGCACGCAGAGCAGAGTCCTGCATCGGGTCGCGGGGTGCGGGTGGTATTTTGACTTAATTTTATTTGCGGGGTCGGATCTGGGTAAAATAAACAACATGCGGGGCGGGTAGCGGGCGTTGGGCAATATAGTATTTATGCGTCGTCATTGAAGCATAGTGCAGGCGAGCTGCTGCTCTCTTCCAGGGGGCTCACTCACTCTGTTTGTATGTGATGCATGTGTAAGACAAATCGCTCATTTCCACCTTGTCACAACGTGTCATGAACTGTCGGCAGCATCGACTGAAGTAGGGTAGGCTACAGTACAACCACACTTTCCTGCATCATTCCCCTGTTCTCCGGAGGGCTGCGAGTGCAGACTCTAGCCTACCTGACGTTCTGCCTCCTCCTCCCTCGTCCCTCTCTCTCCCTGTGCCAGCGTGTGTGTGTATGTGCAAGTCCCCTCACTGCTGCTGTGCCGCTGCTGCGCCGCTGCTGCTTGTCTCTCAAGTTTCAACTCAAGTTTTCTCATTCAGAAAACGCAAAACACACATCATAGGCATGTCTTACGGAGCCATTTTAAGCTCCTGGCAGCCGCCATCTTGAAAATGACCCCATTCTGTAAGTTTGATTTTCCTAGATTTTTGGTATGTTATATGGTCAATAGTATCCATTGAAACCCCTTTTGGATCAATTTGTTCACGGTTAGCCTAATGGGGTAGTTTTCTGTAAATTTGCATATTTAAACGTTACATTTAAGAAAACTTGTAGTACAGTTGTTTTTCTTTGTGTAAGTAATCAACTGGGGGAGTTTCATTATATCTATTAGTTTATAAAATGTTACCCTATTCACTGGAATTGTTGGGCCCCTCTTGGGATGCCATTTTGGATCAATAACTGATGTAAATTTTACTGATTCAGTTGTATTCCTTGAGCCTTAAAACCTAGATGTAGACACAAAAACCACCTTTCCAGGTTGAATTGTAAGGCTCGGGTGCTCTGACTAAATCAAGTTAGCATACCCTGGGCTACATCTGAGCCAAATGTTGTGCTTTTGCATGAATTTGCGCAAAAATATCTGTAAGGGCCTGGACTAGATACCCTTTGCAGTTGACAGAAATGAAAGAAGAGGGCCATACATTCAAAAGTAAACAACAACAAACATGTCATTACAATTTTGTATATTTACAGCATCCTCTCCATCCAATGCGTAGGAGAAAGGTTTGAGTCCTCCTTTCTGGGTTCGTTGCTGTGCACAGATCATAGTAATGTGTACCAAAAACTGCCATATGATGTAGTACTACTTACCTCACTTTCTCCAGAGGTAGAGGGGGTTTCATCAATATCTGTTTCCTCATATCGTTGCTGCATACAGATCACAATGTCAATATTAAAAGTTGCCCCCAAGATATAATACAATATTTCTTCATAAAATGGTATAATGAAGTGTTTGTAATGTTCTCCTTTTGATGACTGAATGCACGTTTGTCCAAATGACAAATTCCCATATGGCAACATTTCCAATGTTCTTATAAGGACCAAATCATTAAGGGACACTCCACGATGTTCAGCCAGCTTTCTATCATTATAAGTCGCATATCAGGAAATTGTAAACAGTTTTGAAGTCATTCATTTTGTTTGACAGTTAATGAGAGTGAATTTGAGTTAAGGTTAATATCATCATTGGCTGACTATGAAAAGCATGTGCATCTCTTTGGAAATAAAAATTTGTAATCTTTTAATGCAGTTACAAAAAAGCATTTGTGAACAAGTACAACATGAGGTGCTTGAAAAGTAATCTAGAGTAATATTGTTTCATTTTATTCTTCTTAATCTTGTCACTTTGTCATAACTTTGTTTTGGGGGGTTTTATTGTACAGTATATATACACACACACACACACACACACACACACACACACACACATACACACATACACACATACACACATACACACATACACACATACACACATATATATATATATATATATATATATATATATATATATATATATATACATATACATATACATATACATATAGAGAGAGAGAGAGAGAGAGAGAGAGAGAGAGACAGACACACATTTTATAGATTTTGTTATCTATATATTGTAATATGGTACGTAGGAAGGGGCAGAACCGGATAAGCCTTGCTTTTTTCTGCCCCTTCTCAAACAATTTTTTTTAGGTTTATCTTTACTCTTGGTGACTGTTTGCTTGTCTGGACCATTTTTGTGTCTTTTTTTTCTTCTTTTATGTTTAACCAGCTAAATAAATATCAAATAAAATCAAATTTGAGCATGGGTGATATCACTAGTCCACAATCAACTCTCAATAACTGTAAAATTAAATTATGCCCTTTTTAGATTGGCCAAAAATCACACTATATCCACAAACTACTGGCATTTTCTTCAGTCTAAAAGTTGCCAAGCCAGGCCGTTTAGCCGAAAGAGCGACTCTGCAAGTGAGGGGTTTTGCAAGTGAGGGTTTTTTTATGTGACGACACAAACCTGATCAACTATCTCCACGGTCAACAGCTGACTCTGGGAGGCTGCAACACCTGTGACAGCAGCTGAAACAGGAAACATTTGTGAACATGTTTGAATTAAGATAATTTTCTGACCAGAAAAGGACAAATCATTACAGAAAAAAGAAAGCATTTTGAAATGAAAACATGCCCCAGTAAAGAGATGTATTGCAGGCAACTTTGAATGTCGAGTGCGCAATGCATTCTGGGTGTTGGAGTATGATTCACCCTTAAGAGTGACATGGGGAAACTACAGCCGTTTTCTATGCTCAAAAGGGCTCAAATAAAAAAATATATCATAGCATATTTCTACCACATAGGTACATAACCAGCACCGATACATACCAGAACCGGTATCGATAAAATCCCTAACAGCAATGTCATGTCAGTCACTCAAACTTGGTTGAAAAGCATACCGATAGCTGTATTGCAAGTGAAATTATTAATATCTGGTGATCAAGAAATAATAATAATAATAATAATAATAATAATAATAATAATAATAATAATAATAATAATATCGTTGTTTATTTGCATGTCTGACAGAGGCAGTGTGCTGAAATAATTACTTGACAGATAGATGTCTACTTGCAGGAAAACCCAGATTGTCCATATCTGTTTAGATTTCCTCCCATTGGCCGTTTTTGCCTGTGAACTAGCCTCAACGTGAGGCTACCTGTGAACTAATAATAAACGAATAGGACTAGCAGGACTCGAGCAGTAGCATTTGAGTGTGCGAGTCCTATTTGTTTATTGCTTCACTGCTAAATGCAGTTTGACTCGGCACCTCGTTTCGGATGTGCGTGAGCTCTCTTTACGCTGCTACCTGTGAAGCCATCCCAATTTCCCCACATGCAGATTAAAACACAAAACTCTTGACTATGTTACCAGTAGCTTCTAACGATAGTGGTAACAAATGGCTATATTCGGACTGCCTTGAGTTAAGCATTTTTAAACAAAGAGTAGGACGTGTGTAGCACTTCTTTAACCCCCTTTGTTTTTACAGGGTAGTGCCACCTGAATTCCCTCTTGTATCGCTACGTTATAAGTATATAATTATAACCCTTGAGGTTTGGTTTAGTTTTGAATGTCAGTAATGTCTAGTTATTGACCCACAATTCACCCTTGCAGTGAACCTTCACCATCAGCTCTGGTAAGTGCCCTTTAAAATTTAGTCCCACTAGTACACTATATTATCTAAATGTTAATCAATTATCTATATAAATAAATATACAAATATGATATTATATCTGTCTAATATACTAATCCTATGTACTAATCATTTGTTTTTCCCTTCTCCCTTCTAGTGTATGACCCAGGACCTAAGGTAAGTACCTCTTAACAGGAAATGATGTCACTCATACAAGGTAAGTTTATAGAAAAATATAGTATTTAGTATCTTAAATGAAATGGCAATACACTGGAGCAGTATTTCTGGAAATCAAAATAATAAACAAACTCTTTCAGTTCTTTTCAGAAATTCAAATAATAACACAGTATCTCTGTTGGTGTTTTCAGATACTCTCCATCCTCAATGCAACCTGTGGAACACACTCAACACTCTGATAGAAGATAGCAGACTAGCATGCATAAACAATTAAACAAATAAACCAATACAATCCTGTGTGTCTCTAATGTCAGCAATGCTACATCGAAGCTACATCGTTAGCATCCACAGTTTCCCAAAACAAATCCCACCCTCGTTGCAGATCTGAGTCGTTGCTCGGGTACGTTGAGGCTTACAAACTTTATAGCCGCTTCGCTCCTGAAGTGAGCTAAAATAAAGAAAGGTACCTGTAGTCCTTGATGTGAAACGAACGAACACCTGACAATGGCGTGCGAGTGACTGGCAGGCAGGCCGTAGATTGAGCAGAGCGGTCCTCCCTCCTGGTCGGCTAACGCTGATGGCAGCCTTGGCGTGGAGAGGCACAGGAACAAATCCCCCGACGTCACCTTTACTCTGCGTTCAAGCCGAACACCGTGCAAACATCGGCTAAACAGACTTCGGTCAACGTGCGGTACTCACTTATCTGGCAGGCACCAGTTAACACGAAGCTAACCACTGACTGAGCTAGTACAGTGGCCCTACAACACGCGATAACTAGCTTCACTAGCCGAGAAGCTAATGTCATGCGCCCGTAGCATCAAATTGTCCAGCAGACTCCAGGCGTTCACAATACAGCTCTCACAGGCTGTCCGCCCTGGGATTCCCGTAGCTTTCACCCGAACGTCGGCTAAGTCTATACTGGTTATCAAAATCAAACAGATCTCTCTCTGTGTGGCTCGCTCTCCGCTGCCGTCTCTCTGTGTCCGTCTCCTTGCTCCTTCTCCACACCACTCCTGCTCTCGCCCGTTCACCGTCCAATGCTGCTCCGCGCTCTGCTCATGTGATCCTCCCAGCCAATCACTCGACGCCAAAACCATGCGGTCGCTATCACGCCCCCTAGACCAGGAAATGAACTGTCCAATCCCCGTCCCAGGAAACCAAACAAGGAAGGACCCTACAGGCACTTCCACTGAAGTCAATTAAAGGCACATTTCCACTTTCCTAAACATTTACAGATTACTGCATTTTCACAGGTAATTATTATAACACAGGTAAGTATGTAACACAGGTAAGTATATAACACAGGTAAGTATGACACACACTCCCAGACACACACACAACTTAAAGAGCCTAAAAACGAAAATATTAAACCCCACTTAAACACCTGGGTTACACGTGGCTGTCTCAAGATCCTGCTAACAAACTACAGCAATTAACATTACAATAAAAAAAACATTGCTTACCCGTTTCAACTTTCTTTGTCCAGTATTGGGTGCTTCTTGGGATTTTAATATTGTCATCCCGAAGATATTGTTTGTATAACTTCCTTTTGCCATTAGCCATTTCAACAACTAATAATGAATATGCCCAGCATGGAGAGCAGAGCCTTGCAAAATGCGCCAACCGTGGGCGCCTACACTATTAACAAAGACAATCAAAGCAAGACACTTAAACTTCCAGTCACTTCCTGTATCTGTGCCACGGGGTATCAGCTCATCGTATCAGCTACGGAGGGCGTACGGCCGGCTGTGTGTTGAACAATGGCCAGCGAATGAGAGCTCGGAGTTGAACCAAGAATTGTCCAATGAGGATGCGAGTTTGTGTTCACGAAGTGACCCGAGTGACAGCCAGCAACAGCCAATCCCGGAAAGCACCGCATGGGCCAATCAAAGAACCGTTGCCATGGGCTACGTCCCCACCCACCCTCAACAAAGAAACGTCTTTCAGAGCCGCCATTTTTCTGTCGTCGAAAATCACACAGTCAGTCACAGTTGGATTGTATTATTTCGCCAGAACAGAGAATTTCTCCGCGCTAAGAGGTAAGAGCTGGATTTTATATCTAATTATGCGATAAAAGCGAGTCTTGTTGAGAGGAAAAACGTAACGTAACGTTATTTGCAGAGCGAAACTCTGTTCGCCAAACTCCATTCAAATACATGCCGTTTTCGCCGAGCCTCAAAAGGGCGAGGACAGCCCGGGGTTTATGTTGTAATAGTTATTGTATGTGAATTAAATGTATGCCGAATTGATTGGTGTTGCCGTGCAATCCATTTGATATGCTTAAAATAACCCAACTATGCCGCTGCTGCGTTAAGGCCGCCGCTTTGCTGTGTGGAGAATTTAACGTTAACCGACTGTATCGTGTTGACTTGCTGATAACGTTACTGTAAACATCTGTCAAGTCATCAAACTGTTGAATTACATATTTCTAGCTGTGCTGTCTGTAACTCTGCCTAATGGTCGTTGCTGCGTGTGTAGCTTTGAAAGTGACATGTGTCATGTTGTTGACATGCATAGCATTGCATTGCAGAATGTAAAATTGATAACACTCGTTGCTGCCTGTGCAGCTTTGAAAGTGACATGTCTAGCTTGCATGCATAGCTTACTCTCAAACCTAGGAAAATTGGCATAAATGCATCTTTCTAGCTGGCCTGTGTGCAGCATTGCATTGCAGAATGTAAAATTGATAACACTGTAAGCTTTGAATTGAATGAATATGCTTATCTTTGCTCTAATCTCTTTGGTAGTATATTTTGTTTTATTTGATCTGTCATGTCGTGAAGACTAACTAATAAATAGTCCTTCTCAAACTACTTTCTACAGGATGCTACCTTGGTCAATCAAAATGTCTTAGCTGTCATTGATTGTGTTGCATAGTTCTACTGTTGACAAAATGAGATATTGTAAGTCGCTTTGGACAGAAGCGTCTGCTAAATGTCATAATGTTAATGTAAATGTAATGTAACTAGCTCAAAATCTGTGCTGTCATTTTGCAGAATGGATTACCGTGTCGGTGAGGGCTGGTGGGTTTTGGTCCACACAGCCAGGAGACCTACGCCGGGCTCTATGAGTCCACCAGCCCTGGGCTCCCAGGGTAAGTGTTGTAATGGATTGTGTGTGTACAATTGTGTGTAGGGATGCACGATATATCGGCAATCATATCGGTATCGGCCGATGTTAGTCATTTTTTAACATATCGGTCATATCGGTATCGGTCAGATGTTGCAATGTTAATATCGGTTATCATTATCAGCCAAATTCTTCACATTGATATGAAATAATGCAGTAAATCTATGATTTATGGGCTTTTCCAAAGGCTTTGCAAATAAAGAAATGCATAACTTTTTCAAATTCAGTGTTAACATGTGTTTTTCAGTATGTACAAAATGTGATGATCATAAAAATGTGTTTTTATACAGATCATATCGACATCGGTAAATATCGGTTATCGGCCATAACAGCAATGTTAATATCGGTTATCGGCATCGGCCAAAATTTTCATATCGGTGCATCCCTAATTGTGTGTGTGTGATGCTGTGTGAATCACTGCTCTGATGTTTTGTGCTCATAGCTATGTGAGCCGGGTGAGGAGAGAGCGTGTGTGTGCGCGCGCCAGGGTCAGCCATGCACATGCTCCAGTGCTACGTGCACGGCCGGGACCAGGAGAAGAGGGCGGCCCCCCCCCCCCCCCCCCCCCCCCCCCGGAAAGCCCGGGCCCCTCCACCCTCCAGTAAGCGTCTTGTTCTTTACATGGTAACCTTAAATGACCTGGGTTACACACAACCAACAGCTTGTGAGGGGTTCTCCTGTAATTCTGTTTCTTCTTCTGTGTGTGTGTGTGTGTGTGTGTGTGTGTGTGTGTGTGTGTGTGTGTGTGTGTGTGTGTGTGTGTGTGTGTGTGTGTGTGTGTGTGTGTGTGTGTGTGTGAGAGAGAGAGAACAAGCTAAAAAGTTATATTGGACTATTAAGATTATCCTCTATCTGGATTAGACTGCAATTATCTTTAATACTCAACCAAACCTCTTTTCAAAGAGCTTTATCTGCCATTTAAATGGATCCAAAGTCAGATTATATTCCAATCTATATGTCAATCAAATGTAGGTCACTTTAAACAATATACCGTACAAACACTAGATTTAATGGGTCGCCTGTAGCCTGAAAAACCGTCACTGGTGTTGGACTCCTGGTTCCGGGACGCGGTTCAATTCCGTGCAGTGACCACTTCTGACGGCTTGCCGGCGACTCAAATTCATTTTTGCATTTCAAATTGCATCGATTTTTAAGCGGTTCAATAGGGAAACATTTAGGCCACATTACCTAGCCCGTCACACACAAACAAACCAATGAGTGAGGATAGGCGAAAGACAGCATAAAACAGCACTGAGCTCTTTCCATCTATGATGACTAACTGTTCAAAATAGTGTTTCCACTAGTTAAGTGAGTGAATGTCCACACAGAGAATTATCTTTGGGTGAGGTTCCCGTTTATTATAAACACCAAATTGAAACTATATACAATATTTACATTGAGTGCAGCAGTTCGCATCATTGAAGCCATATCAAATATTTACAAACTGTACAATATTTACAGGGAGTGCATTTAGAAATCCAAGGTGCTTCAGAATTGACTGTGTGAACACTAATCAACTCTGCTGTTGCACATCGAATCAAAACAAACTCAACCTCAGCCCGTTGCTAAATAAAGAAATGAAATCACTTTCACTGAACCAGTCCTCAACTGACCGGCCGCCTGCAGCTGTTGAGCAAAAGTGTTCATGATGGAAGCAGCTGCTTGCACTTGCTGCACTTTTGGTCCTAGTATCTGGCCTTTTTTACACTCGCTGGTTGTTGGATATTAGCCTCCTGCTCTGGTTGTATCGAAGAAGCTGGTCAGGCTGTTGGCTCTCCTTCAACAGGGCCCTGGAGCCCTGGTTAGATTTGATTTCTATTATTTATTTTGAACCTTTTTATTTTATATGGGAAATACTATTTACATAAGTGCAAGTGGGCTACCAAGAAACCGCACATCCAACAGTTCAAAGTTGAATTTGGACATTACATTAAAACTGATTTATTGTTGTATTGATGTTTAATGTATGCTTGTTGACTGTATGATTTGGAATGAATCAATTAAAAAAAATAAAAATAAAAATAAGAAAAAAACAAAACAAAAAAAAACATGAACGCTGAACCTCGACACATGAGCGATGGCCTTGGCGCAGACTAGAGGCGGCTTGTCTCCGAGCGGCTTCACGCTCGCGGGGCGGGACTAGGGCGGGACCTTTCGTTGAAGCTACCCAATGACAGCTCTTCCTACACATTTCCTCCCCCCACCCTCCTGTGTACAACGTTTCTACAGGCTACAGCTCCAAGCTGGAAGCTGGTTTCCACGCCCACAAAACGCTGCGACACAGCGGAAAAGCGAATTTGCCATTGTAGATGTGCACGTACCGTTAGAAACACAAAATGGCTGCTGTGAAAACGGCCCCTTAATCACGTCGCCTTCTAAATAAAAACACAGCACCCAAATAAACAGTAGACAGACTTGGCTATAAACTGCCTCAATGTAGCCAGCATGCAAAATTCATGTGTTGTCTTTCATTTTTGTGATTGAATGATTAGCTTCAAAATTCACCTTATGCAGCCAATTGACCCATTGTAACACGACTTCCTGTCAGCTGTTTTACCTGCTAAAACGTATGTCTCACCTGGTCAAACCTAGTTTGACTCACATTATGAATCAGTTATGAGTTCAGAAGTTTCCGATTGTAATTTCAATTCCTGATATTTTTTCAAGACATAATTCAAACACAAGGTGAATAAGAAAATGTGGCACAATACAATCTTCTCTAATTTTATATAAAAGGGGCTTTGTGCAATTATTAATTAAGTTATTGGATTTATATAGCGCCTTTCAGGACACCCCAAAGTGCTTCACATATCAGGGGAGGGAGGGGGAGGGAACTCAACTCATCCAATCTCTGTCTGTCCCGGAAGTGATGTAATAAGTCCCACTGATGATTCATCAGTGATGTCATAAGAGCAATTGTGATGCCACCAGTGATGTCATAAAAGGAGTTATTACATCATTGGTGAAGACATAAGAGTCCCACTGATGATATCATCTGTGATGTCATAAGAGCAAAATCATGTTATGACATCACTAATTATGTAAAAAGTGATGTCATAATCTTCTTATATAAGCGAATGATATCACTGAGGGCTATGACTAATGCTGAGAAAAAGCAAGCTTCATGGGCCAGAGAACCTGCTGCTAAGCGAAAGCAGGCCTCCCGTGAGTGAAAGCAGGCCTATACAGGGCCAGTTCTATAAAAAGGGGAGCAAGTGGTCCCCCTTGTCCTGGACACATGCAATGATGGCAAATGGCAGTGAAGGCAGAATGTTGTGTTGCATCATGTCACCTTTCTCCGGGACAAAACGTTGCATTTGAACACACCCCGATGACCACAGCCGACCCGCAAGTAGGTTCTGGCCCTGCGTGAGACCTAGGACTCCATATGTTATGAAACAAAGCAGCATTTGCCTACCATTTTCACAATACTCTCACTGCTTCTAAGAGGATATGTCTGAAAAAGTTGCACTGGTGTTGTCAGCCCTTGTCGAGTCTTTTGCTTGAGAGAGTTGGAGGTGGATAATGAGAACATTTGTGTATGGAATTACCAGATGTGATCAAGTTGAAAAATTGAGCAGAAGGTCGTGTGCGTGCCCTCTTATCCTGCAGCTGCTTCAGCTGACCAGCCAATCTGATGTGATCTCTCTCACCCACACAGCCCGATGCTGATCAACATGTCCTATCGGCTGGAAAACCCAACGACTAGAGTAAACGGTGTGGGACTTGCCACAAAAACAAGGGTGACAGACGCGACAGTCCATTGACGACAGCCAAACGTCGCCTGTGTGTCAGGGCCTTTAGGGCTGTGTTGTTCAGGTCAGAGTAATTTGTGGGCAGTACAATGAGCCGTTATGATGCAGTTGAATTTGTTCTTGTATGCGGCAGGCATGGTGAAGAAACTTGAGGATGGCTGGATGGGGACTGCCAGCTAGTCCGACCCACCTCGCTGAGGAGGCAACTATAGGCCACTCTTCATAGCCTGCAGCTACCAGCTAGTTAGCCGCTCTACTAGCTAGCCTACAACCTGCTGTCTTGTATGCAATAAACGATGCCAGCGGCTTGCTGGATCAGCGTTTACCTCCAATACTTTGTCATTCCTACAACATAGCTTTTTCCAAGTTGGTGGGACCCCATGGATGGCTGCCCTTTTAATAGTTTCACCCCTGCCCTTCAAACAGCCTAAATCCGCCACTGAGGCCACTCCTGTTGTGACATCACAGACCTTTAACCTCTTTGTCCCTGCTTCCAAAAGTACATACAGTATGAGGGATCAGTCGATAAGGTTAACAAACTGGTGCAAAACAGCCATGGGAGCTTGAGCATCTCACTCTAGCTGGCTCTGCTGCTTACATTTTAAAAACTGCGACAGTTACACAACGTTTGTATGACATGTTAAACTGTATATCAAACTCTTGAGCTACTTTTGCTCTTACTGAGAATGTCAAAATATAAGCGATGTGATGTATATTTTTTTAGATATTAACATTGGCACTACTCATACTAGTTAACTGCTACGGGGATCAGCATTTCTGGGGGATTGATCGTCACGCTGATTCGTCCGGGAGCGTACCTATGTTCCCCGGGTCCTATGTTCCCCGGGTGCTATGTTCCCCTATTTTGTGGGACCGGGGAACATAGAACCCTTTCTATGACGCTAGTCCGACCTCATGTTAGTCCGACCGGGGCCGGGTGCTGACGGCCCCTAACCCCCACCCAACCCTCACCCTAACCCTGACCTCACAGGCGCACCCGGCCCCAGTCGGACTAGCGTGAGGTCGGACTAGCGTGAGGTCGGACTTGCGTTCGCTAGTCCGACCTCACGTTAGTCTGACCGGGGCCGGGTGCTGACGGCCCCTAACCCCCACCCAACCCTCACCCTAACCCTAACCTCACAGGCGCACCCGGCCCCAGTCGGACTAGCGTGAGGTCAGACTAGCATGAGGTCGGACTTGCGTTCGGCCCCAATCGGGGAACATAGGACCCGGGGAACATAGGACCCGGGGAACATAGGGATGACCCCATTCGTCCGATACCCACAATACTGCATTTATGGGGGGAAAAATGTTTTTCCGTCATTGTGAACACTGGCTGCACCAGTGCACACAAGTTATGCTCTGCCCACATCCATGATCTGCCAATTCTGTTGACTCATTCAAAAGGCAGATAAGACCATGGAGAAATACAGTCGATCCATGGAAATGCATGCACTCATGTAGTTAGTTAAGTGGAGTAGATTTGTGCACAAACCTGGTTTGCAAGACGCCGGATACAAATACATGTGAAGGTAATGTTATATACAACGACTGGCGACCAATAGCACTAACCCCCATAGCCAGCAAGTGCCTGGAAAGTAATAGTAATATCACACATCCGCCCCCTGCTCCCCTCCACCCACGAGCCCCTGCAATTCGCATACCGCACCAACAGGAGCACAGAAGACGTAGCCCTAGTGCTGCACACGGCCCTCTCCCACCTGGAGGGAAAGGACACAAAAGTAAGAACGCTGTTTGTGGACTACAGCTCAGTGTTCAACACCATTGTGCCCTCCAGGCTGGTCGAGAAGCTCAAAGATCTAGGCCTGAGCAAAGCGATATGTGACTGGATATTGGACTTCCTCACAGACCGACAACAGGTGGTAAAAAATAGACGATCGCATCTCCTCCCCTCTGACCATCAGAATAGGAGCGCTGCAGGGCTGTGTCTCCAGCCCCTACTGGTACACACCCACGACTGCGTGGAAACCCAAACATCAAACACCATCGTGAAGTTTGCTGATGACACAGCAGTGGTGGGGCTAATCACGGCGACGAGACGGCCTACAGGAAAGAGGTGGCTGTCCTGGAACAGTGGTGCCAGGACAACCATCTCTCCCAGAACGTGGCTAAGACCAAGGAGGTTATCACAGACTACAGGAGAGAAGGAGGGGAGCACCGCCCGATCACCATCTACAGCACGGCACAGGGTTGGACAGCTTCAAGTACCTAGGTGTCAACATACACCAGGACCTAACTTGGACCAGCCACACCACCTCTGTTGCCAAAAGGGCACAACAACGCCTGCATGGTCTCAGGCGACTAAAGAAGTTCGGCCTGAGTCCCATGATACTCAAAGACTTCTACAGAGGCACCATTGAAAGCCTGATGACCGGCTGCTTCACCTCCTGGTACGGGACTGCGAAGGACCTCAAAGCACTGAGGAGAGTGAGACGCGCTGCCCAGCACGTAACAGGCTGCGAGCTGCCGGAACTGCAGAACTTATCTCAGCGCTGCCTCAAGAGGTCCCAGAAAATAATCAAAGACTCAACAAACTGTTCTCCCTGCTACCATCAGGGAGGAGATACAGAACCCCAAAAACCCGGACAAGCAGGCTGTAAAGTTTCATCCCCCAGGCCACCAGACTCTTAAATAACAAATAAAACACACCCAGTAATGACTCAAACCCCCCCGAGCAATATGCAATATATAACATGGGAAAAATGCAATACTATACGACAGAGTGTAACACTGTAACTTTGATGAAGATTTCCTGATGTTGGATATCAGATACAAGAGTGAGTGATAATGACACGTGTACTGATGATGATGATGATGATGATAACTGCGACATGTAGGGTCACAACGCAGCCCAAGAATTTCACACGGTTGTACTTGTAAAGCGAGTGACAATAAACATCTTGTATCTTGAAGCAGAGATGGGGACTTGGACTTGAGACTTGGACTTGAGTGGGACTTAAGTAACACACAGTGACTTGAGACTTGACTTGAGACTCGTCATCAAAGACTTGGGACTTGACTTCGATTTGAAGCTTTGGGACTTGGGAACAATCTTTATTTTTCTTTCTAACAAATTGTATTTTTTGTTTAATTAACATTAAGGAAATGTCTACTAATGTCATCACTAATCATTGCTGCTACTGTATTGTAATAGATAAAGGAGTGATGATAATGCTATATGCTTTGGATTCCTTATTTTTATCAATGCAGACCGGATGGCATGCAGTAGATGATAGAACGCTCATCGATAGGGACTTGAGACTTGACTTGGACTTGCACCTCAAAGACTTGTGAGCATCTCTGAAGCAGTAGATTTGACTATCAAAAATGTGCAGCTGCTCTGCAGATTTTTTTTACCTAGAAACACACTAAAACCCAACTATCTACGACCTTTGATGAACATAAAAGGTCACTTTACAGGGCTCATGGCGAGGGTTACAATCCTTTCAGGCAAAAAAGCCACCAGTTTCACAAATGACAACTTGTGCTACCATCCCCCACCCCTGTTGTCCAACTGCAGTCTGCAACTTCAAAGGGGGCCGTTAATTAACTGCTGCAGCATGCAGTGCAGGAGAGCCACACAATATCGTCCATTCATTCTGCTGTATTTTCTTCTTCTTTAAATCCACTCAACATATTGAACCAAGTTAGTCTGAGATTGCTGTTGACATGCCTCAGAGTCAGACTAAACCAAGGCCATATTTATTTGTTTCAGAAAGAGCAGAAGAAGTTGTATTGCCTGAACCCACATGTTCAGCAAGCTGAAGAAGAGACACTTCAGTGCTAGTCTGCGCCAGTGAGACGCTGTGGGCGGTTCCAGCGGCAGGGGGCGCGAGGTAAATGGACCAATCAGACACGGAAATAGAGCAAGACAGCCTATCAAGATTCAGCGTCAAAGCGGCTTTCACAGGAGGCAAGCCGCCGAGCGTTTCATGATGTGCACGTACCGTGAGACAAGGTATGCAGGCGCTACCAAAACATTAAGGCCCAGCACTAGCGGTGTCTACGCATGCGCGCAGACCTTGCCGCTGAAGTGGAGCACAGAAGAACCCCAAACCCTACAACGCGGAGTCCCGAGAGGTATAGCAAAAACCAGTAAAATAATAAGTAAGTAATAAAATGGCAGAGGTGGAACCCTGGGTGTTTGTCCACTGGACAGAAGGCAACGAGGTCAGCATACTCAAAGAACGATTTGTTAAAAATAAAAAAATGCTTAAAGATCCAGACTTAATTGGTTTGGTTGAACATGGATGCCACACCCGCAAACCACCCAAACATGGCTGGAAAATGTACCTGGCTAAAGTGTTGGCAGTCAGAGGTAAGTAAACACAACTACAAATATACTTTTAGTCGCAATGTATGACATTGGAAGTAGCGTTAAGCTTCCCCTCCCCCACCCGCAGGTCTGCTCTCTGCACCTGTGCATAATGGCGGCCATGCCATGTGGTTGCCATTCCATCGCCAAGTTAAACAATCGCAATTTCAGTCTGCGGCAGCAACATTTGGAAATGTAGAAATCTTCATACATCTACAGACGTATTCCTTGTAGTTGCATGCTTTGCCGTTTATGCAGCGATGTTGAATTATATTATTGGATAATTAGATATGTCTGACTGATGTAACTACAGTATGTAGAATGACATTGTATGATTAATGGTTTAGTCTCTAACATGATATAGAACTATGTAGAATGACAATATTGTATGATTAGAACGTTGACGTGGTGTGTGCAGGACGGACAGTTTTAGTTGACGGTGGTGTGTGTGCAGGACAGACAGTTGGGTTCACGGTGGTGTGTGTGTGCAGGACGGACAGTTTGGTTTACGGTGGTGTGTGTGTGCGCAGGACGGACAGTTTGGTTGACGGGTGTGTGTGTGTGCAGGACAGTTTGTTGGGACAATTTTTTTATGTATGTTATGGAACATCACTAGACTAGTCCTATAGTTTTCCTATAATACTACTCTGATATGGACTTAACTCTTTGTGGGTTTATAGTGACCTTACCATGTTGTGTACAGTATCAGTATAGTATTTTAAGTTAAGTAGACCATGCCCTTCATTCAGCGCCCCTGTCATCAACAGTTAAGAGATGTTCTTGTGTCATCACCATAATCTATTGTTGCACAGTTCATTTGTTTGTGTAACCCAGGCCTATTTTAACCCTTACAGATAGTCATGAAGAAATCAAAAGGGTTGAGAAGGAGTGGCTGGCTGCCGCACCTGCCATTATGGAAACCGCACATGCACCGAGGAAGAGGAGGACATTGACAAAGGAGGATGAGGTGGTCGATGTAGATCCACCACAGAAAGCCAAGAAGGTTAGATCAATATAAATGTGGTTATTTTCATAATTTGCAGTGAGGGATAGTTGGGATTTTTGGACATGGGGTTGTGTGAGGTTATCAATAACCAATCATTCCAGATGTAAATATGATCTGTACATAGTGACCGGTTACATGCACACTTCAGGTTTTTGCCCATATTAGGAAAAAGACAATATTTCGACTAAATTAATAATCCACCACTATGCAGCCGTAGCTTGCCTCCCCCATATGGGGGCGATGCAGGTAGAATCATCCGTTTTTTCTGTTGAGAACAAACCGTGATGGGAGGTTTGACTCTTTTTACTAACTCAAGTTTGTATGAGTCATTCACTAAGGAGTTGGGTTTTTGAGTCACCTGAATCCGTTACCCCCAGGACCTGGGAAATCACCCTTGCCCCCCACCCAGAGCAGCTCACAAGAGACGTCCGATTCTGCTAGTCTGCTGGGTAACTTTCGGTGTAACCCTCGAGTTGCTCTGAGTCTGCTAAATTGAACGGGCTACAATAATTTAATCATGCAGCACTTTCTAAATGTTATTGGATAAAATGGATACATTTCTGATAGTGAAACGAGTCATTCACTCAAAAGCATGTATCCAGCTCAGCAGCTGACTCCAGACCAGCAGTCTACTCGCACCCGCTGAACCGAGCTCCACCCACTCAGACTCAGTTAACCTCGCGTCACCAGTCTCTTCCTCCTGCGGAGAAAGAGCCTGGTTTGCATCGTTCAAGATTCTGAAATCCGGTCTAGACCACGCCCCTAGACACTGAACTTCCACGGGAACCTCGCTCAACACTTTAAGAAAATCGACTCAAGATCAATAATATTACATCTAAATGTTGCTTCTGTAACGTCACAATAAAATTACAGTAAATATAATCTTTGTTCATGTTTTATCTGCATAAAAAACGACGAAATTAAATAAATACAAAAATAGCTGTGTGCAGACGGCATGCATGATTAGCTAACGTTAACGATACCTCTTTTGTCTCGTCGCATCCTCGTTTACCCTTTTGGTCGGTGTGTCAGGCGATGGTGGCGGCTGTGCCATTTTGGATAAAACCAAAGTGTTTACAAAGTCGTATTCTTTCTATATAACTAGTGTCAAGCTAGCGTCAACTAGCCACATGCCGCACAAGGGGGTTCCGCTATCATATCCGGTTGCTGGATTTGCGCCACGCCCCCAGGCTCAAAAGCAGTGGAAGCCGTTCCAGACTAGACTCAGTAATCCAGACCAGCAGTCATACTCGCTGAATCAACATTACTCTTTACCGTTACATGCCAGTTCGGAGAAATTGTTTCCCAACTGGAGATGGACTGTCTATCAGGGTGGGTACAGAGCTGCAGCACCAAATAACAGACGTGATAGGCACACATTAGACCAGTGTTTCTCAAACTGTGGGGCGCGCCCCTCTGGTGGGGCGCAGGGGGAAAAGCAGAAATGCAGCGTGTTCACTGAACAAGATGATCAGCTGCTGTGGTTGCCTCAGTGTCACGTTTTTATCATATACTGTACAAATAGGGACAGCAAAGAGCAAAATGTGCACCCCAAAATAAGTTTTTTATAATATTTATAAAACCCGAAATCGATCTTAATAAGGTGACGTGACAAACACGGACTCTCTCATGTCCCTGACACGAAGCAGCTCCCTCCTGCAGTAGATAAGATCAGCGTTACAGGTGTTAAATTAGCACATGTTATGTTGTGTCGTGAACGCTGTCCAGAGACAACAATATGGACTAATATAAGCCTGACGTGTGCGTGAAAGACAAGCTGTGACACTTCTGTGAATAATTCTGCTGAATAGACCTTCCTACTTACAAACGTGGAAAGCGAAAGTAAAACAATTCCAGGCTGAGAAATGCCATTTTTGATGTCCTTGCAGCTCGTCAGGTAACGCAATTGTCAGCCTTCCTTGTTCATAAATTGATTCTGAAATGGTCAGAGATCCAATCGTTCTGGATTTCAAATCAACTTTGAGTTGGTGGATACAGTATCTGTTTGGGGGCTCAGGAACTTACCTACTGTAGGCTACATAATGCAAAAGTAATTAATAATAATGCATCACATTTTATTTGTATTATTTTGTGAGTAAAATCTGTGATGCTCAGTCCTGCCCAGTGCTCTGATCATCTTTCTTGAATATCTCAGATTGAACTTTATCTGTTAATTTATGTATGGACTCTATTCTCTGTAGAAGATTAAGCTGAACCATCCACAGTCGGAGAGCGATGAAGTCTTTCAAGAGTATGACGAGGCACGGAGAGAAGACAAAGACACAATCAAGCAACTGAGGGCCCAAGTCGAGTCACAGCAAAAAGAAATGGCACAGTTGAAGAAACTCAACCTTCAGCTCCAAGAAGGTAAGTAGAGACTATCAATAACTATGGGTGTGTCTGAAACACTATTGAACTGATGGTTACCTAGTTACCTAACTAGTTACCTGGTTAATTAGTTAAAGCTGCAGTAAACAATTTTTAGGTGATTTCTTTTTTTGTATTAAAATAAGTGTTACATGGCTCTATATTCTGACAGCCATCACTGAAATAAAGTGGTTGTTTAGTAAATTTTGACTCCCAACCCACCACTGTACTTCTCTCCTGTAGTCTCTACAAATTACGGTTGCAGAGATATGTCCGCCCTGCATGCAGGGCTACAGGAGAGAAACGGAGTACAGCGGGGGTTGGGAGTCAAAATTTACTGACCAAACACTTTATTTCAGTGATGGCTGTCAGAATAGAGAGCCATTTCACACTTATTCTGATGCAAAAAAATCACTTCAAAATCGCCTACTGCAGCTAGTTGTAATATAAGTGATCTAAAAATATGTAGTTTCAGACACACCCTATATGTTATCATACACTTCTTTAATAATTTTCAATTTTCCATATTTATTACCCTACATATTGAAGCTCATTCCAGGCATGGGGTGCATGAAAGGAAAAAAAAGTAAAGTGCATCCAGACGAATGTATTAACATCTTATTTGTATTTGTATTTTTATTTGTTTGTATGAGAGAGGAAAAAAGATCAGATCGGATAAAATAAAATAAAAAATAAAAAAGATCGGATCGGTTGATATCCGTATCGGCAGACACTCAAGGTTGTAGTATTGGTATTGGTATCTGTTTAGAAAAAGTGGAAGCGGAACATCCCTATCTTGCACCACCCAGACTAGCACATTACATCAGTCACTGATCCAGGCCTGGAATATTATTGCAGTGCCTTTTTTCGTCCACTAGATGGCAGCAGACCATGTGCCATTCTTAGTCTCTACTGAATTACATCTGTATGTAATGTTGGGCTATTTCAGTGCTTACCTCATAGCCCAAGTCGGATGTTTATCGCTATTATTATTTTATATTAGCCTTGTTACATGCACACTGTAATATCGCTTACTGACATTTGTGAGTTACAATTCCTGTGGGCTTTACTAAATCGACAGTTTATAGTATAATACATAATTGTGACACACATTCAATTCTGTTGTTTATTGTTTTCAGAACCACACACAAACTGAACCATTGAAAGAGCGTGTGTTAACTGGCATGCTAATAAAGATCATTGAGAAATAGACTAGCATCCGGTTAAGTTCTTATCGGGCACCCTGCAGCGGCCCTGGGTCCAACAACTACCAGTCAGTTTAAGTTCAACAAGTGCAGCCTTTCAAGCCCACCGCTTTTATATTTATTGATGCCCATCCCTATTCCATACTGATTGATATATTGAGTACATGGCAATAGATGGTGATTGGGTAGATGTTGGTGGGGTGCTTGACTAATAACAGATGAAGATGAAATAACATTCAGCTTTCTCATTATCACTGCATATGTTGTGTACTAAAATTCTGTTTAATGTACAGGCATTCCATCCTGCATTCAGGACTGTATTGAAAAGGCGATTGCACAGGTAATGTGAACAGATTAAATCCTAATAATGTTACTATAGCCTTTTCCAAAAAATAAAATAAAAATAACATTACCAACTTAGTATACAGGGTTTCTGCACAGGTAGGGAATCTGAGGGGCACGGTGGCACAGTGGTAGCGCTGTCGCCTCTCTGCTAGAAGGTCCTGGGTCATCAAAAATAAAGGATTTCTGTGCGGAGTTTGCATGTTCTCCCTGTTCCCCCTGGGGGTTCCTTCAGATAGGAACCCCTCAACAATACATGCAAAATCCTGGTTGCTTCAACGGTGCCTCGTCTGGTCGGTCTGGGAAAGTATGAAAATAAGAGTATGGGGAAATATTTGTTTCCTGACTGTCTCTTGTGATTATCTTGACTTTGGTTTTCTAAAATATAAAATTAGGAATTTACAAAATAATTGTATCATACAATACAAGCATTTTTGTTTCAAGCTATTTATAGTGGAGAGCCAGTGCAGGCAAAACCAGGTCCAAGGGGCAGTGTTGGGAAGTATCTGAATAGATGTATTCAGAACACTGTATTCAGAATAGAAAATATTAGTATTATTTATTCAGTCCACTTACATTTTAAATTTGTGGTATTCTGAATACAGTTCCTTTCGTAAAAAAATTTAATACTTGAAGGGAATATTTTTACTTGCTCTAAAATTCATATGAAGCACGCAAGTTGTTGGCGTGCACAATGTAGCCTACCTGCCTCCCTACAACCCTGCTGCTCTATCTGCCCGTCCCTGAGACACCTGCACTGTTCACACTTCATTTGACAAATGATAATCCTTCCTTCCTTTTAAAAGGCCTTGGCTCATGCAAACTGCATTGCATAGTTGAATTCACTACTGTTGACAAAATGCACTATTGTAAGCCGCTTTGGATAAGTATCCACTAAATTATGTAGCTTAATGTAATATGTAAATTTAAGTATTCCAAAAGTATTCAAATTATTCAGAATAGGTTACTTTATTTGAGTAATGTAGTGGAATACGTTAAAAAATACATTTTAAGGCATGTATTCAGTTTTCTGTAATGGAATACATTTTATTGGCATATTTTGCCACTGGTATTCTTTTAGACACACGTGTGCATTTGGGGGCAGTCTGCAAGGCTTTCTGAGGTGCATTTTCAGGATTGAGAAAGCAAGACGGACTCGGAAATATTAAATTTTTTGGTCCTAGCGCATAGCAACGGCAGTGGTGTAGTGCAGGGAACTGTAACATCCATATCTTATGAAAAATACAGGACTTCAAATTATTTTTCTTGTTCCCAAGCAATGAAAAGGAGTACGTTTTAATAATGTGGTGGATGTAGGAAGAGGCGGTGCTCGCAGAGCATTTGTTTGCCTGAAGCATCCATTACTTGCACTTAAACAGAGCATGACATCACTGTAGGCAAAGTTATTGCGAATAGTCTGAGAAATCTAACGAGAAGTATGGAACTGTGCATATGGAGAAGAACATTTCAGACCCATGTGGAACACCTTACCAAGAAAGTGAGACGAAAAATCGGGTTCTTATACAGGAACAAAGCCTGTTTTTCATTTGAATCTAGAAAGACCGTTGTTCAGTCCTTAATTTTGTCTGTATTGGATTATGGTGACGTTGTATATGCACATGCCACTTCCACTACCTTAAAGCCACTTGATGCGGTGTATCACAGTGCCCTGCGCTTTATAACTGGTGATAGATTTCTCACGCATCAATGTATTTTATATGAGAAAGTGGGTTGGCCTGCTCTGTCGGCTCGAAGGGAGCAGCACTGTTATTATTCATTTATAAAGCCCTGATCGGGAAGCTTCCTTGCTACCTATCATCGCTGATCAGTCTCAGTGATATATGCTATAGGACACGTTCACAATCCCACATCAGATTGTTTATACCTCGTGTAAGGACAGACCTAGGAAGGACTGCCTTTTCTTTTTATGCCCCTGACAGATGGAATAAGCTCCAGAATATTTTAAAATTGGACCAATTTATTCCTTTTAATTCTTTTAGACTACTCCTTGAAAATACCCTGCAAACTGTGTGCTCTTGTTTTATTTGATGTAATCCTCTGCTGTTGTGTTTTGTCTGGTAACATGTTTTCAATAGGGATGCACCGATCGATCGGCACGTGACCGGAAATGGCCGATTTTCACGTGATCGGCCTCGATCGGTGATCTGCGCCGGTCACTCTAAATAGCCGATTCTGTGAGCCGATTTTCACATGACGTGCGCGCACCCCAAAGCACCGAGACAGGCACCCAGCCACCACACCACACACGCCAGCATACCTTCCTCGTTGTGGATTTTTTTCACCGTCAGTGAAGTAGACAAATCTCGCAGTTTGTCACACATGCAAGTCGAAAATAAGCCGTGGAGACAGATGCGGCCGAGTCCCGCTCGGCTGGAGTCAAGTCTGAGCGGCTCGCTTCACCTCACTGGCCCCCCTCTCTCTGCTCTCTCTACCCGGGAAGCAGTGCTGCTGCACCCGGCCACAGTGCACAGCCGACTTGGCGAGGTGAACGCGAGCATTGTGTCGACCATTCCCCGACCTGCCTTTTCCATTCCACATCAGCGCTGGTGCCTCAGCCTGTCAGTCATGTTGTAACGTAGATACAGGAGAGACTATTTGTTTCGTATTGCAAATAGAACGACGGACATAATAATAAAAATGCATCAGACTCACAAGTGTGCAAGGATTTCTGTGCGTGACAATATTTTTTCGGATGGCAGATAAAAATACGCATACCAAACTTTGGACTGTGTGTAAACTCTGCCTGATATTCAGACTGAAGATCGTTACTGTAACTCATAAACTCATTTCCCCTCTACTCAAGAGGACTGGTCTGGAGCCAGGCTATAAACTCCTTGTCCATGGATCATTTTGATGTTCTGTTGCACCTGTTTTCTTTTGGAAAAGTAAATGCATGATAGCTGTGGGATATAGGCTATTGGATTTAATTTAATTGTTGTATTCATTGTATTTGCACAAAAAAGCTCTGTCCAGTAGCCTAACCTGGAACACTTTTATTTTGAGATGTGTTTGAGTGAGATGGTCCTACTTCATGCAAATGATAAGATAAGATTATTTGGATCCCCATTAGATGTAAGAATTGTTCTATGAATCTTAATTTTCAAACAAAGTTACAAAAACGTTTGTAAGCTGTCAATTGTTGTTTTTAGAAAAAAAAATCGGAATCGGCAAAAATCGGTATCGGCAAGTCAGACTATTCAAAAATCGGAAATCGGAATCGGCCAAGAAAATGGCAATCGGTGCATCCCTAGTTTTCAATGTAAATGTTTTACTGTAACAGGGCTCCCTTGAAAATGAGAGCTTGCTCTCAAGGGATTTTTCCCTGTATAAATAAAGGTGAAATAAAATAAAATAAAAAAAGTATGTAATTTTTAAATGGAAACTGTGTAGGAACCCTGGATGTCATTTGGGATTACAATTGATAAATAGTGCATTCATTTTTACTATAAATGTGTGGCACAGAACTAACTTGTTTTTTCCCAATTTTTTTGATACATCTCTATTAGAGAATTTACAGTACAGTCTAAATTCTACAATGATGAATAATTCTGAATTTCCCTTTAGTGTCTTCCCAAGGGTACTTTGTCTTACTTGGACCAAGTGGAACAGCAGTTCCGCTACCAGCCTGAAGTTTACTACGAATTCAAGGAAATAATGGATGGTCACATGTCTCGAAGGTTAGGACACTGCTCGATTTGTCTGACCAAAAACACACTGTGGCATTAGGTTCCGCACCCAAGCTCTATCACCTTTCTAGTTTGATTGATCTGCCATATTAGGAGTTCTTCGTCTCGGTTATTGGATTGCAGTACAGTAGCATCACTAATTTGCATGATGCAGCACTAATATAATGAACTGTCCTGTAATCTACAGTAGGGACAGGGTACAAGGTGTGGTTAACAAAAGCAAAAGCAATGTTTGTGTTCTGCAAGAATCTTTACGAACGAGGAACACTTTTATGACTTGTGAAGCCTAAATGTGATTTTCAAGGAATGCTCAAAACAAGTCATAAAAGTGTTCCTCGTTTGTGAAGATTATCTTGCTGAACACAAACTTGGCTGTTTCATAACTCTTTTTTTATTCACAGAGCTTATTTCATGCATTTAACTGAAATCCCCATACAGAAATCCCATTCACTTTACCCATTATGACAGTGATTTCTGGATAAGCCTACAAAAATGTCATCCATGCAGTACTCTGCGAAGTGTGTGTGTTTGAGCAAAATTGCGTTCGGCCACAGCTCTGTCTTTTTACAGCGATCGGACAGAATCTTTCAGGAAGTGTAAAGAGCACCCCTGCAGGTGTCCTAACAGAGCCAGATATTTTAAATGTTAAACAGTGGAGGAGACATCTGATTGGAAAAGACATTTGAGAGTTGAGACCGTGAAATTACCGTAAATTCCGGACTATAAGGCGCACCGGTATATAAGCCGCGGGACCAAAATTGACTATTTTTTTCTTATATAAGCCGCACCGGTCTATAAGCCGCGGGTGTTTTGATGTTTAATTACCATATGAAAGGGTTCGTGCACAGAGAGGAATGTCGGGAAAGAGATGGCTGTTTGGGGAAGCTCCCATTTATTAACATTTCAACAAAACAAAACAAAAGTCAGGTCACTAATCCCCAGACAAAATCACACAACAATAGGCTATATGTGCAGCAAACGGCTGTAACCAGAGAAGTCAAGTCACTAATCCTCGTCTTCCTCTTCTTCCTGCGTACTGAAACCACCAAAGTCCTCATCTTCAGTGTCGGAAACGAACAGGTTCAGGGTGGCTTCGTCAACCACTCTCCTCTCTCCTTCATTGTCACTCAAAACCAACGAACTCCTCTTCGTCACTGTCGGCATCGAACAGCCTCTGAAGCCTCTGACGGCCCTCAGCGCCAGCTGTGGCGGCGTCATCCTCTTCATCCCGCAGCAGTCCAGCGTTTTGGAACCCGTTGGTGATTGTGGATGTTTTCACACTCCTATAATATTCCGTGATCTTCCTTTGTGTGAATTCGCCGAAGTTTGTGATTTTCTCCTGGTAGTCGGGAGGGAGTTGTTCAGTAGTTCTCGCCCGGACGGACAGTCCCTTTCGTCTCATGAATCGGAAGCACCAAGATGGGCCACCTATGAAATGTTCAATTTTCATTTCGGTGGCGACTGTTTTGGCCTTCAGTCGGATCTGCACCGTGGAAACGCCTCGGCCGTCTGCTCTCTGGGTCAACACCCAATCTTCAAGGGAATCTTCAAGTTCGGGCCATCTGCTTTTATGACCTCTGAAGGACTTTTTGGTCTTCTTGCACTGAGACAGTTCCTCCTGCTGCACCGTCCAACGCCTCACCATTGACTCATCGATGCCCAGGTTACGCGCGGCTGCTCTGTTTCCCTCTTTTAATGCGAGATTGACTGCTTTCAACTTGAAAGCTGCGTCGTGTGAATTTCTGCGTACCTTCCCCATGGTAAGTGAGAGTGTTGCTTCTACTGCTCGTCTTGTTGTGAATATTCCTTGATCTTCCTTTGTGTGAATTCGCCGAAGTTTGTGATTTTCTCCTGGTAGTCGGGGGAGGGAGTTGTTGGCCGAGTGGCCGTTTGCTTACCGTAATTACCATATGTAAGTGGTCACGCACAGAGGGGATTGTCGGGAAAGAGATGGCTGTTTGAGGAAGCTCCCATTTACCGTATTACCGTAACATTTCAACAAAATAACACAACACCACCGTTGTTTATTTTTACAGTGCACACAGTGTCCGCGGTGTGGTGAAAAGAGGGCAAGAGAGGAAATTAAAACAGAAGTGGATTTATAGTTAGAAAGAGTGCTAAAAAAGAGAGATTTTATTTGTATTTTTTTTTTTTTTTCTGAAAAAATCCATAGATAAGCCGCACCGTTATATAAGCCGCAGGGGCCAAAAAACGGGAAAAAAGCCGCGGCTTATAGTCCGGAATTTACGGTAGTCGATTCCCATTCCTAAGCTTATCTATGTCCAGCGCTGTAGTAAAGTCACTATATCTCGAATCACCAGTTTTTGAGTCAAGTCCTCATTACCTGAGTCACAGTCTGAAATTACTGAACATACGTGTGAATCCCCATGTAGGTGGAACACGTGCTGTGCCTGCCCTTGCATGAAGTTGAATGATATCACAGTATCAATATATACAGTATATGCCAGATCTTCTTATCTATAGTATAGGCTCTATATACTATAGATCTTAGAACAAAAGGTCGAGTTCCCCTGGTATAGAGCATAGTTTCCCTAACTGTGGCTCCGCCTGGTGGTCCGCCAGAGAATTGCAAAAACAAAAACCATACGCATTAATCATGAGGAGTAGCAGCATTTTCTGAAATCACACACGCATATGTATATATATATATATATATATATATATATATATATATATATATATAGCCTACCTTATGGTACTTGAACGGAAATGTTTAAGAACCCCTGCTATAGAGCACCGCAGGAATGAGTCTGCTAGTAGGTTGTTGGACCCTCTTGGGAAAAGTGAATAGGGTTTTAGAATGAGGATTTCAAATGAGGATTTCACTAAGATGTATGAACGAATCTGAGTCCTAGTCTCCCATTTCCGAGTCTGAATGCTTGAGTCCAAGTCTTGAGTCAAAAGTCCTGAAAATGTGCCCAGCACTTGGACTGGAGTCAAGTCAGACTAGACTACATCGCTGTCTACGTCAGCAGTGGATTTGAATGTACCGTGCCTGTTTTGCGTTTCCAGGATCGACACATCTGTGGTCATCAGCAAAGTGTCCCAGCTCTTCAAAGGTCACCCTGACCTCATCATGGGATTCAACGCCTATTTGCCTCCAGGCTACAAGATGGAGGGTCAGACGAACGACCTGGAGAATCTTACCATAGCAACCACCATCCCTCCACCCCTTGAGACTCAGGCAACCCTGGCCAAAATGAGCAAGGTGAGTGCAGACTGAAACTTGACTTTCTCTTTCTTTCTTTCTTGAATTCTTTCTTGAATTCTTTTTTCCTTTCTTTCCTGTTCTATGCACCACTTTGGTTTATTTTTAATATGTACATTATTTTATTCAGTGGGATCCTTTAGTTATGATTTTTTGAGTCACTATCCCAGTTTGGTTGTTGGTGCCAAAAGTTGTTTTCCAGAGTTGACACATACTGATCTTACTCATTTCATTCTGCCACCTTCATGCTGGGTTTCCACAGTACTGCCACAGCGGTAAAAGTGGGGCTTTATTTATTTAAATGTTTTCTTTCTTCTTCTTTCAAAAAGATCCCCCTCACTGCTACCACAGCAGTGCTGCAGTAGCTACTGCCACAGCAACGCAGCCAGATTAAAACAGTAGCATTTGTAATGTGTGTGTGTGTATATTTAATGTGTATATTCTCTCTTTGCAGTGCACTCCAGGAGGTTCAAAAATTGCGGAAAAAGTTATGTCCTCACCTGTAAGTTACCTCTTGAACCTCAGTTGCATCATCTGACTTAGTTTGAAGAGTGATTGTAAAACTATATTAGGAAATGTAAAGGCACTACAGACAGGCAATCTTCTGTCACTTTGTCAGATGCTTCTATGGCATTTCCCTGTGAGATGCAGTGTTTCCCACACAGACACAACTCCCCCCCCCCCCCCCCCCCAATTATTCAATGTGTAGAATTTGATCAAAATCAATCTCTAATGTATCTGATGTCAAGTAACTTTTGTCATTTGGAGGTGCAAAGACCAGGGGTGCATTCAGAGCCTGAAGGAGTGAAGCTGCCTTCTAGATCTTCGCTCTGGCGGCTGGTTGCAGTATGGCACTTAAGGCCTGGTTCCCCATGTTAGTTGATGGGGAAAGGTGAAAGTGAAAGAATCATAGAACACGTCAGATAATTGTTTTCCAATGGTGGTTTCTATAATTTTCGATAGGTCTTATCACGCTAATGCCTCTCCAAGTGCTAATTTTTATGATCAGTTTGTATTTAAGTAGCTATTTGATAAATAACAATTTTATAAATCGGCCAATCAATGGCTCGTCCCCTCATGCTGCCTTCAGGTGCTCCTCTGATATTTCGTATTTACCGTGGTAAGACATAGTGGTTGACGGCAACACTAGTCTATGCTGCTTGCTTCTCAACCCTGCAGTGAGGGGTACTTGGCTTGATGCGACCGCACACCGCAATAAAGGAAATGGTTTCGAGAAAGGTGCACGGAGTAACGTTGGTTTGGAACTGAAGTTTCCAATGAAAGTAAATAATTAATGAGGATATTCCCTCTTTACAGTGCACTCCAGGACGTTCCACACAGGGAAGAAGCCCACTCTCATCACCAACTGTAAGTTACCTCTTTAAAGCAACATTTTGGGAGATTAGTCTATTTGACATATTCCCGTAAGACGAGAAGATTAATGCCCTTCTCTTCTCCAAAGCATGAAATGCAAACTGCAATTTCTCAAAAAGTCCAAAAAGCTTAAAGGGATAGTTTGGTTTGTTTGAAGTGGGGTTGTATGAGGTACTTGCATACAGTCAGTGTACTACATGCAGTAGAATGCAGCCAGCGCGGCCCCAGTTTGGAGACCGGCCATGTCACGCAAGTAGAGCTGTCTGCTGGGTGTGAAGGGGGCCAGGAGCAAGAACATAAAAAACAGAAAAACTACGTAAAATGCTTCTATACTGCCCACCTGGCATAATCCAAGTTTCCACAAGCCCTGAGATGCCAAGTTGACTTGAAAATATGTCATTTACACCCTTTTTTTAGCTGAATTATTCACTGTAGCCAGGTGCAGAGGCAGCTCAAAATAGTGAAAGTGAAGTTGCTCCGCCTGACTACATTGAAGATTTCAGCAAAAAAATGGGTGTAAATGATGTCTTTTCATGTCAACTTGGCATCTCAGGGCTTGTGGAGATGTGGATTATGCCAGGTGAGCAGTATAGAAGCATTTTATATAGTTTTTCTGTTCTTTTTTACGTTCTTGCTCCTGGCCACCTTCACACCCAGCAGACAGCTCTACTTGCGGGACATGGCCGGTCTCCATTTCTCCAAACTGGATTCTACTGCATGTAGTACACCGACTGTATGTAAGTACCTGATAGGACCCCACTTCAAACAAACCAAACTATCCCTTTAATGTATGTAGGAGTAGTTGGAGTTGAAAGAGGATTTGTGTTCTTTGTGTTTGGGACTGAAGTTTCCACTGAAAGTAAATAATTAATGAGGATATTCTCTCTTTACAGTGCACTCCAGGACGTTCCACACAGGGAAGAAGCCCACTCTCATCACCAACTGTAAGTTACCTCTTTAAAGCAACATTTTAGGAGATTCGTCTATTTGACATATTCCCGTAAGACGAGAAGATTAATGCCCTTCTCTTCTCGAAAGCATGAAACGCAAACTGCAATTTCTCAAAAAGTCCAAAAAGCTTAATGTATGTAGGAGTAGTTGGAATTGAAAGTGTGTGTGTGTGTGTGTGTGTGTGTGTGTGTGTGTGTGTGTGTGTGTGTGTGTGTGTGTGTGATGGGTCGGTTTCACCGGTCAGGTTCGGTGTACAAGCTTAAACCGGTTTGATTTCATGACAACCGGCTGAACCGACATGCAAATTAAATAGTGAAATGATTACATTTTTGGGGAAAAGGAAGGTCAGATTGCGATGCCTGTAAAGGACTACATGTATTTCTTGGTGTGTTCTTCAAAACAGCTGGATCAATATGATCCACCAGGTGAAAGTATATATCTGTTTAAGCTAAGTTTGTTCCACCATTCAGTCGTCTACTGTCATTTATGGGCTCCACTCAGGAGCACTAGTCAAGTGCAACACATAGTGGTAGAATTAGGTATACCGGTTAGATACGGTTTATTTTACAATATCGAATCAGTTTTTAAAAAATTACACCGACCTGTGTGTGTGTGTGTGTGTCTGCCTGCCTTCCACTGCCCCATACAGGTCTGGTGTATTGGTGGAGCGTGCAGTGGTGTATCTCTAATTTTATAGACCAGTAGATGCTGATTGGTGTGCTCCCAGAGAAGCAAAATAGTCTACTGCTGTGTAGGGCTGCCCCTTCCTGGTCGGTTGGTTGATGTGCTCTTGTCCGACCAGATTCACGTTGGTCGGACAATTGCTAGTGTTAATAATTTCGCTAGATAAATTCTATTTCACAACATTAAGCGCTCCGGAACGAAGTAACGTGCCTCATCAAGGACCGTTTATGGAGGTGCCCTGCACAAGCTAGACAGGCTACTGCAGTTAGCAGGGAGCAAACAGCTGAGTGATGGAATTAAGCAATATTACACTCCAGGCTGTTCTTTACCGGCGTTAATGGCACGACAGTGATCCTGCCGCATCGAGTTTAATCGCGAAAGCTGTCTCCCCCTCCTTTCTGCCAACTAATTGGCCAAGTAATCGTGCTAAGTCCTTAATCACGTTAATCATAACCATCGCACACGCTTTCTGAAATATGTTTCCCATCGCAGTGTATATGGGTATATTGGTCGAGGGCAGCCCTACTGCTGTGCACGGGGCCAGCAGCTAAATGTATTTTATTCACATAATAGAAGGCCCAGCTAAACAAATCAGCTTACATACAGTATAAGCTCCATTAACAGCATTTACAGTGCTTTAGCTTGCCGTCAAACAGCCCTTTCTCAACCGTAGAACTACTACCATATGTCTACATGTACGCCTCTATTCGGCCACAGGTTGCTTTTTAGGACAAGTACTGTTGCAGACTAATACAGTGCGCAGCATGCATAGGGATGAATACAGTAGTAGTTCTTCGGTTCACTACATTCCTAGATCAGATGCCGTCAGTTAGATGTTAAAAACAGGTATTTAGTCGGTACTGGCTAACGTTCAGTTCAGTGTCCAGCAGGGCTGTAGTACTCGAGTCCGGTCTCGAGACCGATTTTTGGCAGTCTTGGTCTTGTCTCGGATTTGTAGTCAATATTTCATGACCCAGACTTTCTCGGGATTGAATATGATTCAGACTTGAATTGGTCTCGGATGAATAAAATGTCCATTACAATCAGAAGATGCCCCAGAGACAAAGTGTGTGTGAGAGCGGGCTGCGACAAGGCTGGCGCAGGTTGGCTCCTGATAACCTTTTGATTAGTGGGGGGATCCCTGTTTTTCTGTTTTTATAATAGCCTATTGTTGGTGATTAGCATGTTTGTTTCATAGGCTATTGTTTTACAGTTTCGGCCAGCTACTGCTTTTGTTCCTGATGTGTGGGTGATTGGTCTACAGATAATGTAATGATAAATGGTTCATTACCTGCCTGCCAGTGACCCAGCAGGCAGACCAGAGTGCTGCTGAAATGGTAGACATGTGCATTCAGGGCTGTAGTGGAGGGAGTGCAGAGTTATCCTATATGCAGTTTTAGTATGACATAAGATTATTTCAATAATTTGATTAAATTAAAATGTCATGCCAGGAACATTTTCAGTCAAGCCTTTTATGCTTTAAAAGAAAACATGCTTTTTTTCAAGCCTGTGGGCGGGGTGCAGAGGGTTAAATCGGGCAGTATGGCAGATGCAGGAATAAATCTTTCTAAGCTAAGTTAAATTCATTGAATGCAAATATACTTGGCCAAAATGAGTGTGATGAGATTCTTCTTATTATAGCCAGTAACAAGCATAGAGATGAAGCAGTTCCATCTTCATGGCAACAACAGTGTAATAGCAATGGGGGATTTATTATGTTAAAATTCTGTATGTGCATATAAACTTGAACTGTTCCACTTGTTATGTTTACAGTCACCATGTAATCTGGAACTGAACAAAGCGGCGAAGTGCGCAGCCATAAAAGCCAACTCGTATACGAAAATGACAAGAACCCTCATGTCGGCCTGCTTCCCCGTGGAGAAACTCCTGGAGTGCTCCGTCACAGGGAGAAAGGTGGAGGGGGTGTTGAGGCCTCCACTGGACCCCACCCAAGTGAAGCTAATTATTGGTAAGAACTCATCTCACTCTTCCCATATCAACAGAGCCCATAATGATGGTATGAAAATGCCTTAGTACAACTATCATGGCAAATTTTGATGATATAAGTTGAAAAACTTAAATGGATAGGCCACTTTTTGGGGAGTTTAGCGAATTTTCCATATCGCCCCCAATAAACATCGATATACACGTCTTCACAGCAACTGTCCATGCAGTTTGGAGGGTCGGGGTGTGCAGTAGTTAAATGGACAGCACTAAAACAGGACCAAGCGGATCGCGGCTCAAAGTCAACAAAACACAGTGCCTAAAATATAGTGTAAAATAAATATTCTGGTCAAGAGGTCTGTCTTTTTGTTTTGTTTGTTAACTCATTGAGTGCCAGCCACTTTTGGAGAACGGACGCTCCCAGTGCCAGAGTTTTCAGAGCGTTTTCAGTGATTTCTCGAGGCCCACAGAATATTGTGTGATATTACTATGTAAACACCGAACACGCAAAAAGAACAAGGAGACTCTATTGTATCATCAGCAAAAAAAGTTTATTGATACCATTTTCCGTTCTTTAGTTATGAGCCAGAGAAGATAGGTTGTTTTCAGCGTTTTCAGGCATTTCAAATTATAAGCTGAGATATTCAGCCTTTTGTGAAATGCAGCATTTCAAGCACATTCACTGACTCTAGATAATATTTTCTGATGTAGTGATGTGGTGTAGTTGTGTCCTGCCCTGCGTGCCCCACCCCCCTCTCCCCCCTCAGCTGAAAACTCCTCCCCACACTAGTAACACACAGCCTCACGCACGCAGCGTCTATTTTCGGAGTGCTTTTGGTGCGCCGCCTCCCAGGCAGCGCAACATGGAGAAGCCACACGCGGACTGCAGTGAAAGGTTTGGCTTTTCAGTGTCGGCTGCTGCTTTTCTAGCGGCTAATCGTGTGGAGAAACTATGCTGACAGACAGACAGAGGCAGAAGGGCTCAGTTGTGTGCGCGGATTGACTGTGTTCGCACTTCGCAGGCACCGTCAGTTGCAGCCAGAACAATCTACATGGCTCTGGGCTGCAGCATGAGCGGGTTCTCTTTGATCACGGCTATTTCAGGCTGTGTATTCCTGACATTTCTGTAATCTGGAGAGCACTGTCACCACCTAAGGGTTCTGTAAAATAGGTTATAGACCTCCAATAGCTACAATATTTGTACAAGAGATGCAGAAGGCTTTGATCGACGTACCACCGTCAAAAAACGCATTGGATGTCTAAAGACGTCCATGGCACTCTACGTCACTATTTAATTGGACGTCTAAAGACGTCCATGGCACTCAATGAGTTAACTTAAGTTATTTAACTTAATTTACCTTGAAGTAAATTTGTATTTTGTTGTTGTTCCAACAGACCAAGTGCAAGCTGTGTTCCCAAACACCAGTGATGTTCAAATCAGACAGTGCATGGCCCAGAAGTTGAAGGATGTGAGGCAGTGCGGCAAAGAACAGTAAGTTTCTCTAGTTTTCTCTATCACTGAAAGTGGGTGTAAAACGTATAGAATGTAACCTGACCTTAATTCATGCTTATATTATATTGATATATCTTAATTAAAATTGGCGGTGTCTGTCACGATTGTGATGTCATCAGTGATGTGATAAACATTTTCCTGCCTGAGGCTAAACTTGTGGGCGTTCTGAGCATGAAGGGGTGGAGGGGATGTGCCACAAGGCATCATCCTGTCTGCCGAAAAGCCATTAGAAGAAGGCTAACCTTGCATCTCCAGGCTCTCTCTGAAAGGAGAAGAGCCGATCTGTGCTCAATTAGTGTTCTGGTCTGATATCTGGTGTATCTCTCTGCCTGTATCGCTCTTTTTTCCCCTGCAGTGTTAGGGTTGTATTCGTTTCATAATAGAGCTGTAATTGTAGTCGGGGCGTAGGGGCACAGATTCTGTTGTAGCATTTTCTGTTGGATTTATTGCATCTCCATCCATTATCCATGGCACATTTTACAGCATCTGTTTTAGGGCATAGGGTGTTGCCCAAAATTCTGAGAATGTTGCTCTATGCATCATAGATTTTGTGTAAGTTATGGGACCATTTGTGAATATAAAGTCCTGAATCAAATGTTTCAGTTCACAGCCGGACTACACTAGGTTTGCCTAGTTTTGGTTGTAATACCCCAGTATGTTTGTGAAATTGCCTTGATTATTCTAATGATATAAAAATTTTCACAGGGCTATTCTAATATTTTTCAGGGGAACCAGCAGGATCAGAAAACTTGTCAGCGGCAGAGAAGCTGTCCCTGAAAGCGACATGACAGCCCCAACTTCTGAAGGCTCACAAGAAGCATAGTTATTACAAAGGGATAGGCCACTTTTTGGGGAGTTTAGCTCGATTGCCATATCCCCCCAATATACACTGTCTTTACAGTCACTCTCGATGCAGTATGGAGAGAGGGGTCATATTTAGCGATAGAACGGTACTGCCGTTCAAAGGCAACAAAACAAAGTGCCAAAAAGCTCTATGTACATCTTGTGACTCGGGTACTAATCCAAAATGCAGAAAAACTATTTTTTGAGGTAAATAAATATTTAGTAAACATCGCTGCCGGGTGTACAGCGCATGTGCAAATAACGCATGCGTGGAAGCGCTGTCCACAGACAAACAAGGAAGTGACCCGGTATGGATTTACTATGGAAATAATGTTTCATGCAACTATGGATTATTATTTCATAGCATGGTGAATAAACTAGTCACAACATGTACACATGTGCATAGAGCTTTAGGCGCTGTGTTTTGTTGCCTTTGAACGGTAGTGCCGCCTCCACTGTTGTATCGCTAAATATGACCCCTCTCTCCATACTGCATCGAGAGTGACCGTAAAGACAGTGTATATTTAGGGTAAAGGCCCAATTTACTCAACGTTAAAGACTGAGACGGAGACGGACAGAGCCTTCTGTCCGTACTCTGCGTTCATTTCGTCCGTTTTCTGTCCGTCATCTGAAAGCTTAGCTTTGCGGACGAAACGGAGTACTCCCACCACTGTACCACCGGAAATCATGGGGGCAGTGTGGCCAATAGTTCAAGTGAGAACAGCGAGATACGAGGAAGAAGAAGAGGCATTGAAAACATGGCGGAACCATTCGAAGATAAGTTATGCGAGCTAGTCAGAAATTACAAACATATATATGACGTTACCTCGCCAGGGCACAGGGATAAGCATTTGCAGCAGAACAGCTGGGAGGAGATTGGACGGGAGCTGGATATTAATTGGAAGGTGGCGAAGGAGAAATGGAGGATTGTGCGAGACCGCTTTGTGAGAGTCCACAACAAAAACGCCGGAAAAAGGAGCGGGGATGCTGCTGATGGGACGAATCCGCCAATTCTTCGGCGTCTGGGGTGGCTGAAATCATACATTAATCACCGAGAAACGGCAACTAACTTCCCGCATGGTGACATGGTAAGTCACCAAAAACATGTACACGAGTTTCACGGCCTACCTCAACACATTTTTGATCGATCTTCCTGAACCCAATGCCAAGCGGCTGGTAAAGGAAATACAGCAACTGATGCTTTCGTATTAAACTGATTTAAAGTGTGGTAACACTTTCTAATAACGTTCAGTAGTAAGTCATTTATAAGCTAGTTTTATTCATTGGTTATTGCTTGTATGGTTAACTGGATGTTTGCACACTACTGGAGCTGGCACTTTATTTTTTTGTTTCAAGGAGCTCACATGTATTGTTTATGCAATGTTTTTTTTAAATGAGCTGACAGTTTTATTTTGTTCTTTCTTACAGCAGCTCACACTGTTATTTTCTCTGCAATTGTACTCAGGGTTAATTCCCATCTTGCCCCTGGTCGTTGCTCCACCCCCTCTGCCGAGAGCTGACCTGTAGACTAGCAATAGCACATGCTTCCTCCTATACATGTGCAGTCACCTTCCCTGGCATGCTTATATGCAGGGTGGTGTCATCCTGTTGGCTAGGCTAATGTGCAGGCAAGATTTTTCAGTGTTGCAATCCCTGCTAGGATTAGTTGAAAGGCTAAACGCTCGGTGGTCATACACCTGGTTATAAGACATAACCCACATTCTCTACTTTCATTCTAGAAATGTTGCCTTGAATTGGCTAGTAAAAAGAGTAGAATTTAATGTTATAAATATATTATTTAAAGAAAAAAGAAAAAGATCTTTAATGTGCTAGTACTAATACTAAGATCAGTTGGTGGATGTTCACTTGAGAATTTATCTGCAAATATGTTTGTTCATTTGTGTATAAGAGAGTTGTTACAGTAAACTATACAGGTGCAATAAAGTTCTGACTTTTGTGAACAGGTTGTGTCATCTTTTTAGATCTTTTAAAGAAGGTCCTTGTTGACCGAAACATGTTTCAAATGTTTCATTGCCTTTGTCATGCACCTGCAGTTTGAGTGGATGTGCACGCTCTATTTTTTATCTGTACTTTTAATGTAAAGTGCCTCGTTGGACGACACCATCCTGCCATGCAACCCTTCCCTCATCCATCTGAAAGAATTCTTTTAGAATGTCCCGAACAACCATGCCATCCTGTGTTGCCCGAGCAGCGGTGAGACGCTGTGTGTTCAGAAGGTTGGTGTCTCCCTGAACCACCTGTCGCCATTCTCCAGGTGCACTCTCTGTGTCCGTCAGCACAGGAGTGATGTATCTCGGTTCTGGTTGGAGCCTGTCTGCATCACAAAGGTAGTTATGGAGAGTTATACATGCCTTTGTGATGTCCTCTGCTGTTTCAACTGAACAGTCCAATGCCCTGCCAAAAACTCTCCACCTTGCTGCCAGTATGCCAAAGGCATTTTCTACAACTCGCCTTGCCCTCGAATGCCTGTAATTGTAGACCGCCTGTTCAGGTGTGAGCTGCGACCCTGTTGAGAAAGACACTATTGAATATCAATTTCTAAACCAATCCAAAGATGAATTAATGATTGCACACTAAAATCTGAATTTAAACCAGAGCAACTGCTGCTGACAGATTATGCTGGATGCTGTTAACAGGCTTTAAAACCTGATGAAATTGTGCAGATAAATATATATTTTTTTAATACAATATTGTGTATTCATATGTTCTGGAATCTATTTATTTATCTATCTATCTACCAAAATTGAAGGTAGCCCACACTGACCTGGATATGGTCGCATCAGGTTCACCTTCTGTGGGAATGCTTCATCACCCACAAAAACAGGTGGGGTGATGACATCAGTCCCAGGCAGAGGAGCAGGGGGTGGGAGAGGAAGCTTGCCCTGGATGAGCTGTGATCCAAAGTGGGTCCTCGAGAAGACTCCAGCATCAGTCTCTGCCAAAAGCTCCTATATCGACGTACCTATTCACACATTGAATTCTTGTATTTACACATGACTGTATTTTATAGTTGTTTTATGTTCATTGTAAAGCACTTTGAAATGCTGCTTTTTGATAAGTGCTATACAAATCAATTTTATTATTATTAAGATTAGTATTACCTGAATTTGTACCTTGCATCACAGGCTGCCATCAAAATGAACTGAAGAAACCTTTGTAGTTGTAAAAACTACTGCCACTGTTGGCTGGTGCTCTCACTCTGATGTGTTTCCCATCTATCGCCCGAGGCAGTTGGGATAGTTCCACAGCTCCCAAAAATCCTTCCTGATTGCTTCCCACTGTCCTCCCTCTGGAAAAGCCACAAACTCGTCTTTGAGCACAGTCCATAGTGCACCTCCCGGACAATGCAGCTCACAGTAGCAGAGCCCAGCTTGTAGCTTGCTGCCAAAGCTTGCTGGCTGATCCCTGAAGCCAAAAAGCGGATGGTGACAGCTAGCCGCTCAGCCTCACTCACAGGCGCACTGTGTGAGTTCCCATGTTGGATGTGGGGAGCCACCCGGCGAAGAGAGCTGCAGCTTCACCTGCAATTGTTCCGTGATCACTGTACATGCGATCTGTCAATCACTCCCTTTTCTAGAGATGTATGATAAATGCAGTTATGAAAAGGTGAAGTTTTGTTAATAAATAAGAATTTTATTCTTGTACATGTGTTGTGTGTTGCAAATAACCTACTGGTATGTGTCAAATTGTATGTAATCTGAAATTATGTGGAAAATGTGTCAAAGAAGGGATCATTCACATGTGGTTGTCTACTAATACATGTGAATGTTCCCACATGTGATCTTAGGACATGTGATTTTGTTGTTCATGTTATTCCATCCACATGGGAATATTCCCACATGTAATGTTGAAACCATGTGTGATTCTATGTTTTCCACATGTGGTTTTGGAGAAATGTGTTTTGGTTTTTCACATGTTATTCCAATTGGCATGTAACACATGTCCCAACAATCACATGTGGTTCAAGATCACATGTTGGAAGGTTCATGTGTTTCAACCACATGTGAATATTCCCACATGTGATCTTGAACCACATGTGGTTGTTGGACATGGAAATTACACATTTCAACCACATGTTGAATCACATGTGAAAAACCAAAACGTGTGCCAAAACCACATGTGGTCCACAACATATTGAATCACATTTGGTTTTAATATCATGTGGGAATATTCACATGTGGAGGGAATCACAAAACCACGTGTCCTAAAACCACATGTGGTTCAAGGTCACATGTGGATATCCACATGTGAATATTCCCACATGTGATATTAAAACCACATGTCGATCACATGTGGTCTTAATCACACGAAACATGTGTCCAAAAACCACATATATTCCAGAATCACATGTGATTTCCCACATGTGAATATCCACATGTGATATTAAACCACATGTCAATCACATGTGGTCTGAATCACACAAAACATGTGTCCAAAAACCACATATATTCCAAAATCACATGTGATTTTCCACATGTGAGTATCCACATGTGAATATTCCCACATGTGATATTAAAACCACATGTCAATCACATGTGGTCTGAATCACACGAAACATGTGTCCAAAAACCACATATATTCCAGAATCACATGTGATTTCCCACATGTGAATATCCACATGTGATATTAACACCACGTCAATCACGTGGTCTGAATCACACAAAACATGTGTCCAAAAACCACATATATTCCATAATCACATGTGATTTTCCACACAATTCCACACTATTAAAACCACATGTCAATCACATGTGGCATTTCAAAATCACATGTGACTTCCACATGTGGTTTGACATGTGAACAGCCACATGTGATATTAAAACATGTGGTTGAGTCACACGAAACGTGTGTCCAAAAACCACATATTTCAAAATCACATGTGATTTCCACATGTGACTTTTTCGTAGTTTACGCCACTGGAGGAAGAGTGCCTTCAGCTGGCGGCTGAGGGAGGCAGGCTGTCTGAAGAGCCAGGCAGAAAACATCCAGTGGAAACGGCACTGTGTGTACTGAAGGAACATGGCCTCCAGCACTGTGTGGTCTGAAGGATGAGAGAAACAGAGGGGAACAATAAGATGGACAGGGATGCTTGAACTAGGGGTGCTTATAGGGCACTGCAGCAACCCCTCCTGGCGGGGAGCTGTACCTGCAAGACTAAAGGGTTTACTTAACAAATCAATAAAAACTAGAAATAGCGGGCCTGATGGATTCGGTGCTGGATTTTACAAGAAATTCTGTGACATTCTCGCCCCACTCCTCAGAATACATCTAGCTCTAAGAATAATAGAAGGACAAAGTCTTGCCTGAAACCCTATATGAAGCTAACAGATCCCTCAGTGGTTCCACTGAGTTAACACAGACATTTAATATAGATAGAGACACCCCAACTTCCAGTCACTTCCTGTATCTGTGCCACAGAGGTTTCCACCCACTGCCAAGCTTACCACGTAGGAGACTGGTCAGCCAATGAAGGTTCATACCATTGACAGACAGCCAATCACAAGCTGACGACCACGCTCATTTAGGAGACCAGAAGAGTACCATTTCTTATTATTGATGAAGCCTGCAGTGGGGTGTCTCTATCTATAGGTCTCTGCTCAAACCATTCCATCTTGTGTGTGTGTGTGTGTGTGTGTGTGTGTGTGTGTGTGTGTGTGTGTGTGTGTGGGGCTCTCTGAGGGGCACTTTACACGAGGACGGTTTCCTATGGTGACAGGGAATTATTTTATCGTTAGTGCCTCCCTTTTAGACAGCGATGGCGAATTTGGGCTTAGGAAACGACACATTTTGAAACCACCCTCCAGAGTGGAATTCTTGGTGACGCTCCCCGCTGATCGCTCCATGTAATCACTTTGACACAGCTCATTTCAGGAACTCTGACGTGCCTGCACACGCGACACGCGCGATTACGTTCAACATTCAGACTTAAGCTACACTGCGGCCAACTTCAGTTACATGTTCATAACGTTACTGCTGACCGCTATAAAAATAGCACGGCGAGATTATGGAAGGCAGCTGGAGTCAAAACTGGACACTAACAACCCCAGACACCTGTGGAGAGGGCTCCATGCTGCCACAGACTTCAAAGAGGTGAAACGACAGAACCCCAGCACGTCACCCACCCTACCGGACGAACTCAACGCGTTCTACGCTAGGTTCGACCCCTCTGCCAGAGCGCCTCCCCTCCTCCCCCCCCCCCTCTCCCACCCCTCTCCCCCTCTCCTCCCCCCCCAAAAGCACGCACAAATCGCTTGAGGAACAGTTTCTTCCCGCAGGCCACGAGACTCCTTAACATACACAAATAGTGTAGTAGTCGTACCGTACTGCAGCTGCTACCATTATGTATGCCTAATGTTTAATTGTATGTCTAACAAGGTACATGCTATTTGCACCTGTATGTCAAATACGTTGAATTAAAATGTCCGAACACGTCTAACGTATGCACATGACTGTGCACCTATGTGCAATGAATATGCCACTGACTTGTCTTATCGCTATTCTGCCTCATTGCCTATTGCTAGTATTGCTTATTGATGCCTATTTCTTATTGCCTATTGCTCATTGCTTGTTGCCTATTTGTACTATGTCGTAAACGGAGTCCACAGCACAAGAATTTCACAAGTGATACTTGTACCATGGAGTGACAATAAAAATCTTGAATCTTGAATCTTGAATCTTGCTGCGAGGAGCCGATGGCTGTACCCGGTCGGCATTTAATGTTAGTTACAAAAGCACATCGACAGTGTTTTCTCACTGCCAGTAGCCTAACTACAGTAGGGTTTGACAGATAGCTAGTCCGACCGCTCAGCACAGTCAGCGCTCCCGGTCCTCGCTGCTCGTTAAAGACTTCCAATAGACTTTATTCTGATAAGCTGGTCACATATATGTTACGTTCTCACCCGACAAATATTAAAACTTTAAAACAGTTTGGGGTTTTTTAGCTTGAAAACAGCTTTTTGGCAAGTCTAAATGACTGCGGTAGGCGTACTCTACTTCCGTGTTTAAAACCAGAAAGACTATTACGAAATGACATCATGCAGAAGCGTCCTTGTATGGGCAAAGAATAAGGTGATCACACTGCCACCTAGTGACCTGGCATGTACATTACGGCGTTTAAAAAATTCAACAGCGCTCATGTATACGGAGAAGGTGTGAAGGAAAAGGTGTGAAGGAAAAGGTGTGAAGGAAACGCTATTGTGTCGTTTCTTCCAGGAACTGTCCTCGTGTAAAGGGCCCCTCAGTGTGGATGTATTCCAGACTCACCCCGGCTCTCCTGCTGCTTGAGGACAAACTGGACGACCTTCTCAACACCTCCATGTTGCTCCACAGCCAGAGCGTACAGCTCCTTCCATTCAAATGTCACAACATCTTGCCCCTCATCTGTCAAACAGAGCAGCATCTCTTATACGTGCATGATACTGGCCATCAAATCACCAATTAGCCCTAAATAATAAATCATATTAATAAATAATAATAATAACAATATAGCCCCAACGTGACCCTACTACTGTACTTTGTGTATATATAATATATACACTCGTGCAGCAGTCAGGTCACATAGCGTTCTCATAGGCAATAGGGGGGACGGGCTGTTCAAAACGCTCTCCTACCCGTCTCCAACGTCTGATTGCAGATCTGAAGATATGATAGTCCTCCTACGGAAGCCAGTAATTTAGCCGGGGCGGTTAAACTGATACTGCTGCGTGAAACAACCGTTTAGAAGCAGTCTTTCCACAGCCTGTGCTGAATTTACAGCAGGGTGTGTTTGATCTCACCATCATGGTGCACCGCTTGCACGAGGCGAGCAAACAACACATGATGCAGTCACACGGAGACGTCGGCTGTCAGTGATCAACGAAAATCCAGCGCACCTGGGGCACCCCTGCTCTAAGCCATGGGTCAGACCATAGTGTGGGCACCCCTCTGCTCTAAGCCATGGGTCAGACCATAGTGCGGGCACCCCTCTGCTCTAAGCCATGGGTCAGACCATAGTGCGGGCTAGGGGTGGGACAAAATATCGATACTCACGGTATCGCGATATTTCCACTTGCGATACGTTATCGATACACTGGCACCAAGTATCGATATGTTTATAAAAATAAAAATAATAATAATAAACAGGCTAAAATATTATGCTGTGTGTGGTAGTTGAAACAGTTTCAAGTTGACGTTTATTTATGTTTGTAGTTTAACCCATTGATACCTGATGCAGCATTTGTGTGTATATCCCTCATTTGTGTGTGTATCCCTTTAAGACCCGCAAACCGTGTCATACGCAGTTCGTGGGTCTTAAAGGGATAAACACACAAATGCTGCATCAGGTATCAATGGGTTAAACAAAAACATAAATACTGTAGGCTACATGAATGGAAATGTTTGATCATTAATATCTACTTTTAGAAATTATATAGGTAGGTAGGTTATATAGGTTTTCTTGTTTTAATAATAATAATAAAAAGACTTAATGTGTAACTTTTCCTCCGTGGTATCGAAAATGGTATGAGTGAGTGAGTGAACTCTGAGAGAGTTCATGTCAATTCTGCTAATAAATACATAATACCTGCTTCTTGCCTTTTAGGGCTATTTTTTTCTCTTCAGTTACACAGATATCGTGATGTATCGTAGGTTAAATTTCTTCCAATATATCGATTATCGCAGAATCGATGTATCGTGATAATATCGTTATCGAGAGCCAAGTATCGTGACCATATCGTATCGTGAGTTACTCCACGATTCCCACCCCTAGTGCGGGCACCCCTCTGCTCTAAGCCATGGGTCGGACCATAGTGCGTGCACCCCTCTGATCTAAGCCATGGGTCAGACCATAGTGCGTGCACCCCTCTGCTCTAAGCCATGGGTCAGACCATAGTGCGTGCACCCCTCTGCTCTAAGCCATGGGTCAGACCATAGTGCGTGCACCCCTCTGCTCTAAGAGATGGGTCAGACCATACCTTGAGCTTTGGCCTGCAGTAGCTCCATCTCCAGACCCCAGAGTGTGTGGATGTGTGTGGCGGGCAGCTTGACGGCAGGCAGGGGGACAGACTGCTCCAGGACCAGCCACTGGCTCCAGTAGGGCTGAGGAGGAGAGGCAGGCAGGGGGACAGACTGCTCCAGGACCAGCCACTGGCTCCAGTAGGGCTGAGGAGGAGAGGGAGCCTGGAGCAACAGTAGGGATGAAATGATTCTGGGTTTAATGATAAACCGTGATACAATTCTCCTTACAGTTAGTATGAGCCTCTACATTTGAATCAGAATTAAAACAGTGTTACTGTGATTACAGCACTTTGAGAAACACAGTGAATAACCAAAGTTAGCAACAGTCTCCCAGACACAGGCCTTGGTGAAATTATTTCAGTTGAGTCTATCAGTACTTTTCCAGCACATTTTAACAATGCCGTGACAATAGAGAGGCAAAGTGGAACGTCACTTCCTGCTTCAGCACTTGATAGATTTCTCTCCCCAATCTATGGTATTTTGATCAAACATTTCTCCATAGGCCCAGTTTGGACTCAACAGGAGGCAGATACTTCAGCATGGCGGCCCTGCATGCTGATATGAAAATATGCAAATACAGAGATGATCTTGTCATTTGTTAATTCAAATATATCTTTAATTATGTTTTAACTGTTCTGTTCTAGGTCATCGGAGGAGCTGCTGTGAGTGTGTGATTTAGATAACCTTCTTTCTTTCCTAGGGGACAAGAGGCCATGGAGAGGTTAAATGACCTAACTGCACTAGGTTGTCAGTTAATGGATTCAACAGATGGTTGAATGGTTCTGGCTAGCAGTAAAACTTCTCTTAGACTGTTATCTGAGGATGGTCTATTAACCTTTAATGGATATATGGTCTTGCTCAGTCACGTTTGGAAAACAACATAGGGTTTATGGCCCTTCTCTGGGATAGATGGTTGCAGGAGAATGGGGGGAGCCGCATTCCACGGGATGCCCCAGCAGAAGGAGAGATATGTGGAAGGGAGATCAACACTATGCATTTAACAATCTAAATGAATGATGGTTTTCTCTCATGCTTGACTGTTGTTGCTTATTATTCAATATATATCTTACTGATTGACTGAGTGGTTTTGATATCTGATATGAAATAAAGATTAGACTATACATTCGATGTGCTAACCTTTTTCCCCCGAGGAGACAGGAACAGACACAGCACAGAGCAGAGGAGAGGAACCATGATTTGAATCTCAGACGGCCCGGCTGGGAATGTTGGATGATTTGTAGAATATATATTGGTTGTCATATGAGAATAGAGTGTGTTTAGATCAGTCTGATGTTGTATTTCTGTTTTGAATAACTTCAAACTTGCATTACTTGCTACACAATAAGGGAGCTATATAATATCTAGATATATAATAGCCTATTGTTATTATTGCAACCAAGTGGAAAATAAAGGTATAGTCAAATTAGTTGATAAGTGGTAATTGATAAGAGTTTCTCATCCGGTTTAAACAGGGTGAGTTTTTCTCTGTTTTGATTGAAGAATACGCTCTCATTCTGGTTACATCCTTAGGGTGGTTACAGACCGAGAGACAGTAAGTCTGAACTGTATGATGTTTAATCCAGTTCAGACTGGGATTAACCCATGATTTAGCTGAATTTGATCCTATCCAGAATATAGTTTAGTTTATCAAGTCTAACAATAACCTTACATAATGTTCTAAACTAGGACTTTAATAGGTAAATAGCTAAATTAGCTGACCCAAATTATAAGAATCAAAATAGGAATTTAAAGTAAATATATTAACAGTTGCTTTGGTAGATAGGAAATAAAATAAGTGACCAGTATTCAGTGAAGGTTAGTACTGTGACCTCGATGCGGACCAAGAGGAGGAGGAGGAGAAAAACACGCCTGCCAAATAGGAGTGACAGAAGGGAGAGATCATATGACCAACCAATGACAGCCCAAGCAGTGAAGGATGTCCCCAGATGGAGGAGGAAACCTGCGGGGAGAGACCAGCCCACAAGAAAATGCAGTTTAAAAGTCCACGCAAAATATTAGAATGGGTCGGTTTACAAGGGTCTTTTTCTTGACCTGCTTCATATCAGCTGTGAGGGAAAGATCACTGCAAATCCACCTCGGAGATCTCTGAATGGGGTAATATAAATACTTGATCTGCTTTGTACTTTATGCAAAATTCTCTATATAAAATAATGTTCTAAATATCAGAATTGCTTGTTGTATTGATTTTTCATATATCTGGAATAATTGGACACTGGAAAGGTATTAACATATGTCACACCTTCTGATTGGAGTGGGCTGTTTTGATTAGGTTGAACGAGGTACAGAGAAACCCTTTCCATCACACTGTACCAGAGATTTTCATCCGCCATGTATTTTCCCATATACATTTCGTAAAATGCTTATAAAAGAGTTTTACTTTAGGGTGTATTCACACCTATCTCGTTTGGAGCAGCTGTTCCGAAACAGAGCGTTTTCCCCCTTGGTGCGGTTCGTTTGGGGGAGTGTGAACACAGCAATCGCACTTGGATGCGGGACAAAACAAGCGGACCGAGATCGCCAAGAAAGGGTCTCGGTCCGCTTTAAATGAACTCTGTTGTGGTTCGTTTTTGTGGTGAGAACATGATCCGACCTCGATCCGACACAACTGCAGTAAACACTGCACATTTTTGGATAGACCAGCTACCGTAGTCAACTGCGCTGTGCGTAATGGCCTGAAGAACGAGCATTTTTATCGTTTAAAAACATCATTCAGATCCTGTTTTGGCGATTGTGAAACTAGCGTTTGTGTTAGCAGTAGGGATGTCAACGGTTAACCGTTAATCGATTAACCGTCGCTAACGTCGTTGTTCGGTTATTGCTGTCGGTCTATCAGTTAATATTAACACATTGAATGCCAGCCATGTTTTCATTCCTGTAGGTAAGTTGTGCCAGGGGTGTTTTTGACGATTCTGGCTCATTTTACAACAGCCGAGGATTCTTTTCTGTTAAGAATTCATGAACACCAATCATCTAAAAATAACTAATAGAATGTGTGCTTTCTCTGTCTAAAAGAGTTAGTTTGCAGAGTTAGTAGTTATGTAGATATTAGCCGTTGAGTACAGCATGGTTTCAGCGTCTGGAAATTTATTCAGAGATAAATGGCTTTTTGTGAAACAGTCACTTTAACCATTCATTTTTGGCATCAGTAAGACCGTCAGACATTCTAAACAATAGTTTTGAACAGTAATTTCCTCCATAACAACAGGAAACACCCCTCTCATTCAAACTCCTCCCTCCGTGTGTCTTCTCCTCCTTCCTCCTGGCTGTACAGCGGGCGTGTCAGAAGCGCTTTTGCTGCTGCCTGCCTGTGTGCCTGTCTGCCTGCTTGCCTGCGTGCGGACGCTCCTTGTGCGAGTCAAGATGGGCCGGGGAATGCGTGGGCGATGGGCAGATGTTGATTCTGGCCTTTCTGAGGTGTTTCAAAGTGTGTTTCACCTATGATCTATTTTGCAAATCGCTCTCCGCTCTCTGTGTGCTGCTGCCGGTGCGCGGCCGCTCTCAGGCAAGACAAGTCTTGAATGGATTACTGTAAAATCGCCACGGCATTTCCTTGAACGGCTTGGTCCCGCGGCAGTTTTTTCTTTGATTTCGGTCGTCTGGGGGAGCACTGTCAACACTTAGTGGGTCGGTAAAATAGATTATACACATTATCTTGCTCCAATAGTGATCTCGAAGATGTAAAAGTTGTTGATTGATGTCCCACCGTCAAAAAAAAAAAATGTTTATCTAAGACGAGTAAACTCGGCTCTGGCACTTAAGCGTTGGATTATGTAAGACGAATTATTTCGGCTATGGCACTTAACTCATTCAGTGCCAGCCACTTTTGGAGAACGGATGCTCCCAGTGCCAGAGTTTTCAGAGCGTTTTCAGTGATTTCTCGAGGCCCACAGAATATTGTGTGATATTACTATGTAAACACCGAACACGCACAAGAACGAGCTGGCTCTATTGTATCATCAGCAAAAAAAAGTTTATTGATACCATTTTCCGTTCTTTAGTTATGAGCCGGAGAAGATAGGTTGTTTTCAGCGTTTTCAGGCTTTTCAAATTATTAGCTGAGATAATCCGCCTTTTGTGAAATGCAGCATTTCAAGCACATTCACTGAGTCTGAAGATAATATTTTCTGATGTAGTGACGTAGTTGTTGTGTGATGCCCTGCGTGCACCACCCCCCTCCCCCCCTCCCCCCGTAAACTCCTCCCCACACTGCACACAGCCTCACGCAACCATTATTTACTGGGCTGCGTTTGTGTGCTGCTGTCGGCTCTCAGCGCCACAGCAGGGAAGAGCCAACCCGGATTGCTGAATGGTTTGGCGTCAGGGGCTGCTTTCCTGTCTGCTAATCGGGTGGAGAAACTATACAGACAGACAGACAGACAGACAGACAGGGACAGAGGGGCTCAGTTGTGAGCGCGGATTGACTCCTGTTCGGAGCCAATGTCAGCTCCCGCGACAGAGCAAATGGCTCTGGGAGCATGCATCGGGTTGTCTTTGATCCACGGCTTTTAGGCTGTTTCTCGGACCTGTCTCTAATCTGGACTGCACCGAGCAAGCACTGTCGCCACCTAATGAGTCCGTAAAATAGGTTATACACCTCCAATAGCTACTATAGTTGTACAGGAGCTGCGGAAGGCTTTGATCGACGTCCCACCGTCAAAAAACGCATTGGACGTCGAAGGACGTCCGTGGCATTCTACGTCACTATTTAATTGGACGTCGAAGGACGTCCATGGCATTCAATGAGTTAAGGTGTTAAAAAAAAAAAAAAAAAATTGGACACGTTTTTTGAGTTTCCTTGCAGATTTTGCACAGTGTTTTGCATCATGCAACTATTTTGTTCAAATTTTGTTCAATTGTTGGCAGCAAATCGAAATAGGCTATATTTTGTTTAAGTTTTTATGCTGCAAAAGACAGATTGTTGTTGTTGTAATGTTTACATAAACAGGAAATAATGCTCTCAAAAATATATTTCCTTGTCATCCATATAAGAACCAGAATGATTGAATGAAAGACTAGGTGACAACCAAGTATAGTTTGGTGACGAGCTGGAGAGACAGTTGACGGCCGGAGAGACGGCAACCGGTACGGGATGGGATTAGCACCCCATCTTGGCTCTCTCGTGAGGGAGAAATCCACAAACGCTACGGATTAGCCTCCTGAAAATCTGCGCAAAGATCGGCGCGGCCTGGGGTCCTTCAGGCTAGAGCGAGGTGCTCGACGCAGGTAAATGACGTGCAGCGCACAGGCCCTCTTGAGGCGTCCTTGAGGCATCCTCTCAGCCTCTGGATTGCCTTTGCCACGGGAGGGTCTGGTGAGACGAAGGAGGAGCACGGCCGGGAGTAACCCACAGAGCCTAGATCCTCCATGCACCGAAGGGCCAATACTGCGGCATAGCACTAGCTCTATTGCAGCGGATTGGGCGTTCTCGCTTACCCCTCCCGCGGGCAACGTTGCAGACAGAGTAGTAAGGCTGATCCGTGAGCGGCTTCTGGGACGCGAGTCGGGGTCTTAATTGGCCTCGGCTGGGTCTACTGGGCGAGGGTGTATGATGTTGACAGACCCGAAACACCTTACGACCCCAGATAACATCACTAATGACGCGTCCCAGCGCATGCGGCAGTAGTGTATTTGAGAATAAAATTTTGGAATGATTACCTGATCAAAATGTGGCAATAAACTTATAAATTTCAGCAAAGCCAACAAAAAATAAAGGCATAATTCTAACACAAAAAGCATTAACATTTCAGCATCTAAATAGAGACGCCTTGTTTGGCCATGAGCTCATTGAGTAAATAGACAAAAAAAAAAAAAAAAAAAAAAAAAAAAAATATATATTAAAAAATTATGAATTAACCGATAGGTTAATCGATTATTAGCGTCGGTTAATCGAAAGTGAAATTAACCGAAAATTGACATCCCTAGTTAGCAGAGTGGGTTAATGCAGCAGTTCTCGCGTGCACTCCCAGAGTAGCAGCAAGACCAAGGAAATAAATGTAAACGTGGAGCAGTTTCTCTGTGGTTCTTTCACACACACGGAGTTGTTTATTGATAATGGCTGGGTTTCCCAAAAGCTTCTTTGCGCTAAGAAGCTAATTTAACCCTTCTTAAGGCCCCCTTAAGAAGCAAACACGTTTCCCAATTGCTTCTTTACGAAGGCATGCGTTTCCCAAAAGCTTCTTAGCGCTAAGAAGCTTCTTTGACCCTTCTTAAGGCTCCCGTAAGAAGCCAACGAAGCCAACGTGTTTCCCGATTGCTTCTTAGCCTAAAATTATCTTCCAATTATCTTCCGTTAAGAAGGCTGCATTTCCCAAAAGCTTCTTAGCGCTAAGATGATCTTTCGTTAAGAAGGTTTTGTAAGAAGGGTCTGGGGCATTCTTAACACCTTCTTAATGACAAAACACTGGCAGATCCAGCCGCGTCAGGCAAAAGGAGATACTTGTGTCCACTGTTCCTCTTGTGTTTTTCCCTTTTTCCTTTCTTTCATGCACCCTTTAGTGTTTAAAATTGGGGAACACTTGAAAATCTCCCCTCTATGTATGGTTACTTGTGTTTTAAATGTTTTACCGTAGGCTATATTCCTCTAATCAGAATGGATTTCTTTTATAATGTTATGTGGATTTATATAGCACCTTTCACAGAACCCAAGGTTGCTTAAATTCTGTAGTGTTTCTCTGTTTTGTTGTATGCTGTGTATATAAAGCAATTTGAACTGCAGTCCATGTCTGAAATAAATAATGTTTAATAAAGTTTAACATGACCATGATTAGGTTATTCTACAACAGTGTTTCTCAACCACTGGGTCGTGGCCCACTGGTGGGCTCAGAGTGCCATCAAGTGGGCCGCAGAGGACCTCTCACATCGAGATGGTGGACAGCTCCAGTTAACACATTGAATGCCAGCCATGTTTTCATTCCTGTAGGTAAGTTGTGCCAGGGGTGTTTTTGACGATTCTGGCTCATTTTAGCAACAGCCGAGGATTCTTTTCTGTTAAGAATTCATGAACACCAATCATCTAAAAATAACTAATAGAATGTGTGCTTTCTCTGTCTAAAAGAGTTAGTTTGCAGAGTTAGTAGTTATGTAGATATTAGCCGTTGAGTACAGCATGGTTTCAGCGTCTGGAAATTTATTCAGAGATAAATGGCTTTTTGTGAAACAGTCACTTTAACCATTCATTTTTGGCATCAGTAAGACCGTCAGACATTCTAAACAATAGTTTTGAACAGTAATTTCCTCCATAACAACAGGAAACACCCCTCTCATTCAAACTCCTCCCTCCGTGTGTCTTCTCCTCCTGGCTGTACAGCGGGCGTGTCAGAAGCGCTTTTGCTGCTGCCTGCCTGTGTGCCTGCCTGCCTGCTTGCGTGCGTGCGGACGCTCCTTGTGCGAGTCAAGATGGGCCGGGGAATGCGTGGGCGATGGGCAGATGTTGATTATGGCCTTTCTGAGGTGTTTCAAAGTGTGTTTCACCTATGATCTATTTTGCAAATCGCTCTCCGCTCTCTGTGTGCTGCTGCCGGTGCGCGGCCGCTCTCAGGCAAGACAAGTCTTGAGTGGATTACTGTAAAATCGCCACGGCATTTCCTTGAACGGCTTGGTCCCGCGGCAGTTTTTTCTTTGATTTCGGTCGTCTGGGGGAGCACTGTCAACACTTAGTGGGTCGGTAAAATAGATTATACACATTATCTTGCTCCAATAGTGATCTCGAAGATGTAAAAGTTGTTGATTGATGTTCCACCGTCAAAAAAAAAAAAATGTTTATGTAAGACGAGTAAACTCGGCTCTGGCACTTAAGCGTTGGATTATGTAAGACGAATTATTTCGGCTATGGCACTTAAGGTGTTAAGATGCTTCTTAACACATTGAGTGCCAGCCATTTTTTCAATCCTGTGGGTAAGTTGTGCCAGGTTTTTTTTTGAGGATTCTGGCTCATTTTACAACAGCCGAGGATCTGTTTTCTGTTAAGAATTCATGAACACCAATCATCTAAAAATAACTAATAGAATGTGTGCTTTCTCTGTCTAAAAGAGTTAGTTTGCAGAGTTAGTAGTTATGTAGATATTAGCCGTTGAGTACAGCATGGTTTTAGCGTATGAGACAGCAAACTGAGATAATCGCAGTTTTGTGAAACTCAGCAGAACAGTCACCTGCCTGTGATTGTGGCTGCCTTTGGGCGAGTCTGTATTGTGTGTGTGTGTGTGTGTGTGTGCGTGTGTGTGCGTGTGTGTGTGTGTGTGTGTGTGTGTGTGTGTGTGTGTGTTCGCGCGTTGCTCCGCGGCTCTGGGGGGAGGGGATCTCTGTCCGTTCTGTGTGTGTGTCTCCGGGCTCCTCCCTCCGTCTGTGCTGCTGGGAGTTTGAGCAGCGAGTTAGAGCAGCCTCTCTCCCTGGCAGCGAGTGTGGATAGGTCTCACTGTCTCTTGGGTTTGAGAGCCCCGATTAAGCCCCGTGCGACTCTAGGCTTTGCTGCTCACCCAGTCCATTTCTGGAAACCCCCACCGCAGCAGCGCGAAGCGTCCCCGCCTACAGTATGAGAATGAGGCTCCTTCTTTTCTGACTGTAAAATCGCCAAGCCATTTCCGCGGGAGGCGGCTGCTTTTGGTCCACGGGTCCCGTGGCTGTGGCTTCTCTCTGTCTCTGTCGCCACTTAGTGGTCGGTAAAATAGATTACACACATGCTCTTGCTCCAATAGTTATCTCGAAGATGTAAAAGGGGTTGATTGTTGTCCCACCGTCAAAAAAAAAAAATGTTTATGTAAGACGAGTTAGCTCGTCCTTGGCACTCAAGCGCTGGATTATGTAAGACGAGTTAGGTCGTCTATGGCACTTAATGTGTTAAGAGCCTTCTATTTTTTTTATTTTTCTCTTCTGTTAAGAAGGCGTTTGGGAAACACTTCTTTGGAGCCTTCTTAACGCCTTAAGAAGCTTCTTAACGCCTTAAGAAGCTTCTTAACTCTTAAGAAGCTTCTTTGTTGGGAAACTCAGCCAATGACACAGGGTGAGAGACACACACACACATCAGTTTTCCGTGCATGTCATTGGCTGTCATCACCTGTGTTGCATTCAGGTAACATCCTAAAGTACAATGCTATACAATTGAGAGCATACCTCTCCCAGTTTGCATGGATAAACTGGGGGATTTTTACATCATCACATCAGCAGTTTGAACTTAGGCGCCGCCTACTGGTTTACTAGTGGTTTTATTACTTTATTAGTTAGTCTGAAGTAATAATTACACTTCAGGGTTAAAGTGGGTGCATCTCATTGTAAAATTGGACTTCAAACGGTCGAAATCTGCCTTCAAACGGCCCAAATTTGGCTTCAAACGGCCCAAATTTCACGCGCGTCGGCATATCGGCCTGGCCTGCTTGGTATCTAATGCCCGGCCTGAATTATGATCCCAGTCCGCCCCTGTTTTTAACTATATCGCCCAGCCCTACTCATGATATATAATATACAGTCTCTAGTGTATGATTCAACTTTTCTCATGTTCTAATCTAGTGTAAAAAAGCAAACAAACTGAAAAAAGAAAAGAAAAAAATAAACAAAAATCGCAATAAATCGTAATATCGAATCGCAATAATCGTAGAATCGCAATACTTAAGAATCGCAATATAAATCGAATCGGCACCCAAGAATCGTGATAGTATCGAATCGGGAGATAAGTGAATCGCCACAGCCCTACTAAATAGGCAATCTCCTGATCCCTCCCTCTTTCTTTCTCTCTCTCTCTCTCTCTCCTCGCATGGCGCACGCCCGACGTAGCCTAATGTAGGTCTAACAAAACGCATTCTTATAATCATTATAGAAAATCTCTGGGAATTATTTTTTCCATCCTTGGAGGCTATTAGCCTATCAGAGTGTCTGCTGGCCAATCCAGGAGGTTTGACAATACTATTTGGACCACTTAATTTGTGGCTGTGTGAACAGAAACGAACCAAGGCACAAATGCAACAATTGTATCAATTAAGTACCTGAATCGGAACAAAGCAAACAACCCAGAGGTGTGAATACACCCTTAGTCGAACCAAACGGTTCAACTAACGCTATAATCGGGAGAGACCATAGGACATTTCACTCAGACCAAAACTTAAAAAAACATTGAAAAAATATTTTCTTTAAACCCACATTTCTTTACGTTTTGGTCCCAGTGAAATGTGATGCGATCTCTCCTGTTTCTAAATATATCTGTACCGTTTGGTTTGAACAAGTAGAACTATTTTTATACGCATTTTACGAAATGTGTATGGGAAAATAAATGGCGGATGAAAATCTCTGGTACAGTGCTGAAGCAGGAAGTAGGCGGTCACTTTGCCTCTCTATAGTAATTGTGATCACTATAATGGTGATATGAAATGTTCCTAGGCTTTGATCTGGAGCCAGCAGCTTCTCCTGTAGCCGCTGGTTACAGTGCAGGTTCATGAACAGAGTCTTCCACGTGAAGAGCAGGAGAAAGGCCTCCTTGGCCGAGAGCGAGCAGCTGGCCGAGGCAAAGGAGACCCCAAACGATGCCTGTATGAAAGGCAGAGGGCATCATGGGCAAAAAGACCAACAGCTTTTAGACGTACAAGATACAAAATGTGTTTTGTTTCCCACCCATCTTTAGGCCTATACAAGCCTACACCCATCTTTAGGCCTATACAAGCCTACACCCATCTTTAGGCCTATACAAGCCTACACCCATCTTTAGGCCTATACAAGCCTACACCCATCTTTAGGCCTATACAAGCCTACACCCATCTTTAGGCCTATACAAGCCTACACCCATATTTAGGCCTATACAAGCCTACACCCATCTTTAGGCCTATACAAGCCTACACCCATCTTTAGGCCTATACAAGCCTACACCCATCTTTAGGCCTATACAAGCCTACACCCATCTTTAGGTCTATATAAGCCTACACCCATCTTTAGGCCTATACACAAGCCTACACCCATCTTTAGGCCTATACAAGCCTACACCCATCTTTAGGCCTATACAAGCCTACACCCATCTTTAGGCCTATACAAGCCTACACCCATCTTTAGGCCTATACAAGCCTACACCCATCTTTAGGCCTACACAAGCCTACACCCATCTTTAGGCTTCATTCACACCGACGACCCAAGCCTTGCCTATGCCTTGCCTTTACCCACGCTTTTAAATAGGCGTCCGTTTTAGTCAACGAGGCTGTGTACACCTAACCTGACGCTGCCAGATCGATGAGTTTGCTTCAAATATCTGTTTCACAAACAACATCCATCTGGATTCGGCCAAGCTACATTGCTGAAGAGGGCGGTCACTTTTTTCAAGCTACTAGGCAGGTGATTGGATGGACCGTCTGTCTGTCACCGTCTGGGCTTGCCAGCGCCAAACCAATCAGATCGACTTCCCTTCATGACGTAGCAGCGCCTGATCAGCTAGGACTACAATTGCTAATAGTTAGCATGGAGGTCGCAGATTTTTTGCTGTTTTTGTAAGGTGAATATTGGGTGCAACCATTGACTATTCAATTTGCCAAAAGAAAGAAGAATTACTGCAGATGTCTGACTGAGGATGAAGTGCAGGTAGGCCATTTTGCACGTTAAATGTAACTGATTGGATTAACTGATGTTACGCTAACGATAGCAACATTTGGAGGTTGGGGTGCTACGTCTGATGATTGATGATTAATGTTAACGTTAACAGCGATTCATTCATAACACATATCGTTGTTCGTTTCTTCAGGGAACTGATGACACGATATGACACCGAGTGGCACGCACCCTGGACGGCTAACGTCATGGAGACGCAACGCTCTCTAGCCTTTATGATCATGGCAACAACCAAATGCTTTGATACAATATAATGATTTAACGCTACTATTTAACTGGTGAATTTTAGCATATGTGTCAGTGGAATGGTAGATATTTACGCATGACTGGAGAATGTTATTTGCTTACTTTTGTAATAATAAACTAAACGGAGAAATGACGGCCGTGTGTGGTGTTGTTGTTGTTACATAATCTGCTGGTCTTGAGGCACGATTGGGTCAAATGATAAGACGATGTAAATGCATAAAGATGTTGTCAGATGAATCTGCGAAAGGGAGCTGCCTGGAGCCCAGAGGACGTCAACAGAGAAGAGGAAAAACACCCTGGTTACACCATGCAGCATGTATTTGGATATAATCTCTAACTTTAAGAATGGTTCCTTGTTGATATACCGTATTCCTAGTATTGGCTCCCATGACGTTTGTTTACCCCCTATCTAAAGTACAAGTGCAAAATCTTAAGCTACCGGTATGTTCTATCGATAAACCAATTTCTCGAATAACAGCTCCAAAATATCAGACATATAGGACTACTATATGCTAGAGCTATATTCACACTTCACAGTATAATTTATGCAAGCGGGGGAAAATATCAGATAAACTGATTGTTGTATTGTATCCTGAGATCTTTAATCTCGCCTGTATAACATAATATGTCACTCGGACACCAACGTGAGTTAACGTGGTTTATTAAACAGCAGCCAACATTCCAATCATAGCAGAATACACTTCAGCTAGCAGTAAAGGGACAATACATCACACTGATCTTTGCAGTTCTGTGTTGATTAGCTAATAATTCAGTGGCATTTTGATTAACGGTATGATTTATTTCGATTTGGAACAAAAATGATGGTTTAACAGATTGCATGTTTACTGGGCTGTGGTGAGAGTGAGAAGGGCTTTGTGTTTGTGTGACTTGCGTGAATGGCTAGCCGTTAGCCATTACAGTCTTACAGCTAATAAGTTATCCCAGCCTAGCGGTCTGAAGGCTATCTCCCCAAATTCTACAACAATGTCTTGTTTACTAACGTTCATAGTTGATAACATTACAGCAATACAGTTACGGTTTCGTACTCACTGTAAGATCAAGTGTTTAACGTTTATGTTAGCTTATTGTTTTGAATACAATGTTTGACTAGCACACTGGAGCTAGCCTCGGTAGCCGCCGCCATGTTGAATAGTGAAAGAACTACAAACGCAGAGGCGCCTCTCGGTGGCGTCACACCCGGTCTCGCTAAAGCCCGCCCCTAGCTCACGCTGATTGGTGCGCCTGTGTGGCGGCCGGTTTGAATGCATCTCTGAGGCCAGGGCCAGACTGAGGTGGATTGTGAATTTGTGGAACAATGCCGCCCCCGTCTGGTGGAGTCAGGCTAGTGTACACCGGGCGCCTGAGCGTGAACCCTGCGTGTACCCACGCCTTGCCTGTGCCTTGCCGATTTTATCGAATAGGCGAGAGTTCTATTTTCACGCCGACAATGCGCGTGCAGGCAGGCTTTTCTGTCAAGCCATGAAAGAAAAACGCGACAATATCCGTGGGAACTGGCAAAGTCAACTGAATTTCAAAATAAAATGGAGTTTCTACAACAGTATTGAGCAGAGAGAGAGAGCGAGAGAGAGATTGACGGGTGGCTATCACGTGGGGCTTTCTCCCTGTCGGCAAACAAATCTTCATGAGAGAGAATAGCGACCGAAGAAGCAAGATGGACAATGTTGTTGTGCCAGCACATATTCTTGCAAGATCACCTCTCTAAAATGTCCGACTATAGTCAGACCTGGTTATACATATCCAGCATCAATAGAACATTAAATATATCAGATTTATTTTACCTAGAGGCTACCCATGACAATTCTGGACAACACGTGAAAAAATACAGTCGGGAGAGAGGAGAGGCGCTTGTGACTCGGCTCCAGGTTCGGCGTGCAAAAGGCGTGCGGTGTGATCGCAAAAGCGTGTAACAGGTTCACGCCCAGCTCGGCGTAGGCGTGGGTTGAGGCAAGGCAAGGCGTAGCTTGTCTGTGTGAACTAAGCCTTAGGCCTATACAAGCCTACACCCATCTTTAGGCCTACACAAGCCTACACCCATCTTTAGGCCTATACAAGCCTACACCCATCTTTAGGTCTATACAAGCCTACACCCATATTTAGGCCTATACAAGCCTACACCCATCTTTAGGCCTATACAAGCCTACACCCATCTTTAGGCCTATACAAGCCTACACCCACCTTTAGTCCTATACAAGCCTACACCCATCTTTAGGCCTATACAAGCCTACACCCATCTTTAGGCCTATACAAGCCTACACCACAGCCTACACGAGTTCATCAACGAGGCAAGATTCAAAATGATCGTCTTGCAGAACTTATACGCTTAATTAGAGGATGTAAACATGCATTAATTTAAAGTTGCTTAGTGGAAAACAGACCATGATCCAGCACCTCCCTTTGATCTGTAAAGCAACACGCCAACATTCTGGGAAATTCTCCTATTTGCCATCTCTTTTTTTTTTATAGTCAGAGGAGGGACGGACACACACACACACACACACACACACGATTAATCAAATCGCAATCGCGATGTCAGCACGTGCGATTACATAACCACAAAAGTGTGCGATTATTTTATTTTTTTCACGTCTTTTTGAGTGTGTGTGTGTGTGTGTGAGCCTCCTCTAAACTAACGTTACACGCGACGCAGCAAACACACGTTTCTCTGCCATCACACTGGGCATCAACACTAGCGGGATACTTCTCCCATGCACTCCCGCAAATAAGTAATGTTATGCGCAGCAAGGTTACATAACATCTTACCGAGAGGGCGAGAGAGAACATCCATGATCGTTAACAGCAAGCTATGCTAATAACTAGCTAGCCTGTTCAGAAACGCATGTAAACAGCCGTGTGATTAGTGAGAACGTCAGTAAAATAAGGAGAGAGCTGCAGGTGCTTATACAGAACTAGTGCATGATTAAGTGCACAGTGGGTAATGACCCGCTGTGATGAAGAATATAGAGAGATTAACAAGGTTGATAGCAGCAAAACACTGTCACAGCTGCCAGCACTGGCAGCATCACCTCCAGGCTAGCTAACTAGCCTGTCACATGACGCCTTCATGGTCCCTCGATAAAGTCTGCAGATGCACGTTACCTCACCTCTCTCTCAAGAAGCGTCACGTGAGTGTGGCGTTTAAGGCCACCTGTCGCTACAATTTAAATAAACGGGGTGTATCACTGTATTACTGGACAGACATGTAACTAACTTTGCAGTCTGAGCCTTGAGCCATCTTCTATGTGCTGTAACACAGTGCAGTTTCTATTTGTCTGGTGTTTCTTTTTTACATGTTTGGGACAGGCAAATATCTCAAAATGTTTTATTTTTTTGTAAAGATAATTTTATTTCAAATTGTTTTATTTGTTTATTTTTAATATCTTTTAAATTGTAACATATTTCATGTATTTTAGTCTGTGATATGTGAAACCGTGGTATTTTTGTCCAAGGTTATCATACCGTCAAAAACTCATGCCCGCACATCCCTAGATACCTCTTGTTTATTATATCGCAATCACAAAATTGTGCACCATAATCGCACCTTTCCCCCAAACCGTGCAGTGCACACACACACACACACACACACACACACACACACACACACACACACACACACACACACACACACACACACACACACACACACACACACACACACACACACACACACACACACACACACACACAAAAGCTACAAGTTCTCCCAAGCTTACAACCTCCCCTACCAAGCAGCTATGAGCCACTTCTACAGGTCTGCTATTGAGAGTGTGCTCACTTTCTCCATGCTTGTCTGCTTTGGTCAAACAACCACTCAAGGACAAGAAGACCTGGCTGGAGAGAGCAGTACGCAGAGCATCTCAAATCAGAAGAAAGAATCAGGAAGACTAATAAAATCATAGCAGACAACTCTCATCCGGCACACTGCCTCTTCAATCTCCTCCCATCAGGCAGGAGATACAGGAGCATTAAGAGCCAAACATCTGGCTTCAGAGATAGCATCTACCTCCAAGCAGACATTTGAACTTGCACTGATTCATGATGTTTGACCTATAGCACTTTAAACTGTAGCACTTTCTGCTGAATACGATGCTGCTGGGTACTGTTGTTCCTGAGTGTTGTTTTTCTTGTATATTGTGTGTTATTGCTTTGTCTTTGTCTGAGAGTGAACCAAGACAAATTCATATCAACTATTGACATGGCAATTAATAGTTTGGTTGCACACGTCTGCCAGCAGGGCTCCTACACATTTTCAATTCAAACATTCTATACTTTTCTAGACCCCTTGATTTGTTTCAAGTTACATATCATTTAGGCAGACAGACATATATGTCATATCACAACATTGGAATGTTGATATATATATATTTTTTGTTTTGTTCCGTTTTATCTGAGCCTGTTTTTGTTCTGAAAATTGTAAAATTATATATATATATATATAATTGAATAGATGAGGATTGTTCTTCACAGCCACAAAGATCAGAATATGATATGACTGCAGGTTTCCTACACACCTTCCATTTCAATGGAACAACAGGGAGTAATATAACATATGGCTTCCAGTATGTTGTTGACTGGATGTGAGTTTGATTAAAGCTATTTGATATAATGCCCTCTACTCTACCTCCATGAGCATTATTCTTCCAAATAAATAAATAGCAAACTATTCAAGACCTGGAAATTATCATCGAATTCATTTTTAATACTTTCCCTGACCTGCGTAGGAATCAAACACATTTTAATATATGACTTTACTTGTGTTAACATTTGGACAAGAAGAATCCGGAACACAAACAATAATGCACAAACATTGGACATCTCAGAACCTCAGAACCACACACACACAAACAAACAAACAAACGCACGCAACACACACACGCAACAAACACACACACGCACACGCAACAAACACACACACACACACACACACACACACACACACACACACGGGCGCCATGCGGGTGGTGTTGCAGCGGCTGCAGCCTACCTGGAAGTGGCTGGTCCACAGAGAGTTGCACGAGCAGACCCGGAACAAGGTGGTGCAGGTGGAGCCGGCTCTGAGCAGAGACGTGGGGTCCAGTCTGCGGAGGATTAGGACCAGGAGCTCCTCACTGAGGTGCAGGAGTCCCGTGCTGTCCACGCCCAGCTGGGTGTCCTGCAGTTCTGTGGGCTCCCAGCCTGCTGCCATGCCCTCCGCCATCCCTGCTGCCCTGCACTGTAGTACCGCCACGCCCCTGAGCTTCACGGAACTTTTCACAGTTTGGGACGTACCATCTGTCGAGCAGATGTGGGGGAGTTCTACCTACTTAATTATTAATTTATTCAATCTATGAAAGTATCAAAACAGAAACATGTACGGTAGGCTAAAACCTGTTTGTAAACATTCATTCTGAATTTAATTTATAAATAACAAATGCAGCACTTTGAAATCATGCGTTCAGATTTACAAATTTAATGGACTGATTATTTATTTTATTTGTAAAGAAAACATACTGATGAAAGCTGGGCTCCAAATGTCCATAAAGCTGCATTACAGTTGCTGTAAAAAAAAATGGCACTGATCCTTATCAAGGATCCATTCCTCTGATTCTGCATCCACCTGGCTGGCACTCCTGTAAAAGGCAGTAGCATGTATTTATTTGTACAGTTTGTTTCTTCTTTCATTTAATTTGTAGGCTACATCAGAGGTTCTAAAATGTTTTTCAGCCAAGGACCCCTTACAAGATAGAAAATATACTGGGGACCCCCTCCTCAAGGGAGCGGGAAGGTGGGTGCTGAGGGTGCTGCAGCACCCCCTGGTGGCAAGAGATGGGATTTTCGAAATTGTTGGATTTGGCTCTCTTGTGTTTATACCACCAACAAAATGCATTAAAAAACAGTTTGTGCTTCCCAGCTCTAATCTTATTTCATACGCTCTCTCTTCAAAAGTGTTTGATTTTCATCATAATCTGGTTTTCCATAATAATAATAGTAAGTTCAGTGTTTACTGTTTATGCCTGTGTTGCTGTCTGTCGTAGTGTAAAACAACTAAAGGGAGAGCAGGTGCTTACATGAAAGTGAGTGAGAAAAAGAGAAGATACTGAATAAAGACATCACAACAGTATAATCCTAATGTTAATTTAAAATTAAATATTCTTCTAAATATGGATGAAAGTCCAAAAAATGTAAAATTTTCTTCGACGTTGCCCTTGTGGGCAGTGTCAAGATTCCATTCCTTACAGCACCCCCTACCAGCGTGGCTGCCCCTCATTCTGATTTGTGATTTTGGGCTAAGCTTAAAGGTCCCATTCCGTGCAAAAGCTGTTTTTACTTCTAAATGCATATATGCTGCTGTCATCCCTCCCTGTAATGAGTGCGCACAACCTCAGAACTGTCAGAGTTGGATTTCTCCCTATCCAGCTTCCCCCTGCAGTCTCCTTCAAGCCAGGCCCAGGCACGTGCACAGAACATTAGAGGGGCAGGGGCTCAAATTCATAAAAGGGCACTACTACTACTAAATTTGAGGCAATTTGAAGGCCAATTTAGGGGTATAACTCATTTTAAATATTCCAATTTTAACCAGATTTAGAGGAATATCTCATTTTAGGATGAGACTTGTCACGGAAAAATAACTCCATAACTGAATAATATTAGTATATAAAAGTTGCATGCTGTTGTAATACTGTTGTGAAATCATTTAAGCATCAATATTTATTTGCTGCTTTTCTCCCTTTAGGTTGTTGTACTACAACAGATAGCAACACAGGCAGAAACATTGAACGATACTGAGTGAGGCTTGTAATATACCATGCATTTTAACCATAATTCTAAAAAGCAAGACAGAAGATTTAGATAAGGTGTATTAGAATTTTTTTTATTTTTTGCTGATTCAACAACACAACATCCCTTTCCAATAGTGTAAAGTAAAAAATATTTTCAAGAGCAACAATTCTGCATTTGTTCCCTATATTTTGGTTATTTATTTATTGGGTGGTTTATTTATTTATGTATTTATTTATTCATTCATTTTTGGGTTCATTTTTGGGTTGGTGCCTTCAGGGGCGGTTTAGAAAAACACTGCTCCATGCAGAGGCCTATTACAAATGGTGCATTCAAGGCCAAGAGAGCTCGGAAAAGGCATTTCTCTTTGAATGCTGCCTTCAGTGACGGCATGGAAAGGGCAATTTCCATACAAAGCACCATTAGAAATGCATTCATGGTCAGGAAAGGGCACTTTTTATTTTATTTTTTCATGTGTCTGAGCTGTTTGTTTTGTTCATGTGTTGTTGGAATGAAAATGAAAAATGTATTATAATAAAAAAAAAAAAAAAAAAAAAGGGCACTTTTTACAGACTGAAAAAAAGGCAGGGGCTCAAGCCCCCTTTCATGTCTATGTGTGCACGTGCCTGGCCCCTTAAGCTTCTGGCATACTCTTCGCGCACGCGCTGGAGGCAGGGCTCCACGGAGGGCGCGCGCACTCTGCGCAGGCCAAAACAGAACATAGTGAGTGCTCCAGAAATGGCGGCGATCAGTGAAAGGCAGTCTGAATGAAATTGAATGTAACGTTCCCAATTCTATATATTAAATTCTAAAAAACGACCCTCAACATTTGGGAAGGCTAAGCCACACAACTAGTTCGTTATAATCGAACATTATGCTTTTGAAGGCGACTGTACGACGGTGAGGACTCAATCACAGCAGATATCCGCTGATAGCCTACCACAGAGATCTCACAGGCACAGGCAGCAAAACCCGACGCGCTGATAGAAAAATCTCCGTGGACGCGCCGCGCTGCGCTCAGGCTCTATCAGCGCATTGGGTTTTGCTGCCTGTGCCTGTGAGATCTCCGTGGTAGGCTATCAGCGGATATCTGCTGTGATTGAGTCCTCACCGTCGTAAAGTCGCCTACAAAGCATGATGTTCGATTATAACGAACTAGTTGTGTGGCTTAGCCTTCCCAAATGTTGAGGGTCGTTTTTTAGAATTTAATACATAGAATTGGGAACGTTACATTCAATTTCATTCAGACTGCCTGGAGGAGCGAGCTGAGCACTGAGTATGTTCTGTTTTGGCCTGCGCAGAGTGCGTGCGCCCTCATCGGAGCCCCGCCTCCAGCGCGTGCGCGAAGAGTATGCCAGAAGCTTTACACTCTGTTCTCCGAGACGGTTTCATGCGCGGTCTCTCTCACACAAGCTACCTGCACCATTTTGTCTATTCTTTGCCATAGTAAGCTGTTTCAGCGCGAGATTCATCATGACCTGTTGGTCTGTGCTAACCATTTCAGCCCAGAATGTTTCAACAATCTGGGGCAGTACAATCAAGGTTTAGCCACAAAATTAACACTTCTAGCTGGAGCGACGCCAACTGTACGTGATCCAGCAACTGCGGAGGTGCATTCGGTAAGTCTAGGCATTTTGAGATGTCCTCTTTAGCGTAGCAACCGTTAAGTTAGCGATAGCTCGTTGCTAACGTTGGTTGTGGACACAACTTAGCGTGCTGGTCCACGGACGCTAATCTGATTGGCCGCTGGGAGCCTGGGGCGGGCTCTCCCTCAGCGGCCAATGGGAACTGTTAGTTCTGAATATATTATAGAAACAGACCATTATTGGGAAGCGACGAGATGAGGAAGTGAGAACTCCGTCACAACAAACGGGGTTGCTATATTTTCGACAAATTAATCCAGAATCATGTTTTATGGACCAGAGACACACGTTTTTAAGAGGTTACAGCTGCACGAATTGGGACCTTTAATTGTTTCCACAGTATAACCTTCTCTAGCCTACAGCACACGCCGCCCCTGCACCACTGCGTCTGTCACTAGGGGGTGCGTTCGTAAATCCACTCCACACACCCAGACAACAGCGCTCCCAATTTACGAATGGATGGTCCAGTGCGCTGTGGCACCCGGAGTGGCTATTTCCGAACCCACCCTAGATTGGCAGATGCAGTAGCAATCAGAAGTAATAAATGTACAGAAATTAATATTGCAAATGAAATCAATGTTATCTCATAAATAAGTTCACCCATGTTGTAGCTCCTGAGTGACATATTGCTAAGAAGCTTTAACCACTCAAGTCTATTATGGATCATAATCACTCATAAATAGCATTAATAATAGCATCAAAAAGCACAAGTTGTAGTCATAACAAGTAAATAATAATAATGATGATGATGATGATAATAATAAGTTCAAATGCAAATGAATTAAGGTATAACAGCTCATTCTTGAATACCATATACCCTTAAATAAAATGAAAAATAAAATGAAAAAATTACAGTCTAGTATTGAGTCCATCCAAGATTTCCTATGCTATCCAAAGCAACTACATGTATTTGATGTTTACATGCTTTACACTAAGGTATACTTTTTCAATATATCTTTCAGTATAGAAATCTATTAAACATGATATAGAAATATTTTAAATGAACAATTCTACTTTCTTGTGGAAAAGAAGTAGTTTTCACTCATAGGTAAGACAAGCTGACTCGTTTATATTTATTATTATATATTATATAATAATGAATATAAATGACAGATAGGTAAGACAAGCTGACTCGTCTATATGTATTATTAAATATTATATAATAATTAATATAAATGACAGATAGGTAAGACAAGCTGACTCATTTATATGTATTATTATGTATTATATAATAATGAATATAAATGACAGATAGGTAAGACAAGCTGACTCATTTATATGTATTATTATATATTATATAATAATGAATATAAATGACAGATAGGTAAGACAAGCTGACTGGTTTATGAACGAGAAACCTGCATACTTAGAGGAGAACCAGTAAAGTTTCACCTTTTTTACATCAAAAGTCCCACTAATACACATAGTGTCATCAACTCTGTCCAAACTCCTCCCATATTGCGGCCACAGCGCACTGAGAGGTCATATAAAAACACTTTTTGGTGCAAACCACTGAGCTCAAAGAAAAACAGCTCATACACTTCCTGGTTCCAAGTCATTTTGCCATTTCACCACTAGATGGCACTGCTGCCGCATCTTTACATTTCCAGGTTTTAGGAGACAGTGGAGAATAACAGGTGCATAGCCTATAACACTGAACTTTTTCACATCAAGGACCCCAAAACTGTCACAAATAAGACCACGGACCCCTATTTGATAAGATTGTGTCTCAGGGTCCCCATCTCGTTTTGCCTTTAGATGTTTTATTACAGAGAGTGTATGAACCCCATGACCAAAATAGTCCTACATTGTGTCATTGTGTTACTTATTGATGGAATTACAGTGAAAATAAATGATACACATGTTTGCTGGGGACCCCCTGGAATGCCCTCAAGGACCCCATTTTGAGAACCACTGGCCTATAACACATAGAACACCCTTAGACAGTGTCACGTTGCTTGCTTCTGACATCCACATGTCTATGAAGGTAATCACCCTGTAGGCTGTGCAGTGTGCACATTATAATCATACGAAAATTAGTCCTGACCCTGTGTCATCTTGGAGAATGACAACGTAGACGATACCCGTAACTTTCCTCAGTGCCAATGTACATTTTCAATTCTCAATCATTTGTCATTGCTGTGATAGCCTACCTATTTCCATGAATGCAATGCATTATGGGAGGCCGTCATCAAGACTGTCCTTCACTTCTGTTGGCTCTGTGGGGAAGAAGGGGACGAAAAAGGAAAGAGTGAAATAATTGATGAGTTTACACAGCACATTTTGCACCTATTGTATGAAAACAGTACAACAGCTAAACAATAAGGTCATTTATTAAGGGTTAGTTCATGCGCTTTCCTTCCTATACAAAGCTGCCACCAACTGAGAGTGTTAAAGAAAGAATGGCCAACTGTTAAAAGAGCAGAACTTGGTTTCAGCAGCACTAAATTAATTCCAATGCCCAGTCATACTTCCCCAGTCCTCAGATTAGAAGGCAAGCACCTTACCCATTAAGCTATACTGTACGACCGAGCACACTGAGCTGCACTTTCTTCACACCCTAACCCTGATCTTAACCACATTTCCCTCCACTTGCTGCACGTTTTCAGGAAGAAGCAATTGCAGCAACCAATCAGCCACAGGCAAGCAAGCAAGCAGGATTTGACATTGCTGAACAGAGCAGAGACGCCATTACAGAGTGTGAGATCTCTACTGAAACACACTTATCTGGAGGACTGTAAGCAGAGAGCTGAAGTGGATGTGATTTGGTGAGTCTTGCTCTTGAAATATGTTTTGGATACCAAAGCAAATGGCGGAAATGGATGTTGTTGAAAATGAGTTGAGTTGCCAGAGCAGGAAGTGATGAACAACAGGAAAAAGCTTCTGTCACTGTTCCATTTCATACGGATCCATTTCATGTCAACTGCATGAAATGGATTCCTCTGCCAAACATGGCTAAATGGTGGAAAATATGAAAACACTGTAAAAACTACCATTTTGCTCATCAGGATGAATGCTTAAAGGGATACTCCACTGAAAAACAACTGATTTATTTTGCACAAACTCTCACAGATATCCAAAAACTGTAACTGTAACTGTAAAATGCCTGCACAGTTTGCAGGCATTCATAAAAAAAAATCAGCATTGTTTTCCGATATAATTCTCCTTTACCATCAGGTATAATGATTTTTTGCAAAAATGGCTCGAAGTCCAAAATTAGCACTGTTTTTCCCTCCGTGGCTTTTATGGCCTTTTATAATGGGGATTTTTGTCAAATCTGACACGGCACAAAAATGACAAATGGAACAAAATCCCCCCCAAAAATATGGTAAAACTTTACTTGGATAGTCCACCTACAGATAGTCTACAGAGTATTAGTAAGCTTTCAACAGCTTATTAGTTTCAGCTTCGTCTGTAAATGTTCAACAGATGATCTATAGGGGAGCGTACTTATGTTCCCCGGGTTCTATGTTCCACGGGTTCTATGTTCCCCGCTCCTGCTAAAAAGGGTCCTATGTTCCCCGGGTCCTATGTTCCCCGCTCCCGAAAAAGGGTCCTATGTTCCCCGGGTCCTATGTTCCCGCTCGTATGCATAAAGTCGGCGAGTAGCGCACCGCCGGACGCCTCCACAACCATCCTTCACTTCACTTCACTTCACCCCCAGCACCCAACACCCACTGCCCAGAGACAGCGCACCTTTTTCAGCGTGACTCCATACTACAGTGCACTGCCTCGGGTCTCTGGCTCTCTCTGGCTCATCTTGAAAATATGGGGTTCGGCTTTCAAAGTTTCTGCGATGTGCTATGGCGCAGTAGGCTATGCCTCATGTTTTCCTGGCACAATGCCACGATAAGAAAGTTTTCCCTAGCAATTTGTAACATTTATACAGAGGCTAGAGAAGCATATGTCGGCCACGTAGTGATATAACACTTATTATTTCGCTTTATTTTTTCTTCGCCCATTATGCTTGCGAAGAAGCATACAGTTTACCTGAGTTTTCACTCTCTTGGCTGCTCCATACAGTTCACCTGAGTTTTCACTCTCTTGGCTGCTCCATACAGTTTACCTGAGTTTTCACTCTCTTGGCTGCTCCATACAGTTTACCTGAGTTTTTTACTCTCTTGGCTGCTCCATACAGTTTACCTGAGTTTTCACTCTATTGGCTGCTCCATACAGTTTACCTGAGTTTTTTACTCTCTTGGCTGCTCCATACAGTTTACCTGAGTTTTCACTCTCTTGGCTGCTCCATACAGTTTACCTGAGTTTTCACTCTCTTGGCTGCTCCATACAGTTTACCTGAGTTTTTTACTCTCTTGGCTGCTCCATACAGTTTACCTGAGTTTTCACTCTCTTGGCTGCTCCATACAGTTTACCTGAGTTTTTTACTCTCTTGGCTGCTCCATACAGTTTACCTGAGTTTTCACTCTCTTGGCTGCTCCATACAGTTTACCTGAGTTTTCACTCTCTTGGCTGCTCCATACAGTTTACCTGAGATTTCACTCTCTTGGCTGCTCCATACAGTTTACCTGAGTTTTCACTCTCTTTGCTGCTCCATACAGTTTACCTGAGTTTTCACTCTCTTGGCTGCTCCATACAGTTTACCTGAGTTTTTTACTATCTTGGCTGCTCCATACAGTTTACCTGAGTTTTCACTCTCTTGGCTGCTCCATACAGTTTACCTGAGTTTTTTACTCTCTTGGCTGCTCCATACAGTTTACCTGAGTTTTCACTCTCTTGGCTGCTCCATACAGTTTACCTGAGTTTTTTACTCTCTTGGCTGCTCCATACAGTTTACCTGAGTTTTCACTCTCTTGGCTGCTCCATACAGTTTACCTGAGTTTTCACTCTCTTGGCTGCTCCATACAGTTTACCTGAGTTTTTTACTCTCTTGGCTGCTCCATACAGTTTACCTGAGTTTTCACTCTCTTGGCTGCTCCATACAGTTTACCTGAGTTTTTTACTCTCTTGGCTACTCCATACAGTTTACCTGAGTTTTCACTCTCTTGGCTGCTCCATACAGTTTACCTGAGTTTTCACTCTCTTGGCTGCTCCATACAGTTTACCTGAGATTTCACTCTCTTGGCTGCTCCATACAGTTTACCTGAGTTTTCACTCTCTTTGCTGCTCCATACAGTTTACCTGAGTTTTCACTCTCTTGGCTGCTCCATACAGTTTACCTGAGTTTTCACTCTCTTGGCTGCTCCAGACAGTTTACCTGAGTTTTCACTATCTTGGCTGCTCCATACAGTTTACCTGAGTTTTCACTCTCTTGGCTGCTCCATACAGTTTACCTGAGTTTTCACTCTCTTGGCTGCTCCATACAGTTTACCTGAGTTTTCACTCTCTTGGCTGCTCCATACAGTTTACCTGAGTTTTCACTCTCTTTGCTGCTACAGTTTACCTGAGTTTACCGAGTGTTTATTGCGCCTGTAGGCTTCCTGTTTCTTCTGTGATGAAGATTCTTCTCCTCTCTGCTGCACCACTTGTCCATCAGCCCGTCTGGCTGCTCAGCCTGGATCACAAACTCCCCGTGGCTTCCAGCTTCCATCCATCTTATCATTCACATCCCCTTGACCACCATCACTTTGCAAATCCACCTTTTCATCTCCACTCACCTCATGTCTGTGTCGCTTCCTTTGGGTCCAAGCTAGCGGTAAAAATCTGTAGATGTTTAACAGATTATCTATAGAGTAATAACAGTCCATAAACATATTCTCTGAATAAATTAGTTGAACTTGAACCACTCACTCAACAAACCACGGGTGGAGTACTGCCTTGTCCATGTAGTGCATTCATAAACCTGTTGTTTTTACCACAGAATTTAAACTAAATCATGAAAACGTGAAGTTGACCATCACTTGCATAACCACTAAACAACTGTAGATTTTCATCTGGACTAACCAAGTAAAGTGAAAACTAGTTGACCATCTACAAATTCACCTCCATATTCACCTTATGCAGCCCCGCCCCCATTGGCACATTGTATCAAGACTTCCTGTTCAAAACGCCAGCTGTTTTACCTGCTCAAACTAGTCTGACTCACCTGGTCAAACCTAGTTTGACTCACATTATGAATCCGACTAGGTTTATGAGTCACAGGAAGTGTAAATACAATCGGAACTTCCGATTGTATCTACACTTCCTGTTAGTCTCTCAAGCCAGACGGTCTCTTCTACATAAGGTGAATAAGTAGATATGGAACTTGATTCTTGAATAACCGGAGTACGTTATAAACGTTATAAATATAGTAACCAACGCTGGGAGTCTGTATGGAAACAGTGTTACTCGAAATGATTAAAAGTTAAATCAATTTGGTCATTCAGTGGCGTTTTACTGCCATGTAAAATAACTAACGTTAGCCGCTAGCATTAGCCACAGTAGCCGACTACCCATAATGCATTACGTTATCCCAGCACCCGAACGGGGATAAGAGAGACAGGGCAGGAGGTGGGAGGAGAGCGCACAACTGTTTCTTCTTATTGGTATCATTTGACTGCTTGGCAGTCAGTATGTCTGTGAAATGTCCCTTTCTTTTGCGTTGGTCCTCCATTGTGTTGCAGCAAATTAAATGAAACAACATTAAACAACCCTCTTGTCAACAAGAGGGTTATCAGCAATTTGGCGGTAGTCAGCGGAGTGTCATTTGACGTCAGCACACTCTTCTAAACAGGTCACGTGTCGCATTCCAGTGGGCATTCCCGTGCTTTCACATGGACGCCAGGGGCGTATCTACGGGTGGGCCTGGGTAGGCACAGGCCCACCCACTTCTTGCCCTGGCCCACCCAATTTTTTTTTTTTTTTAATTGGTTGTTTTCTAGAGGCAAACTTGCTGCTGCATTGCACGCCAATGGTTTTGTTCCTTTTGTAAAAACGCAGGGCACATCATCTCCAGAGTCTAATGCATGACAACTTCATGACATCTAGGAATTTTGTTCTCTCTGTGGATAAATAAACCAGAGGGCGTCTTGTTCAAACTTGAAGCAGCCTCAGTGTTGTTATTTTTTAAACTCACAGCAGTATATGGATCAGTGGTTCTAATTTCTGTATAAAGTAACAGTATACACACAAGTATAAGCATTCATGTATGCAACATTTGGCACCTATATGTAACCTTTTAAAGGTCCCATTCCGTGCAAAAGCTGTTTTTACTTGTAAATGCATATATACTGCTGTCAGCCCTCCCTGTAATGAGTGGTCACACGCTCAGAACTGCCACAGTTGGATTTGTCCCTATCCAGCGTCCCTCTGCAGTCTCCTCCAAGCCACACCCCCAAACGCTTTGTTTGCCCAGAGGGGAATCTGGGGGAATCGGGACGTCACTAGCTTCCTCCTGCATACAGCGCGGGTCTCTCTCACACAAGCTACCTGCACCATTTAGTCTATAGCCACAAAATTAACACTTCTAGCTGGAGCGACGCCAACTGTACGTGATCCAGCAACTGCAGAGGTGCATTCGGTAAGTCTAGGCATTTTGAGATGTCCTCTTTAGCGTAGTACCGTTTAGTTAACGATAACTCGCAACCTAGCGTGCTGGTCCACAGACGCTAATCTGATTGGCCGCTGGGAGCCTGGGGCGGGCTCTCCCTCAGCGGCCAATGGGAACTGTTAGTTCTGAATATATTATAGAAACAGGCCGTTCTTGGAAAGCGACCAGATGAGGAAGTGAGAACTCCGTCACAACAAACGGGTTTGCTATATTTTCGACAGATTAATCCAGAATCATGTTTTATGGACCAGAGACACACGTTTTTAAGAGGTTACAGCTGCACGAATTGGGACCTTTAAGGTTGAGATAATTGTATTATCATTATATGGTCCAAATATTTCAGTAAAGCACTTGAAACACTTGAAATATTCTTGCTTGGGTGGTATCATTCTACTTGAAATGATGGTCAAATGCATTATTTTTAGTAAAATAACACGTCAAATTTTGACGTGTTATTTGGCCGGGCATCTGCACCCCTTCCTATCCAGGCCCACCCAATTTGATCCAGGCCCACCTATAATTCAATTTCTGCATACGCCCCTGATGGACGCGCATCGCTATGACCGGCGTAGTTGAGACCAGACGTAAGCCCTGTCGGTGCAACAGGCGTAAGTCCACTTTAAAGACTGGTCTTAACTAAGACCGACGTAGGAGTTACGACCAGGCATGATAGTTAAGACCACTTGGTGCAACCGGCTTGTAGATTTTCATTTGGACTACCCAAGTAAAGTCAAAAGTGGTTGACAGTCTACTACAGGCTATTTATATCCATACTATTCATGAAAATATTAACATGTACAGATGAAGCAGAAGTACAAATTTGTAAAAAAAAAAAAAAAAATCTCCAAACACATAACTTATAAGGCACATTACGCAAAGAGAATTGTGACACTTCTCATCACTGCCAAAAGATGGACTGATGATTTTAATCCAAACAAAATGGTATGAGGCCAGCACCACCTGCCTTAGACTATTAACACTGTCTTAATTTCACACACCGGCTTCAACAGTGAAGGGACACATCCTAACAATTAGCCAAGTCCCAGGGCATCACTATACTTTTTAGTTATGTCGGGTTGTCCACAAGGCTGGATTAAAGTAGCCATGGGCCCCGAGGCTATGACTTTTTCAAGGGCCCTGTGGGTGAATATTGATTGATTGATTGATTGATTGATTGAGTGAGTGATGAAGTATTTCTCTGTCTTCTCCTTAATCCTCTCGGGTGAAACAATTTGCATGAGAGCAGGCGGCTGTAACAGGTTTTCAAACAGGAAACCATGTCTAAACCACAACTGTCTTCAACACAGCAGCTGCAAATGTTGCCTTTTGCACGCACAGTCGGCTAACACAGGAAGCTTTGATCTCAAAGAGAGCTGACTGTCAAACTGCATCCTTTAAACCACTACCTGAGATAAACAGGTCATGTGACCAGCTTGAGAGGAAGTCAGAAGGAGGGGGTGAGACTGTTCACTTCATAAACGACTGAGCACTTTCCCTCTGGGCTTTGCTTTCATTTTCTCAGTGGATGTTGCAACTCGTCTGTTTGTGTTATGATGATGCTTGAGCTGATCACTACTGGAGTTACTGTGTTATGATGATGCTTGAGCTGATCACTACTGGAGTTACTGTGTTATGATGATGCTTGAGCTGATCACTACTGGAGTTACTGTGTTATGATGATGCTTGAGCTGATCACTACTGGAGTTACTGTGTTATGATGATGCTTGAGCTGATCACTACTATAGTTACTGTGTTATGATGATGCTTGTTATTGTCAATGTCTTTTGTACTGTTTGTCCCAATGCCTGCTGCAAACCAAATTTATTTCGAGATATCAATAAAGTTGAAGTTGAAGTTTTTAAATGGCGCATTTTTTGTGCATTCTTTTTTAAATCAAATTTACAGTTACAGTCTTAGTCAGAGTACGACAAATTCAGCAGCATAATTATCTGTGGCATCTTGGTTATAATGGTGATATTGGCTTTTAAAATATGATTATTCACTAGGTGAGGATGAACAAATTTTTTCCTATTGCATCTCCATTTACTGTGGAATGGTAATAGATGCAGGTTTACTTACACTGGAGTCATATTCCAGAGCTTCTGATCTTTCACAGAAGACCAGACATCTGCATAAAGGCCTCATGGTTGAGGAGCTATCCTGATTTATTTTGGGTATGTCTGTCTAGGCGAGAGAGCACTCTACAGCACCCGGGGCAACATGTGCGGAAGTGTAGAAGAACAGATGGACTTTTAGAAAGAAGGAATGAAACATTGCTCAGTCCTACCATCACGTTTTAATTATCTACAGTGAATATTGAACTGTAGCTTGACTTTAAAATATTATATTGTAAATCAAATCGCAATATCTGTCAGAAAAATCACAATTAGATAGTTTCCCCAAATTGTTCAGCCCTATACTCATGAGCTGGGACTCGTGTGTGTGTGTGTGTGTGTGTGTGTGTGTGTGTGTGTGTGTGTGTGTGTGTGTGTGTGTGCGTGCGTGCGTGCGTGCGTGTGTGTGTGTTTCTCCTCTCAGAAGATGAGTGTTCATGTGGAGGAAGAGGGTGGAGCAGAGCCTCCTGACAGCTCTCTGTCTGTGGAGGAGTTTCCAACACCCTTCAGTCATCAACATGGACTCTCAGACACAAAGTAAGACAACTGTTACCCTCTAAACTTCATAATAGCCTGAGGAGGCTCTGGACTGGATACAGTCATACCTCTCTGACAGAGTCCAAATGGTAGAAATAGGAGGTGTACTCTCTGAGCCCAGAAACCTCACCTGTGGGGTCCCTGAAGGAAGTATTATTGGTCCTCTATTATTTTTGTTGTATATTAATGACATGGAGTCAGCCTGTTCATGTCCTTTATTTCTGTACGCAGATGACTCCGCCTTGTTGGTAACCAGAGAGTGCTTAGATTCAGTCAGATTATCACTTAGTGAAGAACTTCTAAATGTAAGCACATGGTTATGCAACAATAAGATATCCCTGCACTTAGGAAAATCTGAATGTATTGTCTTTGGAACAAAGCATAAACTAAGGAACCAACCTAGTTTTTCAGTAGAATGTAATGGTGTTAAGTTACAAGAAAAGTGACATATCTGGGAAGTCAATTGGATCAGTATATGACGAGTGAAGCTATGGCCCTCTCTGTCATTGGGAAAATTCACTCAAGGACAAAGTATTTGGCAATAAGTTCCTGGACACGAAGACCATGAGGACTTTAGCTATGTTGTTAATCCCATGTTACTATGACTACAACTGTATATCCTGCTACATTGCTATAACAAAAAATCTAAAGATAGGCTCCAAAAAGCCCAAAACACTAATGAGGGTCATCCTTATAACCTCGGTCCAAGAACGCAGATTAGCCCAACACATTTTAAAGATTTAAATTGACTCCCCGTTGAAAGTAGAGTGTCCTAATTATTTCACCAAGTACTTCCAGTGTGTTCAGGACACTTATAGCCTGAACACGAGGGCTAGTGGCAAACTGGAAGCTACTCAATCTGAAAGGCAAAGCTGGGAGAAGTACATTCCTCTGTTCACCTTATGTTGCCACGCCCACTTTTTCTCATCCATGTAAGACGCAATTATATAATATTTGTTCTTCTGGTTCAGCGTTAGCCGGCCGGTAAACATCGATAAACTGTAAACTATGAAAGAAGTTTGGCAACATTCAGCAGCTACACTGTGACCAACTTCAGTTACATGTTCATAGCGTTACTGCTGCGAGCAGAAGCGTCATGCCCATTGTAACTAAGGGGGCAATTGCCCCCTCAGATTTTTGAGAGGCTATAAACATAGGCTATAGTATAGCCTATGTTTATAAAAAAACATACATACATAACATACATACTATTATAGGCTGTGTATGGTAGTTGAAACATAGTTTCAAGTTGACATTTATTTATGTTCGTAGTTAAAACAAAACATAAATACTGTATAGGCTACATAGAGTACAACACAAAAACACAAAACCTGGTGAGTAAATATATATGTTGTCGAAGTGCGGGAGAAAGACTCAAAACCAAAGTTGTATCCGACTGGATTTATTTTCTCACACTTCAACTGCGATCATACAGGTAAAAGTGGGCTGCTAACATGTTGCTTTGTAGGCTACTCCCCAAACCATTGTGCCACCTACCTGAACCCCCGCCCCTCTTAAAGGGGCCCCTACCATCAGGTGAAGGTCTTTCCCCATTGTCTCTGCTGTGGTACGCCACACACGCCCCCCCAGAATTCACCCAAACCCCACTCCTAATAACGGCGCGGAGGCCGGATCAGCCGACCGTAACGGCTCTGCTTCACAGGCACACTGTCAGAGTCCTGAACAGCAGACCCTCGGGGCCGAGGGGTGGCGGGGGACCTGCCCGGGTCCAGGGGAAAAGAGTCAGCAGGGGGCAGCACAGAAAGGGGAAGGGGGACCACAAGCTTGTTGGGAGGTCGCCCACGCCGTGGGGGAAGCGCCACCTCCACCGACTTGCCCAAATCTAAATGGGCGGGCTTCAGGCGGTCCACAGAAACGTGCTCCTTCCTCCCCCCTATGTCCAGCACAAAATACTTGGTCCCTGCTTCCAGAACGCGAAAGGGGCCATCATGCAGCCGTGACTGGTGCGCGTCATGCCGCACGAAGACATAACCCACCGAGAGCAGATCCGGCGGCATGTGCACCTCCGGCACGTCGTGTCTCGAAGTGGGGACAGGGGCAAAATCCTTGGCCACGTCCAGGAGCGCCGCCCGCTGACGAGCGGCCGACCAGGGAGCATCGACCCCTGGAATGAACTCTCCCGGCACTCGCAATGGCTGGCCATACATCAACTCAGCAGACGAAGACTGCAGGTCCTCTTTGGGGGCCGTCCGCAGGCCCAGCATGACCCACGGAAGCCTGTCCACCCAGCCACCATCCACGAGGCTAGCCCGGAGAGCGGCTTTCATAGAACGGTGAAACCTCTCGCACAGTCCATTCGCCGGCGGATGGTAGGCTGTGGTGCGGTGAAGCTTCGTGCCCAGCCCCTCTGCCATAGCACCCCAGAGCTCCGACGTGAACTGTGGACCACGGTCCAAAGTGAGGTCAGCCGGCGCGCCGAACCTGGCGACCCACGACCCGATGAAGGCCCTAGCCACCTCTGCAGTTGTGGTCGACGACAACGGCACCGCCTCCGGCCACCGGGTGGTCCTGTCCACCATCGTGAGGAGGTGAGTGAACCCATGGGAGGAGGGAAGCGGCCCCACCAGGTCCACGTTGACGTGGTCGAACCGCCGCTCCGGAACCAGGAACGGGGCCCAGGGGGCTTTGGTGTGGCGATGAACCTTAGCCTGCTGGCAGGCTACACACTGTCTAGCCCAATCTCGTACTTCCTTCTTCAGGCCCGGCCAGACGAACTTGGCCGCCACCAGCTTCACAGACGACTTCACCCCCGGGTGTGAAAGTCCATGCATGGCGTTGAAAACCTGCCGGCGCCACTCGACTGGAACCAAGGGCCTAGCCAGCCCCGTAGAGACATCGCACAGGAGCATGGCGCTGATGTCACCAAACGCCACCTCCTGTAGCCGCAGCCCGGTCTCCGCTGCCCGGCAGGCCTGCACTCCCGCGTCGTTGGCCTGATCCGCGGCCATGCCGGCGTAGTCGAGCCCCAGGTGCACGGCGCCCGCCACCGCCCGGGAGAGGCAGTCTGCCACAAAGTTGTGCTTTCCCGCCACGTGCTGGATGTCTGTGGTGTACTCTGAGATCTCAGCCAGTTGACGCTGCTGGCGTCCGGTCCTGGGTGGCTCCGCCTTGGACCTGGCGGACGCCAGTGGCTTATGATCCACGTACGCAGTGAACCGACGCCCCTCCAGTAGGAACCTGAAGTGCCGGACCGCCAGGAACAAACCCAGGAGTTCACGATCAAAAGTGCTATACTTCCTCTCATTGTCCCGTAACTTCCTGCTAAAGAAAGCCAACGGCTGGCAGGCACCACTCACCCACTGCTCATACACCACCCCCACTGCGTAGTCCGATGCGTCGGTGGTGAGGGCGACCTGGGCCGTAAGCGACGGGTGTGCCAGCAAGGCAGCGTCGGCCAGCACGTCCTTAGCATCCTGGAACGCTTTGTCCCGCTCCGAGGACCAGTCCACCGCGGCCTTGGGGTCGTGACCCCGCAGTGCGTCGTACAGGGACCGCATGTGATGTGCCGCCCGAGGGATGAACCTGTTGTAAAAATTCACCATCCCCAAGAACTCCTGTAGCGCTTTCACAGTCCGGGGGCATGGGAACGCGTCCACCTTGGCGGGTAGAGGAACAGAGCCCTCCGCGGTGACTCTGTGCCCCAGGAAGTCGATGACCGCCACGCCGAACCGACACTTGGCTGGATTTATGATGAGCCCGTGCTCCCCGAGCCGCACAAACAACTGTTGAAGGTGGCCCATGTGCTGCTCCGGCGACGCACTAGCCACCAGGATATCGTCCAAGTACACGAACAAAAACGGCATGCTCCGCAACACGGAGTCCATCAGCCGTTGAAAAGTCTGCGCTGCCCCCTTGAGGCCAAAGGGCATACGCAGAAACTCGAACAGTCCGAATGGAGTTATTACCGCTGTCTTAGGCACATCCTGCGGGCGCACCGGGACCTGATGATAGCCCCGCACTAGATCCACCTTAGAAAAAATTGTTGCCCCCGCCAAGTGGGCCGAGAAGTCTTGTATGTGCGGGACTGGATAGCGGTCAGGCGTCGTGGCGTTGTTGAGGCGGCGGTAGTCCCCGCACAGGCGGCACCCGCTATCGGCCTTCGTCACCATATGCAGCGGGGAAGCCCACGGGCTGTCGGAGCGACGAACGATCCCCAGGCGCTCCATAGCTGCAAACTCCTCTCTGGCGATGGCGAGCTTGGCTGGATCCAGGCGGCGCGCGCGCACGTAGACCGGGGGGCCAGTGGTGGTGATGTAATGTTCGACTCCATGCTTAGCCACCACCGCTGAGAAAGTGGGGGTGGTGAGAACTGGGAACTCACTGAGGAGGCGCTGGTACTCGTCACCGGTGGCGAGCACATTGGACAGCCCGACCGTCCCCACGTCGCCCCGTGAACACGGGTAGGAACAGAATGAAGTGGCGTCAATCAGGCGGTGGTTCTTAACGTCCACTAATAATCCAAATGCACACAGAAAGTCTGCACCGAGTAGGGGTAGCGACACCCTCGCCCTGACAAAATCCCAGCCAAAACGGCGACCGGCAAAACACACCTCCACATACCTTGTGCCAAAAGTACGTATGGGCGTGCCATTTGCAGTGACCAGGGCGGGGCCTGCCACCCCAGCCATGTCCTCCATTGCTGACGCGGGCAAAATACTATGCTGAGCGCCAGAGTCCACCAGCAATCGCCTGCCTGAAACAGTGTCTCTGATAAACACCAGCTTCCCAGCCTCACCAACGCTCATCGCTGCTGCTGAACGCTGGCTCTCCCGCTTCCCTGGGCGCCAAACTTGCAGGGCGGCCGGCACTGCTTTGCCTTAGCTCCAAACCTCATGTGGAAATAACACAGCCCGTCGTCCTCCCTGCGGTGGCCGCCTGCTGCCGCCACGGCGTACGCCGCGTCCTCCGGTGGCGCCGTCCAGACTGGCGCGGGATGCAGCGCGTGCATGTGCAGCTGACGAGTGGCGAGGAAAATCCTGTCCGCCTCGGCCGCCAACGCACGGTAGTCCCTGGAGGCAGAAAGCGGGGACCCTGCCAGGACAGCATGCACAGAGCTTGGCAGCTGCCGCAGGAATATATGCGTGAGCAGGAAAGCCGGATCTGACGAGCCCAGCGTGGCCAAAATCTTATCCATTAACTCAAGACGGCTTGCTGTCGCCAAGTCCATTCAGAGACAGAATCCACCTCTGACAGTTCAAATGTTCTCAACAGCAAAGCCTTAATGGCCTCGTACTTGCCAATGGGAGGGGGGTCGTCAAGCAGCTCCAACACTCGGCCGGTTACCGAATTGTCCAACGCGGCCACCACGTAATAATACCTTGTGGTGTCATCCACAATCCGCTTGAGTCCAAACTGCGCCTCAATGTGGCGAAACCACGAGCGCGGACTGGCATGCCAGAACGGTGGAAGTTTAACGGAGCCCGTGCCAACATTAGCGGCCAACCCGGCACTGCTGCCCGGGCTGTCGGAGACGTCCTCATCGCCGCTTACGTCAGGCCCAGGGCTGAATCCCTTCCTGGGCTTATTTTTCTTCGGCATCGTTCAATCAATAACGTTGCTCAATCGGAGCACCGTCCAGGGTCACCAATGTGGAAGTGCGGGAGAAAGACTCAAAACCAAAGTTGTATCCGACTGGATTTATTTTCTCACACTTCAACTGCGATCATACAGGTAAAAGTGGGCTGCTAACATGTTGCTTTGTAGGCTACTCCCCAAACCATTGTGCCACCTACCTGAACCCCCCGCCCCTCTTAAAGGGGCCCCTACCATCAGGTGAATGTCTTTCCCCATTGTCTCTGCTGTGGTATGCCACACAGTAACTAAAACCATTAAAATTGACAACCGGTCTGTGACTCTTTTTTCCATGTATCTACCGGTCCTTGGCACAAAAAAGGTTGGGAACCCCTGCTCTAGAGGACACTAGATGAGACTAATGGAAGAGAAAAGATTTCTACCTTCTGAAAAGGCAATACCAGCCAAAATAAACATTGTGTTACATTGCTTTGAAACGTGTGGTCTCCCTTTTTTGTCAAGTCCATTGAGCCTGGGCAGTGGCAATGTACTTAGTCTGGTGATTATGGATCTTTCCAGGAGGCTGAGCAGTTTGGAAAATAGCCGTATGGTTACACCTGCTCAGTCTGTTAATTTAAAATGAGATATTCCTCTAAATCTGGCTTCCAACCCCCCAAAAAAATGTTGCCGCCGCACAATTCGGCCAGAATTCTCCCCCTCAGATTGTTGGCTTGCATGACGGCCCTTGCTGCGAGCAGCCGATGGCTGTACGCGGTCGGCATTTAATATTAGTTACAAAAGCACGTAGACAGTGTTTTCTCACTGCCAGTAGGCTACTGTAGGCGTACTAGCTAGTCCGACTGGTCACCCAGCCAGCTTTCCTCGCTGCTCGTTAACATTTCCAAATAGGTGTTATTCTGACAAACTGGTCACATATTTGGAATGTTACATTCTCATCCGAAAAAATATTAAAACTTTATAACAGTTTTTTTTTTTTTGCTTGAAAACAGCTATTTGGCAAGTCTAAAAATGATTAAGGGAGGCGTAATCTACTTCCGGGTCTAAAACGGAAGAACGATTACAAAATGATGTCATGCAGAAGTGTCCTGATATGGGCAAATGATAAGGTGAATAGTGGGCAGTGTTGGGCACGTTACTTTAAAAAAGTAATATATTACATATTACTCGTTACTATTTTCAAAAGTAATATTATTACTTTACTTATTACTCCATGCCAAAAGTAATCGTTACATACTCGTTATATTACTTTTCCGTTACATACCACACAAATGACAATAGGCCTTTTTCACTGCAGCGATTTTGTGTCTAAAAAGCAGGAGGTAACACAGGTGCACCAAGATGTTAATTAGGGCTTCCAACTTCCAGTCCATTTAGGTGTTCCAGTGCCGGAGCCCTAATTAGTTAGTTGGTTGCACCTGTGTATACTCTGTCTTCTAGACACAAATGGTCGTTGTGAAAAAGGCCCATAGCGTTTTTCTCATAAAAATGCAGACTTTGTGGTGCGAATGTGTGAACTAGGTCTATTATGTGCCGTTCCATTTAAACTAATCACTTTGCCAGAGCACAGCTTCCTACAGAGATGCTTGATGAAGAGCACACCTGGCTCAAAGTGATGACTGACAAGATGCAATCTTTTAAACAGCTTCTGTTTTATAGAATGCAGTATAATGCACTGCAAACTCAATACGTATAGGCTACATCTTTGAGTAACAAGTTTGTGTCACAAATAACGTTAGCTCTGCAACATTAACATTAACCTGACAATAATAACAGCAATGTTTGATGTCCACCAGCTTGTGAGTTTTTACGTTATCTCTGTATTTGAACAGTTTTCCAGTTTTTGTTGTGCTGTCCTCTCGTCTCGTAACGTTAACGTTAGGAAGTTTGAGCTCGTGTTTTTCACAGTGGAAAGAGTGTTAGTAGCCTACCTGTCCTGAGCCCTGTACTACGAAGCTAGTTTAACAGATCTGCGATAAGTCCCTTTGATCCTGATACTACGACGCTGGTTTTCTACTAGGTAAGTGGACCTAGGATCTGCTTGTGCACGCGCACGTTTTTCGCTCGTGCACAGGCGCGCGTCCACGCGAAAGAGGTGCGCTAGCCAATCACATTATGAACAGCTGAGTTGATCCACGCCCACACCCATTTCCACACCCATTTCCTCGTTCAATGAATGCGCAGTGCATGATCAGAGTTTTAGCGGATATTTAATGTATCCGCGATTTAATGTCAGAATGAAAATCCACGTTGGATAGTCTGCTGAAGGGCTGTCTAAAGCAGCAGCTTGTATTCACATCAGTCATTTGATTTACTTTGATCAGCGATTTCTGTCTGATACAGCTGCATTGATACAGCAGCAACAAATGTAAATGTGTAATCTCAGTCTATACATTTCCACAATCTGTAAGCCTATTTAGACCATAGATTTAGAAACGCATGCTCAATGAATAATGATCTCTATCACTCATGTGTGTGGTTGCACTGATCGAATAATTCATATATAAAATAGCCTAGTATAAAGCCTAATAGCCTACTATAAAAGAGAAAACTGCTGAACTGAATTGAGACGATGCGGGCATAGTTATCATTGATAAAAACTAGCCTATTTTTGCTCATATATTGGCATACAGCCTACAGGACACAGTTCCAGCTGAAAGATGCAAGAATAGCCTGCATATTTAGTATTGGGGCTATCCCATATATTTATCCCATATCTATATTATATGTATAGGCTTTTCTGGCATGTAGGAGAATATCACCCTCGCTCCATTTGAGGGTCCATTCATGATATGCGCCGCGGTGATTAATAGTGATCATATTTCTCCACGCATCGTTGAGCTGTTAAGACATAAAGTGGTAAGTAGGCTTAATTTAATTATGTAGCCTACAGAGCCACAAATGTTTTGCTTGTTCTATTCTCAGTTGACTGCAATCTATTTTTCATATGGCGATCTTATGAATGGTGAGTGACTCCAGAGAGCCGATTATATGGGTCTCTCATGGATTTTGATCTTATCCTCTGAAGCTAACCTGGTCGCGACCAGGTTAGCTTTGCAGCGTCAGTTGCCATGGTGATTGAAAGTTAACTTGCTTTGTAGTACGGCTAAACCAGGTTTAAACTCAAACTTACTCGGATAAGGCATTAAACTAGCTTCGTAGTACAGGCTACTGGACACCGTTTACATTTGACTTTGATGTTCGTGTCACCTTTCTTCCCGACAAAAACAAAGTCATGGGAATATATTCAGCCACGGATTTTCCTCCTTGGCTCAGCAGGGCAGAGAGGGAGGTGTGCTGCCTGTTGGTGCTCTGAATGTACTCTGCGGTGACGTCACCTTGTTTTGGGAGCGTTAAAAGCCATGCTGCTTGTGATCAGTGAATGCCGATTGCGTGTCGTTTTTCAGCGCAGCGGCATCACAGAATGGACTCAACAAAAGATGTAACGAGTTGTTTGATCTTGAAGTAACGGTAATATTATTACATATATTCTATTAGTAATTCGTTACACTACTCGTTACTTGGAAAAGTAATATTATTACAGTAACGAGTAACTAGTAACTCGTTACTTCCCAACACTGATAGTGGGGGAGGGGGGGGGGGGGGGGACTGGAACAAGATCCCTAATGAAATTAAGTCTGCACATTTTCTGAATGGTTTTAAAAACCTCATTCATTCAGTCATTCTTTATCCAAAATAAAAATCAATCAATCAACATGTCAAATTATGCAGGTGCTCAAACTAGAACATAATAAGCCAAACTATAGATGTGTTCCTATTTGTTGTGTTTTTTTTTTATCAAAGCACTTTAATGAATAATTTTGGAACAGATTGAAGGTTTTGAAAAACATAATCTCATGAATTCCAATCTGATTTTACAAAATCACATTCCAGAAACAGATTTTATCGCAAGGAAGTTGATAGCATGAACTCTTTTGGAATGGTGTTGCAGAACTTGGAAAAATAATTAGATTAAAAAAAAAAAAGTTTCCGATTCAGATGACGTTATTTGGGAATTCAGTTCTAAAGCCTAACCGGCCCCGACGTTGACTGAGCGCGCTCAGTGGGACTGCATGAGTTTGTAACGTGCAGGACTGCATCGAAGAGTCTAGTGAACAGAGAGAGAGAGAGAGAGAGAGAGAGAGAGAGAGAGAGAGAGAGAGAGAGAGAGAGGCTATTCCACATGAATAGAGTCTAGTGGCCAGAGCCATAGAGAGAGGCTATTCCACATGAACAGTCTAGTGGCCAGAGCATAGAGAGAGAGGTCCAGAAAACGCCTCTTGCGAGCTTTTAAATAGGCTACTTTTTTACTCTTACTTTAGTAATTTCCTGCACTAGTACTTTTACTTATAGGCCTACTTGGCCAAACCTCTCAGCGCTCCCTCCGCTCCTCCACCAGTGCAGGACGCCTCGCCCCTCCTTCACTACGTGGGCTCAAAGTCGCTCATCCCGTTCGCAACTTTTCTCGTCCCTGGCACCTCAATGGTTGAATGAGCTTCCACCTTCAGTCAGGACGGCTGAATCACTGCCGGTCTTTCGGAAAAGAGTAAAGACACACCTTTTCAGGCTCCATCTGGGCCCTTCTTGAACTAACTTCTTTCTCTCTCTCTTAAAAAAAACCTAAACTAAACTCTACCACTATTTTTTCAGAAGTTGTAGTTGTCACAGACTGTGTTGCATAGTTGATTGCTCTATTGCTGACAAAAATGTGATATTGTAAGTCGTTTTGGATAAAAGCGTCTGCCAAATGACGTAATGCAGTGGTTCCCAACCTACGGTACGCGTACCGTAGGTGGTACTTGTGCCCCCTGCTGGTGGTACTTGAAAGGCTCTGTGATTTTTTTTTATTTTTTATTTTTTTTTAGTTTTTGTGCAAAATCCATGGTGGTCATTAGTAGTAGTTTTCAAACATGTGAAAGTGAAATAATAATGATAATTATTAATATTATTGGCAGTGTTCCTCAAGGTAGGTGGTACTTGCGCCCCCCCCTGCTGGTGGTACTTGATCCCTGGAATCCCAATGTTTAAATTATGAAATAAACCCAACTTTAAAATCAATTGTAAAACATGTTTATCTATCAAAATAATACTACGAATGAAAATAAACTTGTGATCATTGAAATTGAGGTTTATTTTGTTGTCTTGAGATTTAGAGGTGGTGAACAAAGACGAGGAGGGATGCGAAAGTGGATCAAAACGGGAGGGAATCGTAAAAGAGATGTAGTAGAGGAGAGCAGCAACGATGAAGCACAAGGAGGTGAAGACAGCAGTCAACCTAGCACAAGTGCAGCTGCTGCAGGTTGCACATAGGCTGCAGGTTGGAATAAATTTGCCTCCTGCGTGAACTGTGCATAGCTGAATAGACTGTATTTAACGTCGGTCACATGGTGGTACTTGGAGAGCCAACTACTTTCTCAGGTGGTACTTGGTGTAAAAAGGTTGGGAACCACTGATGTAATGTAATGTAATGTAATGTAAGGTAATGTACTGTAATCTACTTGTGTTTGTAATGTGCCAGCTATCTGCTGATCATTCTGCACTGCTGCTGTTGACCCAAGTCCATCCAAACCTCAAATGTGCTCACAGGATGCTTCTGCAGATATCTCTGAATTCTCTCTGTTTTAGGATGCTTCCATGTTATTAAATGATATATGTCTGCTGTGCCCTATGGGGGTTTGTTGTGTTCAGGATCCAACAGGAGAGACCAGACTCTCCTCAACCCAGCTGTGTGTCTCTGAAGAGCGACCAATCAAAGGGTGGATGGTTTAATTTTAAAGATGGACACCATTCTTCTGAAGAGAAGTAAGTTGTTTTAACTGACTCATGCAGAGAAGGTTTGCTGCAATCTCACGAGAGTAATCATCTCTTTATGTTCACATACTTAATACGCTTTTGTTTGGTGCTTTGATGCAGCCAAGCATCATGGTCATGTGACAATTTACACTAACCATGTGACACTGCACATATTTCATTGAGACCCTTTATTATTTCAATACCTGCTGGACATGCATTGATACATCATTCAGTAACATCTTTAGAGTCTTATAACTGAAATAGTGTCACGGTCACTATTGTGCCTGGTGGGATTAAATGGGGTTGAATCCATATTGCTGTCCCTGGGTGTGAGCGCTGTTTGAACACAGCTTTGAAGCAGAGTGATATGAACACAGTGAAGCACCCGTGATGTTATACTAAAATATCAGCATGGCCAGGATCCCTCTCGTCCAATGAAATTGCTCAGTCTGAACTAACTGTTGTATAAGGAGGTATAAAACCAACTGGACACAGTATGGCAAGATGGGGCCCATTCATTCCAATGAAAGTTGCTCAAACAGCGCATGCGCCGAATAAGTTTATATGACTTCTACTGCTGTGCTGATAGAGTCTATGCAGTAACAGAGTCTAGTAGCCAGAGCCATAGAGAGAGAGAGGCTATTCCACATGAACAGAGTCTAATCTGTCCTTGGGGGGTTTATTGCACTATGTCTAATCTGCTGTGGGTCACACTGAGAGCTGTCCAGTAGTCTGTTACTGTGTCACACTGAGAGCTGTCCAGTATATAACCAGTCTGTTACTGTGTCACACTGAGAGCTGTCCAGTATAACCAGTCTGCTACTGTGACACACTGAGAGCTGTCCAGTATAACCAGTATGTTACTGTGACACACTGAGAGCTGTCCAGTATAACCAGTCTGTTACTGTGTCACACTGAGAGCTGTCCAGTATAACCAGTCTGTTACTGTGTCACACTGAGAGCTGTCCAGTATAACCAGTCTTTTACTGTGTCACACTGAGAGCTGTCCAGTATAACCAGTCTGTTACTGTGTCACACTGAGAGCTGTCCAGTATAACCAGTCTGTTACTGTGAGACACTGAGAGCTGTCCAGTATAACCAGTCTGTTACTGTGACACACTGAGAGCTGTCCAGTATAACCAGTCTGTTACTGTGTCACACTGAGAGCTGTCCAGTATAACCAGTCTGTTACTGTGACACACAGAGAGCTGTCACACTGTCACATACTGCCTGCATGCCTGCATGTCTGTCTGTCTAACCTTGTTCCTACATCAGCTCTGCTTTGTCCATCCTGTGTTTCTATCAGGATCCAGCAGGACAGAGCAGACTCATCTGTCCGAAGCTGTGTGTCCATGGGGAGTGACCGCTCTATGTATCATCCTTTTGTCTTCAAACCTGGACACCACTCTACTGATAAAAGGTACAAACTTAAAACTGGTGAAAACAGATGTTTGTTGTCATCTGACAACAAAGTATCTTTGTACCACATGATTTCTTCAGAGTCCATTTTGTTATGTACAGTATGTCTAAAAAGTATTTGAATACATGACGTACTTACCTGTCAAACGATGGGAGGAGCACCTGAAGGCAGCAGGAATCTCTGTAAAGTGACCACAGCTTCATGAGTTGATAAATCTAGGAGATAATGAGGTGAATATTGAACTTTTAGACCCACTAGGCATCTTGCGCGCTATGCATGCTTGATTCCTAGGCTTGCCTGCTGCCCGGCCTCACCTGTTTTTTCTTCACCGAGGCGAGGCGAGGTGTCTGTGTGTGTGTGTGTGTGTGTGTGTGTGTGTGTGTGTGTGTGTGTGTGTGTGTGTGCGTGTGTTTGTTAGAGAGAGAGATATGATATGATGGTATGACCTACTATCTGATGTTTTGTCCCCCAGAGTTTACCAGCAGAGGTCAGAGGTTCCCAGTGGTCAGTCTGCCCAGGAGTCTCAACCAGACCTGGACTCCATATTTATGGTGTGGAAACTAATAAAAACACGTTTGACTTCACCAACGAGTCGAATACAAAACCAAGATGTCTCCATGCTGCACTCTTTAGCCCAGCGGGCTTTCAGTCTATGATGGATCTGAATGTTGTGTTCCATGATTTTAGTAAGAAAGTTTAATTCATATGATTCTGTTCCAGTTGCTTGAGGAGAACATCATCACCTTTGTGAAGAAGGAGCTGAGAAGGTTCCAGAGGTTTCTGAGTCCAGATGAGCCAGAATGCTCAGAGAGTCAGAGGGAGGATGAGGAGGTGGTGGATGGTGAGGAGGAAGAGCAGAGGAGGAGCAGCAGAGAGGATTTTTTAAACATCACATTGTTCTTCCTGAGGAGCATGAAGCAGGAGGAGCTGGCTGACTCTCTGCAGCGCAGTAAGAGGCTTTCAACAGCTTTAACATGATGGAGATGGGACATGGTGGAAAATGAGAGATAGATTTAAATCAACAGGTTCTCATTACCAGTGCGTCAAAATACGTCAATTTGTCACGCGCCCTTCGATGTCATTATTGCCGAGGTGAAATGTTATCTTTAACGTCATATTTGGGTGCGTACGTTCCTCCAGCACAGACACCAGCTCTCCTTGTTTCTTTATCGCCCTGCTCAGCAAAATAACCAGGAAGAGAGCCGAGCCCTGACTCTCTTCCTGCTTATTTGGTCGAGGAGGTCGGCCGCGACCGGCTGCAACTGGACACGGCTACCGGTGATAGGATTTTACTCCTCAAATCCCTGGATACGTGATAAGATCTCATTTTTTCTTAACCAATAACCAAACATTTCCTCATTAGGCCCAATTGGACTCAACAGGAGGCGGATACTTCAGCATGGCCCAGCATGCTGATATGAAAATTTGTTAATTCAAATATATCTTTAATTATGTTTTAAATGTTCTGTTCTAGGTCCCTGAGGAGCTGCTGTGAGTTTGTGTTTAGATAAACTTTCTCCCTTTCTCACAGGGGGATAAAAGGCCATGGAGAGGTTAATGATCCAACTGCACCAGGATGTCAGTTAATGAGTTCAACAGATGGTTAAATGGTTCTTGTTATCAGTAAGACTCATTTTAGACTGGATGGTCTGTTAACCTTTAATGGATATATGTCTCTGCTCAGTCACTTAGTCACTGTGGGATAGGACTGGAAAACAACACAGAGTTTATGGCTTTTCTCTAGGAGCCACATTCCACAAAGCACCACAGGATGCAAAGTCTTGGTGAGAAGGATCATAACATTGTATTCATATATATCCTACTGATTGACTGAGTGGGTTTTGATATCTGATATGAAATAAAGTTAGACCATACATTCGATGTGCTGACTTTTTCCCCCAGAGGAGACAGGATCTGACACAGCACAGCACAGAGCAGAGGAGAGAGGTCCCGGGTTCGAATCTCAGACGGCCCGGCGTTGGTCTTTGGGAATATTAGATGCTCAGTAGAATATATTGGTTATCTTATGAGAATAGAGTGTGTTTAGATCAGTCTGATGTTGTATTTCTGTGTTTTGAATAACTTCAAACTTGCATTACTTGCTACACAATAAGGGAGCTATATAATATTAAGATAAATATCAGCCTATTATTACTACTGCAACTATAGAATGGAAAATAAATGTATAGTCAAATTAGTTAATAATTGGTAATTGATAAGAGTTTCCTCCTCCTGATTAAACAAGGTGAGGTTTTCTCTGATTTGTTGAATTTAACTTAAGGAACTATCCTCTTCTCTTTTTACACTCAATAGAGTGGTTTTAGACTAAGAGATAGTACGTTTGAGCTGTATGATGTTTTTTCCAGCTTCAGACTGATTAGCTGAATTTGATCTTATTTAGGATGTAGATAGTTTATATAGTTTAAAAGTAAACCATAGATAAAGTGCTATAGGATTTCTAATAGAAAAATAGCTAAATTAGCTGACCCAAATTATAGGAGTTAAAATAGGAATTTAAATATATCAAGCTGGTAATATTAGCAAATATATTGACAGTTGCTTTGGTAGATAGGAAGTTAATAGATAACTATTTCAAGTGAGGGTTAGTCTGTGACCTCCAGTGGAAGCCATGCAGGTCATATGATGGGGACCAAGAGGAGGAGGAGAAAAACACGCCTGCCAAGTAGGAGTGACAGAAGGAGAGATCGTATGACCACCAATGACAAGGCAGCAGTGAAGGAGGTCCCCAGATGGAGGAGGAACCTTCGGGGAGAGACCAGCCCACAAGGAAATGCACTTTAAAAGCCCACGCAAAATATTAGAATAGGTCGGTTTTCAAGGGTCTTTTTTGACCTGCTACATATTTGCTCTTAGGAAGGACCACTGAAAATTCACCTCGGAGATCTCTGAATGGGGTAATATATAACTTGACCTGCTTTGTACTAAATATGCAATATTCTCTATATAAAATAATGTTCTAAATATCAGAATTGCTTGTTGTATTGATTTTTCATATATCTGGAATAATTGGACACACTGGAAAGGTATTAACATATGTCACACCTTCTGATTGGAGTGGGCAGTTTTAACTAGGTTGAGCGAGGCACAGAAAAATACTTTCCAACACCGGCTACTGTGGCTACCGGCTACTGTGGCTACCAGCGGCCCAGCAACATTTCACAGGAGCCACGGCTCGAATCCAGGGTAAATTTAGGCAAGCACAACAACTTGGTTGGGTTTAGGGCAGTACAATAACCTTAAGTTTAGGCAACAAAAACAACCTCTCCAAGCACTTCTCCCTAGACTTTGACCTACTTAAGCCTAGACTGTTATTACATTCAAGACCACTGGGGCTGGCCACGGGGTGACCTCCAGACGCTCCGGTGGTTCTTCTTCTGCATATTACGATGTGAAGGTACTCTTTCTCACTCGCAATAATGACGTCAAGGGGCCGTGACAAATCAGCACATTTTGATGTACTGGGAGTGAGAGCGGGTTGATTTAAACATCTAAATATTTGTCAAACGAGACCAAATCAGTTCAAGATGAACTAATTCTCTGCCATAGACACAAGCTCTTCATCAGTCTGATGAAGAGCTTGATGCTGGAAATGTCACTTTAATCTTTTGCTGCTAATAAATCAGTGTAAACGGAGCCCTGCAGTGTGCGAGCTGTTTTTATTAATTTTTTGAAGACATACATTTACCAGGAAATGTTCACTCTTTGATGTTATTTGTTGTTTGTTTTTTCAGAAACTCTTCCTGACTTCTGCCAACGTGAACTCAAATGTAATCTGAAGGAGAGGTTTCAGTGTGTGTTTGAAGGGATTGCTAAAGCAGGAAACCCAACTCCTCTGAATCAGATGTACACAGAGCATTACCTCACAGAGGGAGGGATTGGAGAGGTCAATGATGAACATGAGGTCAGACAGATTGAAGCAGCATCCAGGAAACCAGCGAGACCAGAAACACCAATCAAATGTGAAGACATCTTTAAACCCTTACCTGGAAGAGACAAACCAACCAGAACATTGATGACAAAGGGAGTGGCTGGCATTGGGAAAACAGTCTTAACACAAAAGTTCACTCTGGACTGGGCTGAAGACAAAGCCAACCAGGATATACAATTCACATTTCCATTTACTTTCCGAGAGCTGAATCTGCTGAAAGGGAAAAAGTACAGCTTGGTGGAACTTCTTCATCGCTTCTTCCCTGAGACCAAAAAAGCAAGAATTTGCAGGTTTGACAAGTACCAGGTTGTGTTCATCTTTGACGGTCTGGATGAGTGTCGACTTCATCTAGATTTCAAGAACTACGAGATCCTGACTGATGTTACAGAGTCAGCCTCAGTGGACGTGCTGCTGACAAACCTCATCAGGGGGAAACTGCTCCCCAAATCTCGCCTATGGATGACGACACGACCTGCAGCAGCCAATCAGATCCCTGCTGAGTGCGTTGACATAGTGACAGAGGTGAGAGGGTTCACTGACCCACAGAAGGAAGAGTACTTCAAGAAAAGATTCAGAGATGAGAAGCAGGCCAGAAGAATCATCTCCCACATCAAGACTTCACAAAGCCTCCACATCATGTGCCACATCCCAGTCTTCTGCTGGATCACTGCAAATGTTCTGGAGTCTTTGTTGAAAACCAGTGAGAGAGAAGACCTGCCCAAGACGCTGACTGAGATGTACATCCACTTCCTGGTTGTTCAGTCCAAACTCCAGAACGTCAAGTATCATGGGAGAACTGAGGCAGCTCCACACTGGACAACAGAGAGCAGGGAGATGATTCTCTCTCTGGGAAAACTGGCTTTTGAGCAGCTGGAGAAAGGCAACCTGATCTTCTATGAAGCCGACCTGACAGAGTGTGGCATTGATATCACAGCAGCCTCAGTGTACTCTGGAGTGTTCACACAGATCTTTAAAGAGGAGTGTGGGCTGTACCAGGACCACGTCTTCTGCTTTGTACATCTGAGCATTCAGGAGTTTCTGGCTGCTGTTTATGTCATCGTCTCATTCATCAACTCCGGTGTCAATCTGCTGTCAGAACCACAATCAACCTCCAGAGACAACTCTCAGGTAATTCACCTCTGCCAGAGTGCTGTGAACAAGGCCTTACAGAGCCCAAATGGACACCTGGACTTGTTCCTCCGCTTCCTCCTGGGTCTTTCACTGCAGACGAATCAGAGACTCCTGCAAGGCCTGCTGACACAGACAGGAAGTAGCTCACGGACCAATCAGAAAACAGTCCAGTACATCAAGGAGAAGATCAAGAAGAATCCATCTCCAGAGAGAAGCATCAATCTGTTCCACTGCCTGAATGAGCTGAATGACCATTCTCTAGTTGAAGAGATCCAAGATTACGTGAGATCAGGAAGTCAGGGCAGACTCGACCCTGCTCAGTGGTCGGCTCTGGTCTTCATCTTACTGTCGTCAGAAAAAGACCTGGAGGTGTTTGACCTGAGGAAATACTCTGGTTCAGAGGCGGCTCTTCTGAAGCTGCTGCCAGTGGTCAAGGCCTCCAATAAATCTGTGTAAGTGCATAGCAAACTGGATAGATGCAATATATGATGTGATCTTTAAAGCAGGATAGAAAATACATATTTTAACGTTATTGTTTGTCTTCATCACTAATTATTCAGGCTGAGTGGCTGTCAGCTGTCAGAGAGAAGCTGTGAAGCTCTGGCCTCAGTTCTCAGCTCCCAGTCCTCTAGTCTGAAAGAGCTGGACCTGAGTAACAACGACTTGCATGATCCAGGCGTGAAGCTTCTTTCTGCTGGACTGGAGAGTCCACACTGCAGACTGGAAACTCTCAGGTCAGGATAACTGTTCAACAGACACATTACATTCTGCATTAGCCTATATGCACATTAATGTCAGTGAAAATACCTGAGTGAATGTTATGACTTTAAAAATCCATACAGTAAGTTAGGCCTCCAGCTCAGTGCTGTAGTGGAGGGTAGAAGCAGGTAGACGCCGTCTACCTACTTATTTTTCAGACAGCTTTGCGTCTACTCACTTCTAAATCTCCTTTGATGCGCCTCCATTCAAGTTGTTTCTCTTTTCTGTCTAAAGTCTCTGCCGGGCAGCCGGGCAGATTGAAATTCCACCAGGAAATATTGCATTATGACCGCGAGGCAAGGCGGACACTGCAGCTGGTCGCAGCCTGTCTAGTGAACGCCTGTGCCCACCAGAGGCGTCCCCGAAGTGGCTCTCCGCTCTGCTCTGCTCCACTAAACAAATCAGCCTGTGTATTCCTCTCTTTGAGTTGCATCAAACAGCACAGAGCAGATCAAGCTGGGAGAAATTCACGAGAATTATCAAATAAAATGTCCTGTCGATTTTCAAAATAGACCTCGTTATATTTACAAGTTCAGACAAACAAAACAGTCACAAACAGTCACACATTGGGGGGCGCAATTTAGCCTGCTTTTCATAATAATGTATCCCTCAATTACTTGAATGCTTCCATTATTTTGGCAGCTACTTTGATTCAAATTAACTTAGTGAGTTGGTTTGAAATTTGTGTATCAATGAACTAAATTCAGTAGCCTAATGTTCAGTTTATGGTAGCCTAATTGTTCTCATTGTTACATTGTTGCCTATAATTCAATCAAAATGTTGTTTTTGTAGACACCAATAATGACTGCCCAGCAAAAGTAGTTGAGAGTAGTAAGTATAGTTAAGTAGGCTATATATATAGATTGATTGATTGATTGATTGATTGATATTTTTATTTAAGTGTCATGCACCTGGGTGCCCAGCCCATATGGGCTTACAAAACACTATATCATATTTACAATAACCAAGATGGCCTCACAACAAATCATAATATACCTTTGTACAGAATCAAGAAAAGAAAGGGCATTTCACTGAGACATTCAATTTCCAGATACAATTATACTGGGTACAATGTTCCCTGTCTTAGTCGCCAAGCATTTTCTATAAATCTGGCTAAAACAAAAATGTCCTTATCAAAAAGCCAACTCAACATAACATTCTGAGAGTCGAAACAGATCAGGATTCTTCAACTGGATCTTCTCAAATAAAGGATTCCTCAAATCATTGGTACAATGAAACACATAATGAAATTCATCCTCCACAACACCAAAATCACAAAAAACACCCAAACGCAACTCTTCAGAAATACATTTATATCTACCTACCTACCAGTTCTTAACTGAGCACATAGGGACCTCTGTCCTCTTTTTAGATTTTACATTATATATGGTTCAGTAAAATAATCTTCTTTAATGTGGACATAATTTCTGAGCTTTGGTTTCTTCCAAATCTCCTCCATCCATTGTTCCTTTTAGATCTGAAACAGTTGTTGTTTGACTGTACTTACATTACACTGTAGATTATTCCTAAAAATCATATGTAAATCACAAAATGAAAATATTGCAGATACCTCTCTTGACCAAGGATAACTGTGTGCTCTGTCACAATTAAAGATCTTTTTGGTCACCCTATCCTCTGGCAAGTGGACAAGGTGGTTCCACAAACGAGCCATTACACCTCATGCTTAACAAGACATGACTCCCATCCCATATCCCCTTCAACAGCCACCTTCGCAGTATATTTATGCACTCCAAGAAAGCATCTCATGGCTGGACTCTGATAGTATTACAGTCAGGAGCATCCTCAAACCCCCACACTCCTGCAACATCAAATCAAATGGAGCCAACCATTGAATCATAAAGTTTAGAAAACGTTGAGAAGCCAAGGTCAGGACATGGTTTTATTTGACTCATCACAGAGCCTAACGCTCTTCCTGCAGACTCTGCCAGTACTTTTCTTCCTTCTGAAAAGCTCATGTTTTCATTGAAAACAAAACCAAGATATTTATAAGAGGAAGTCTACATTAAAGGCATTGAACCAAACTTAAATACATAATCACTCTGCTGTACACATTTTTTCCTAAAATGTATAATCTGAGTTTTTTCACTGTTGATCGCAAGTCTCCATTTACTGCACCATGTGCTCATAATATTCAACATTCTTTGTAAATTAACCTCTTTCTCAGCAATCAAAACAATATCGTCCGCGTACAACAAAATACTAAAGTTATTGTCAATTGGTATACCTAAGTTGGCCTGCTTGATTTCTTGAGCTAAATCATTAATAAAGAAAGTGAATAAAGTAGGGGAGAGCACGTCTCCTTGCTTCACTCCAAATGGAGTAGGAAACCAGCCAGTTCTAAAATGATTTAACTTCAGACAAGCAACTGGATCATTGTACAATGCTTTGATAGCATTATAAAATGTACCATCAATACCGGCAGAAATTAATTTATATTGCAAAAGATCTCTATGTATTCAGTCAAAAGCTTTCTTGAAATCAACAAAACAAACAAATGTGTTTTTACCTTCTTGTAGTCTAGCTCTCACCACAGAGGAGATGGCATAAATATGATCGATACATGCCCTGTTTTTCCTAAAACCATTTTGCTCATCCACCAACATACCTTGAGACTCTAAATAGTTATTCAGTCTATTATTAAGGACTCCAGAAAACTATTTATAAACGCTACTAATCAAACTGATTCCTCTGTAATTCAATGGAACTCGTGGGTCGGCTTTTGCAGATTTAGGGATGGGTTTGATTATGGATTTATTCCACATGGATGGAATAATACCATTCTGAAAACATGTTTAACATAGACAATGTAACATATTCAACATAGCAGGAGTCTTAAGAACCTCATTAGAGAGGTCCTCAACACCCACAGCCTTATTTCAATCATGAGAGACTAGAAGGAAAGTACGATAAACTTTAATGATAAAACAACACTTAGATTTGGCGAATGACTCCATGGAATGATGACGCTCCTCTGAGACAAGAGGAGGACGTCAGTGATTTATAGGATAGAGAACCCCCATAGGGAGTTCTACTGGAGTCATGACATTGGTGGTGTTCAGGGGAGGAGGAGGGGCGAAGCAGCAGCTACGCAGGAACAGCAGCTATATGGGTGAACAAACAGGGTGAGTTACAACTTGCAAGAGTCTTAAATAGAACTTCATTTAGGTGATTGGCAACAGCCAAAGAGAGGGAAAGCGTGGGAGACATTGATTGGACAGGGATAAAGAGGGCGTGCATATTTATGAATGGCTGATGTAACCTGAGGGCGTTGCTGCAGGGGAGAGAGAGATGAATGGAAAGGAACCATGGATTAGTGAATGAGATGGATAAACAATCATTGACTAGTGAAGTAGTCTTCATTATTGAAAACAGTCTAAGACATTATTTCAATCATGAGAGACTAGAAGGAAAGTACGATAAACTTTAATGATAAAACAACACTTAGATTTGGCGAATGACTCCATGGAATGATGACGCTCCTCTGAGACAAGAGGAGGACGTCAGTGATTTATAGGATAGAGAACCCCAAAAGGAATATGAGAAAATGGGACAAATGAGATGCCTGGAGGGGATCATGGAGCTCGCCAAATTCAAACAAATGCATGAAAAGAACATTAAGCCTAAATTAGGGCCAGGTTAGATTAATTGAAACATGATATTTGGCAATGGGGATACATGAAGGGAATACATACATGCAATCATGCATACCTGCATACATGTATCTGTGACTTATCCCGGCTTGACCAACAGCCATCCGAATGCACTTCAATTCGTTCACACTGTGACTTATAACGGGCTTGACCAACAGCCAACCGAAAGCACTTTACATTCATACTGAGATTTATTCTGGGCTCGACTTCGGCCTCCGGTTGCACTTTACATTTACATTCATACTGTGACTTATAACGGGCTTGCCCAACAGCCAACCGAAAGCACTTTACATTCATACTGTGACTTATAACGGGCTTGACCTGCCAACCGAAAGCACTGTATATTCATACTGTGACTTATAACGGGCTTGACCAACAGCCAACCGAAAGCACTTTACATTCATACTGTGACTTATAACAGGCTTGACCAACAGCCAACCGAAAGCACTTTACATTCATACTGTGACTTATCCCGGGCTTGACCTCAGCCATCTGACAGTACTTTATATTCATATTGTGACTCATCCCGGGCCTGACCTCGGCCAAATGGTAGCACAATAGGAAAACAGGGTAAATGGGGTAATGGGGCATGACATTGCAAAGGGACTGAGAGTGAACCACCACCAAGATATGCATTAATGACTTACCTCCAATTAGGGAAGGAGGGATTCATACTGTGACTTATAACGGGCTTGACCAACGCCAACCGAAAGCACTTTACATTCATGCTGAGACTTATCCCAGGCTTGACCTCAGCCATCTGACTGTACTTTATATTCATATTGTGACTTATCCCGGGATTGACCTCAGCCATCCGGTAGCACAATAGCGAACCGGGTGAATGGGGTAATGGGGCATGACATTGTAAAGGGATTGAGCGTGAACACCACCAAAGATATGCAAGAATGACTTACCGATTGACGGTCATGGGGTAAAACGACATTTTGGAGGACCTCCCGTTTCTGTGGGACATTGATTATAGTTATTTCATGAATGGAGAGGACTTGGGTCAATAGTGAATCTGCTTGAACAGGTCAGATATACACTGGTAGATGAAGGCCAGTAAGATATGGGATATGAACTGATATTCCATACAGATAAGAGAAATAAACCCCCCCAAAAAGAACAACTAATTTAAACATGAACCTGAGACTTACGCAGATATATACTGCCATCTATGAACAATGGCTAGGGTGCTGGAAGCAGGGCAAAGAGAGAGAAATATATATATATATATATATATATATATATATATATATATATATATATATATATATATATATATATATATATCAAAATCAAAATACATAGAGTGTAAAATCATATCGACATGATTTATGAGCTTTAGTGAGCAATGGTTAATGGCAATAATCCGATATATTTGGGCTTAGCCAGCAATGGTTGGCAATGACTGGAGAATTTAAAACTTGAGATAGCCAGCAATGGCAAGGGAGGGGGCAGGACCTGCTTGCAATGAATGGGTTTTAGCCAGCAATGGCTATGGCAAGGGGACCGACAGCATCGGCTTGCAATAAATGGGCGAAGGATCAGGATCAGTTTGATCTTAAGACAAAAAGATCAGGACAGCGCTCTCAATTACTTTAAAATTGACACAGGTTTGCGATTTGCACCAAACACCCTCTTCATCGAGTTTGGCAGTTCCTCAAGCAATGACCATGATATTTATAGTATAGATATACACACCTGGCTGGCACCCGGGTCTAACCTGGGTAGGGGAGCCATAATGTAAAGCCGCCTACCATAAGATCTAAGACATGGAACAATTATAATAGATGATTCACAAAAATAAACAAAAATGCGACTGAAAATAAAAAATAAACAAGAAATAACCCATAGGAATGAGGGTCCCAGGGAGTGTATCCCGACGCCTCCTTCTGAAGGATTCTGTCAGTGGTTTTTAATTCATCTTGATTGCAATGTTTGATTTTTAGCTTCGAACGAGGATACTTGATTTCGGATTAGTCAACAACAATGACTATGATTTCAGCTTAAACAGTGACGAATAATTTGATTCCCAGTTTAGCCACCAACAATGGCTATATGATTTCCATCTTAGCCCACCAACTAGACTGTCGGATTTAGCCAAACCATGATACTTGATTTCGGATTAGTCAACAACAATGACTATGATTTCAGCTTAAACAGTGATGAATAATTTGATTCCCAGTTTAGCCACCAACAATGGCTATATGATTTCCATCTTAGCCCACCAACTATGACTGTCGGATTTAGCCAAACCATGACATTACAATGATGACAATGATTTTTTGAGCTTAGCCAGCAATGCTGTATTGTCTGGACTGGAGTGACCGCATTGATCAGATGATGAGTTGATGAGCTGAAACAATGATATGATGCCTTGACTGGATCACTAGCAGGAGAGACAGCCAAGATTACCCAGTGCAATGAACCTTCATAAAGCAAGGAAAATATACCTGAACAAGTAGGCAGAAATAAAATGCACAACACGGACAGCACAGTGGATAAGTGGTGAGCCGTGCCGCCTCACGACAAAAGGTCCAGGGTTCGACCCCCGGTCCATTTTTTAGACAGCTGTTGGGGCTTTGGACAGCAATAGATAGAAGGTCAGCAAAGACCTGTATTTAAGGTCAGTAATGAGTTGACCCAGATCAGCAACGACCTGCATTAGCAGGGCTTTGAACGGCAGTGGATAAAAGGTCAAATTACCTGCATGAGCATAGCCAGCAATGGTTTAAAGGAATGGCAGTGGATAATCAACAACGACTTTGAATTCAGCTGATTGGTCACAATGAATTTGATTTTCAGTTAGACAACACAATGACTTGATTTTGGCATAGTCAACATCAACAAACTGACTGAATACAGCTTAAATCAGAAGCTTTTTTTTCTTTTCTTTTTAAGATTTCCAGCTTAGCCAAACCATGACTGGTGATGAGAACAATGATGATTTTGGGCTTAGCCAGCAATGCTGTATGGGTCAGCAGTCATCACATGAGATTGATGAGCTGAAAATAAACAACGACACATGGACAGGATAGCTAGCTGGAGAGGCAGACAGAATTGATAATAGCTTCAACACTTTCAGCCCTTTCAGGGACAATTATTTCAAAAATAACAAGCCAATAATTAATGGGAATGCAAGCCTTATTAGTAGCTTTTTGAATGAAAAAGATACAGTGATGGCCGGTGATGATGTCATCAGATAACGACCATCTTTTTCCCCCAACAAACGCTCGTTTGCTACTACGGACTGCTCATAGCCCTGCTGGCGCTGCTGAGGCCAGACCATGGGGAAGTCTGGGCAGATTCACGGTGATTGACGGGACCCGGCCTGGAGAAGCACTGATGTTTAAGTGCCATAGCATCTCGGGCACTCTGGACACACCGAAAGATCCATGGGGCAAACGGTTAATTCTGGCGGCAACCCTATAGAGCTGAAATGTAATGCTTAATGCATGAGATATAAAGAAATTGGTTAATAAACAAATAAAAGAAATACAATGGTTTCACCGCCTTGCAAATGCACCATAGACTGCTAGTTGCAACTCGCAGTGATAGATGTTGGCCAACATATAACGATGGGATTGGCAGCCTCTTGTTACATGACTAGCATGACACTGTATTAATTATTTTGGCTTTGGTATTATTTATGGTTAAAACAAACGCCAAAGGCATTTTACTTTGAAATTCGTTAAGAACAGGAAGTGGTGTGTTAAGACTGGGTAGCTTGACACGGAAAAAACGTCAACATTCCCTGGGCCGTCTGACTTAGGTCTGAAGGTTATACAGTAAACACTCTTTCTAAAATGCTGCTCAGACATGCTCCATGAGCCAAGGGTGTTTTGAATAACCCATTGCGTGATTTTTTTTTTTTTTTTTTTTTTTTACCGCATATCACATTATCTCAACAACATGAAGTCAATTGTGAATTAAATGTACAATGTGCGGTGATGACGTCATCGTCATCAGGCAGCGACATGACATCTTTCAACTCGCACAAACTCCCGTTTATTTACGGTTTAAGTAAAGACTTAACTGCCCGGTGATAGCAGAGGATCCGCGCCTGTAGTACAATTGACCACAGGCGAAGTGGATTGGGACGGCCTGGTGCTGCCTGCTTGCCTGGAGAAGCCTGGGGACGCGATGATCATAGTGCGGAAGCCATGCTTGGATGCCTGAACACCCGTCCAATGAAGAATAGTGAGCCTCCATGCATTGCTGCTTGCTGAACAAAAATGTTTGGTCACTGATTGACGGTCTGAAGTCTGTTGTTGACTTGAGACGGACTCCTGGCTGGAGGGAAATGGCCGCTTTGCTTGAGCCGATTTACTCCATGAATGGAGAGATATTCCTTAGCAAGGAAAAGATTGACGACGAGCAAAACGACCAAAAATGAGGGACAGCGAAGCAGCAGCTACGCAGGAACAGCAGCTATATGGGTGAACAAACAGGGTGAGTTACAACTTGCAAGAGTCTTAAATAGAACTTCATTTAGGTGATTGGCAACAGCCAAAGAGAGGGAAAGCGTGGGAGACATTGATTGGACAGGGATAAAGAGGGCGTGCATATTTATGAATGGCTGATGTAACCTGAGGGCGTTGCTGCAGGGGAGAGAGAGATGAATGGAAAGGAACCATGGATTAGTGAATGAGATGGATAAACAATCATTGACTAGTGAAGTAGTCTTCATTATTGAAAACAGTCTAAGACATTATTTAGCTTAGCTCTATCTACTACCCTCTGCACCTCTTCTAAAGTGATGTCACAATTCAGCATATGATTTGAGCAGTATGCTGCATTACTCATCTGGCTTTCAAGATCACATTTTAGTTTACAGCTGTCATTTAGAAATTGACCATTAAATATAGGAGGACTATAAATGCATACAAATTACTATAATCTATCTCCCACTTCTTTAATATCTGGTCAGTGTCAAATGATGATTCACCATGATGATGATTTATCCAGCAGGATCTCCATTGGAATCAGTTTATTCTTTTTGGGCCCCAATTTATTCACTTCCCTCCAAAATTGCTGTGAATTATGAATCTGTAATTGTTCTAACCCGAGTGTTTGTCCTCTCTTGAAACGTCTCTTGAAGAACCTTAGCCTTCTGTCAAAATTTGATTGGCAGTGTTTAAATTCATTCTGTAATTTCCTTCTCTCGCCCTGGTCCTTACACTTCAGAACTATTTTTTCCGCTGAGTGCAAATTAAGCCATAACCCATTTAATTCATTATTCCAGTATGGTCGTTTTACTCTGTAATACTTCTTCCCAGCATCCCTTTTAACAACACAGCATTTATCCATTTCCTTATACAGAAGGTCACACAAACGATCATAACAATGATAATTATCTTGAGTTTTCAGGCCATTTTGCAGTTGATCTATAACCTCACACAGAGCCTTATGGCATATCTCAGAAGAGAGAAAATTAACAGGAAAATTTCTATTACATCTTTTTGCTTGTTGTTGTGTGCCTACAGTGTTCTCATTTTTACAAAATATTCCTGCTCAGAATCGTAAACACAGCACTGAGTGGTTAGGAAGTCACCTACGGTCATCAATCAGATTAATACCTTCATATCCATCTCTTTCAACAAGCTCAAGGGGTGTGTGAACAGTAAATTGAAGGCAACTTTCCAGATGTGGTGTCACAATGTAGCCTATAACAGCTTTACCTCTTATAGAGATGGAGGTAAAATTATCATTTTCAGTGTTTAACCTCCCATTGAGTACACAACATTTAGATTGCTTCAGAAATTCAATAAAGGTCTGCCCATGTTTATTTACACCCGTGTCTAATGCAACTCTAGGAGAAATATCATCTGCATCAACATCATCTCTCAGGCTTGCAATACGACTATTCAAGTCACCACAGATATAAACAGAGTCTACATCAGCGGTATACATCAACGCCAATAAATGACTAAAGAAAAAAAAAAATATATATATATATATACTGTATATATATATATATATATAATATAACGCTATATAAAAAAGCGGCCGAGGGGGCGTAAATTGCAGTCTACCCACTTCTCCAGGGACCACTACACCACTGCTCCAGCTGTTTCAAGCAGTCTCACATAGACAGACAGAGATACCGCTATTGCTCCACGGACAGACAGACAGACAGACAGACAGACAGACAGACAGACACACACTGCAAACCCTCCATATACAGACAAACATGCACCAGGTATCACTGCTGTATCTCGTTGGCTCATTTTTGGCAGGTTGTAAGCAAAAAATAAAATAAAATAACCTTAGTTTTAAACATGTTTTCCATTGTTCTCAGGTGTGACAAGGCCCAAAATCATCACTTTATTATGTAGATACAGTAAGTTAGGCCTCCAGCTGTTTCAAGCGGTTTCACATAGACAGACAGACAGACAGACAGACAGACAGACAGACTGACAGACACACACACACCACAATCTCTCCATATACAGACACACATGCACCAAGTATTGCTGCTATTGTTGGCAGTTTGTAAGCAAAAAATAAAATTACTCCTTTAATTTTTTTTCCATTGTTCTCAGTTGTGACAAGGCCCAAAATGATCACTGTAAGCAGAGTGTTGATCACTATAAGCAAACTATTTAAACAGCATGTGTACTGGTCAGCTTCCAGATGTGAATGTGAACAGGGCGCTCCTGAAAAAGAGAGCATTGCTCTCAGTGAGACTCCTCCCCCTGTATAAATAAAGGATACAAAAAACAGAAATAGTGGAGGGTTTGTCTCTTCGTCTGTCTGCTGATTGGCCATGACGTTTGATGGTGTTAGGTGAATCTGTTCAGACGTGTATGCCTTTTTAATGCCTTAACTAAATTACTGCATCATCCCATAACCAATCTTTCCATAAATTTTCATGCAAATGCATTAATACTTTTTGGAGTTATGCTGCTAACAGACAAACAGATGGAACAGAACAGGGTGAAAACAAAACCCAGTCCAATTCCCTTAGAGGAGGTAACAATAAATCAAACAAACAAGTGGGAGTTAAATTGTTTTTCAGTCTCTCTTTGTTTTGTTTTTGCTCTGTAGCCTTATATGATCTTTGAATAAGAATAACAAAACAAAGCAGTGAAAGCTGCTTCTCCTCCTTCTAAATATGACCTTAATGCACAAACGCAGCAGAAACCAGCAGCACAGCAATGAGTGGACTGAAGTGCAGAGACAGAAACTCAGCAAGAGGTCCGGGTCATGAACAGTACAGTGGAGCCATCTAGTGGTGAACCGGGGCTATGAGAGATGAAAATTGTTCAGTCACAAGTCACAACTATCTGTTGGAGTGAGTGTGTGTGTGTGTGTGTGTGTGTGTGTGTGTGTGTGTGTGTCACAACTATCTGCTGGTGTGTGTGTGTGTGTGTGTCTCACAACTATTTGTTTAAAGTGACCCATCGTGTGTGTGTGTGTGTGTGTGTGTGTGTGCGTGCGTGTGTGTGTGTGTTGTGTGTGCGTGTTGTGTGTGTGTGTGTGTGTGTGTTGTGTGTGTGTCACAACTATTTGTTGGTGTGTGTGTGTGTGTGTGTGTGTGTGTGTGCGTGTTGTGTGTGTTGTGTGTGTGTCACAACTATTTGTTGTTGTATGTGTGTGTGGGTAGGTGTGTGTGTGTGTGTGTGTGTGTGTGTGTGTATGTGTGTGTGTGTGTGTGTGTGTGTGTACGTGTGTGCGTGTGTAGGTGTGTGTGTGTGTGTAGGTGTGTGTGTGTGTGTGTGTGTGTGTGCGCGTGTGCGTGCGTGTGTAGGTGTGTGTGTGTGTGTGTGTGTGTGTGTGTGTGCGTGTGTAGGTGTGTGTGTGTGTGCGTGTGTAGGTGTGTGTGTGTGTGTGTATTGGAAAGCAGCGCTCCTGTTTTCAGCAACTGAATCAAAGTGAAACTACAGTGGAGGAAGTGATGAAATGTTGACGTCAATCGTCATGACAGCAAAGACGAGCAAAACAGTATAAACTATAAATGCAACTGTGTGTGTGTTTGTGTGCGTGCGTGCGTGCGTGTGTGTGTGTGTGTGTGTGTGCGTGCGCGCGCGTGTTTGTGTGTGTGTGTGTGTGCGTGCGTGCGTGCGTGCATGCGCACGCACGCGCGCGCGCGTGTGTGTGTGTGTGTGTGTGTGTGCAGGCTGTCAGGCTGTCTGCTCACAGAGGAAGGCTGTGCTTCTCTGGCCTCAGCTCTGAGCTCCAACCCCTCCCATCTGAGAGAGCTGGACCTGAGCTACAATCATCCAGGAGCCTCAGGAGAGAAGCTGCTGTCTGCTGGACAGTGGAGACTCAGGTATGGAGAGGCAACGTCTGCTAGAAGGCTGAGAGTCACACACATTTTCTCTGTCACACTGCAAAGCTCATGCAGGAATACAGTTCAATGGAGGATATGAGAGGAAATCCTTCATAATGAAGGTTATTAATAAATGTCCATGTTGTTTCCATCATCAAAGAGAATCTGTTGATCTGACTTTGTTTATTCCTCCAGTGTGGACCATGGTGGAGTGCAGTGGCTGAAACCAGGTCTGAGGAAATGTAAGTGTGTATTTAGTTTGATTCATGAAAACAAAGCAACACATTCAACTAGTGAGATAGAAAGTCCATCTATGGCAGTCTGTGACGTCCATTCATTCTGATCCTACTGTGAATCAGGGTGATGGCTGACATCATGCCTTTTAATCAACATATTTGAAAAGGAGGTGAAATGACTGAGGCAAAGTCAAGTCAAGTCAAGTCAAGTTTATTTGTATAGCACATTTCATACACAGAGGCAATTCAAAGTGCTTCACATAAAATGGTTGACAGGAAAATAAAAGAAAAGAAGAAATAAAATGGACATTTAAAAGCATCACAACAAAACTTAAAAAAAAAAAAGAGTATAAAAAGTGCATTAAGCAACTTCATTAAGCACATAAAATGGTTGACAGGAAAAGAAAAGAAAAGAAGGAATAAAATGGACATTTAAAAGCATCACAACAAAACTTAAAAAAAAAAAAGAGTATAAAAAGTGCAACAGGCGCAGCAGTTGCAGAAAGAGCTACAACTTATAGAGGACTCATTGGGTTTGCATAGTAGCTGTCAGCAGTTAAAAGCGACGGTAAACATAAAACTCTTTAGTCTATTTTTAAAGTAAGTAAGGTTGGGGCAGATCTGAGGTCTTCAGGCAATTTGTTCCAGCTAGCAGAAGCATAGTGGGTAAATGCAGCCTTCCCATGATTTGATTTGATCCTAGGGACAGTTAATAAGCTGGACCCTGTTGACCTAAGAGTTCTAGATGGTTCGTAGCGTGGGAGCAATTCAGCTATGTATTTTGGGCCTAGGCCATTAAGTGATTTATAGACTAATAACAGTATTTTAAAATCTATTCTATGACACAGTGGCAACCAGTGTAAGGACTTAAGAACTGGAGTGATATGATCAGCTTTCTTAGTCTTCGTTAGAACTCTAGCAGCAGCATTCTGAATGAGTTGAAGTTGCCTAAGTTCTTTTTTGGAGAGAACAGAAAAAAGGCTATTGCAGTAGTCTAACCTACTATAAATGAAGGCGTGAACTAGTTTTTCTAGATCCTGTCTGGACATGTATCCCCTAATTCTTGCTATATTTTTAAGATGATAAAAAGCTGATTTTCTAATTGACTTAATGTGGGAGTTGAAGTTGAGATCGGAATCAATAATAACTCCAAGATTTTTGACTTGATCCTTAGGCTTCAGGGATAGAGACTCAAGGCGTACAGTGATTTTAAGCCTTTGTTCTTTGGGGCCAAAGACGATCACCTCAGTTTTGTCTTTGTTTAGCTGTAGGAAATTCTCGCACATCCAGTTATTTATTTAATCAATGCACTGGCACAATGATTCTATGGGGGCATAGTCAGCTGAGGAAAGAGTTATATACAACTGAGTGTCGTCTGCATGGTTATGATAGGCTACTTTGTTTTTTTGCATAATTAGGCCTAGAGGGAGCATATAAAGGTTGAAGAGAACGGGCTGTGGTCTGTGCTGTGGTCTGACAAGTCCATCTCAGATGAGCTCGGGCACGTTTCTGGATGTGGTTGATATCTGGCTTCACTTTGCATGGTAGAGTCTTAACTTACATTAAGATGCAGCGAGGAACTGTGTTAACTGACTGCAGTTCCAGAGACCATGGGAATATCCATGAGAGAATGATGTTGGTTTTTAATGCAGTGTCGCCTGAGGGATCAAAGGTCATGGCCATTCAATGTTGGTTTCAGCAGAGATTTCTCCAGATTCTGACCTGACCTCCTACTTCCTGCTTCAGCCCTGTACCAGAGATTTTCATCCGCCATTTATTTTCCCATAGACATTTCATAAAATGCTTATAAAAATAGTTTGACTTCATCAAACCAAACAGTTTAGAAACAGGAGAGACCACATAAAATTTCACTCGGACCAAACGTAAAAATAAATTGCGGATTTAAAGAAAATATTTTTTCTGTGTAGTTTTTTTAAGTTCTGGTCAGAGTGAAATGTTCTATGGTCTCTCCCGATTCTAAATATAGCTGAACCGTTTGGTTTGATGAAGTCAAACTATTTTTATAAGCATTTTATGAAATGTCTATGGGAAAATAAATGGCGGATAAAAATCTCTGGTACAGTGCTAAAGCAGGAAGTAGGCGATCACTTTGCCTCTCTATTAACCTGTTTACCTGTGGAATGTTCCAAACAGGTGTTTTTGAGCATTCCTCGACTTTCCCAGTCTTTTGTTGCTTCTGTTCCAACTTTTGTGAAAGGTGTTGCTGGCATCAAATTCAGAATATGAACATTGTATGATGTGAAACACAATATTGAGCCAGGCTGGACTGGAAGTTGATCAGGTAAAACATTCAATATATTTGTACTGTATTCTGGTGTATATAGGTGGAAAAGGATTTGCAAATTATCACATTCTGTTTTTATTTAAGTTCTACACAGCGTCCCAACTTTTTCTGAATTGGGGTTGTAATTTCAAATACATTTGTCATTCTGAAATATCCCATTGTTTGTGTTCAAGGATTTTTTTTGATTAAATGTGAACACAAATAAAGGTAATTAAAATGTGTCTCAAGGGTGTGGAGTGTGACTTTGTGAATAAAATACATGTGTTTTCTACAGGGGAGTGGTGCTGGCCCAAACAACAGTACAAGTTAAAAAACAAAGGGATTCATTACTAAAATACAAGTTAAAAACGTGCCTATTTAAAAGAGTCCAGCGTCCATAAGAGTTTAATGTCCAGTGTCCACTGCAGCCAAGAGTAGTGACTGTTTTGTCTCCAACAGCAGGCTGTCTTGCTGCCTCCTGGCGCCTCCAAGTGGCAAATAAGTGCATTACAGAACAGACTTTAATGTCTTGCTTTCTCAGTGTATGGAGTTCATATGGAGTAGGGTAGAATAACCAGCTAAATGTAACACTGATTTAGGGAGGAGCCAAATTAAATTCATTATATAAATGCATTGCAACCTAAATCAAACCAACAGGATGCAAACAAAGCAAAAAGCCAAATGAAAGAATCAACAGTCATTAAAGTCGAGCTGAACCCAATAATGACTTTTCTTTTCTTTTGGACGCATGTGCGGCTTGGGAAGTCGGAAGGGCTGAGTAGCTCCTGACGGCGTGTCAAACAATGGATTAAAACTCACTGAAAAAGTTCCATTTATTAACTTATTTCTCCACATCCTAAAGGGAGAACATCTCAAATCGATTGGGTGAGAATATCTGGTGATAACGATTTTGCCAAACTACTCAATCAATGCCTGCCACATTGACGCGGAAGCAAGCGAAAATGGGAACCAATTATGATGCCAGATTCGATGCATTAGAAGCAAGATTGGACAAACTACTTGAGTTAAACCAGTCAACTAATGCACTGTTGAATACTGTAGTTCAGAGAGTTGATGCTCTCGAAATTAAATCGGAGACTTTGACGGGAGAAATGCACGAACACGGAGTCAAGTCTGACTTCCAGGAAAAAAGAGTTTCCGATCTTGAGAAGAAATTACAGCAGGCTACCGAATACATCGACCAAATTGAAAACCGTCATCGTCAAAACAATATTAGACTCCTGAATGTGCCGGAGAGAGAAGAAAAGGACATGTCAATGTTTTCCTTTCTGGTTAAAACCTTCAAAGAAAAATGGAGCTGCACGCTTAAAGAGGACGACATTGAAAGAGCGCACCGCGCTGGCCCAATTAAGGAGAACGCAAAATACCCTTGTGCAATCATATTCAAGCTACATCACTTTCAAAAGAAACTGCAGCTTCTGAAGATGTCTAGAGGAAGACCAGAGGGGTGTAACTTCAGAGTGGTGCCAGATATGTCTCTACAACTTCGTTCGAGGAGGGCTGAGTATTGGCCTCTAAGAGAGCAACTTCATCATCTGGACATCAAGACATACATACGGCACCCAGCCACCCTGTGTGTGGAGGACGGAGGCAAGATGACGAGCTTTGGATCCTTAGAAGAGGCTAAAGAAGAACTGAAACGCAAGTACCCATCCATTAAGTGACAGTTTCACCTACAATTCTTGACCCGAGATAAGACAGCAGCCGGTAAGAGAATACACACCCTTAATCAGAGGATGATTGATGCAAAGACTGTACGGGCCATAAAACAAATGGATGGACGAGTGGGTGAGGGGGGGGGATGGATGGGTTGGGTTCTCCATTATCTTATTCTCTCCTTTCCTTCTTTATGCATCTGTCCCTTTCTCTCTCCCCTCTCTCACCCCCTCTCTTTTTCCCCTCTTTATTTAATTTCATTATTTAATTTCATTATTATGAATATATATTTATTTTTTATAAGCTATATACATACCTATAATTTAATAGTAAAATAAGTAGGTAACTCCACTAAGAAATGGCATTTCTTGTTTGTTTTTGCTTACCTATAGGCTATTGAACCAGCACCCTGTACTACGAAGCTATCTTAACAGACCCGCGATCTGTCACTTTGATCTGGTTTGACTGAACAGGATCAAAGCTATCTAGTTTAACGATACTACGACGCTGGTTTTCTACTCGATAACTGAAGCTGGGTTTATCTGGGATCTGCCTGTGCACGCGCACGTTTTTCGCTCGTGCACAGGCGCACGTCCACGGAAAGAGGTGCGCTAGCCAATCACATTATGAACAGCTGAGTTGATCCACGCCCACACCCATTTCCTCGCCCATTTCCTCATTCAATGAAAGCGCAGTGGGATCAGAGATTTTTGCGGATATTTAATGTAGCCTATGGCAGAATGAAAATCCGCGTTGGATATAGTCTGCGGAAGGACTGTCTAAAGCTGCCGCTTGTATTCACATCAGTCATTTGATTTACTTTGATCAGCGATTTCTGTCTCCTACAGCAGCTTTGTGCGAGTGTAAATGTACATGAAGCCCCCTATCGTTGCATCGGCGCTGTTTCTAGGCCGAGCGCCTGGCGCAGCGCAAATCAGTGGGCGTGGACCAGCGCACTTGATATCGTCGTGCTGGCGCTACACGCAGCCTAAAGCATTACAACCACGCCTTTTAAGTGAAAAATTATGCACCGTCATGCTCATTGGATAACTGCAATAAACGAATCGCAGCTTGCCTTTTTAGCTCCAATTCCACTGGTCCCGCAAAACCAGACGAAAGCCAAGCGCTCTGCCCCCCCCCCCCTCCCTTCATCCAGTCTTGTCTGTCTCCATTATAGGCTATTATTCCATATTATTATGCTTCTCAAACCAATCTAACTGCAGTTTAAATACTGCAAGCATGTAAATACGCTACACTATAGCAAGATCAAAGTGAAAATAATGTTATAAATGCATCAGCTAGAAAAATATAGCCTATTAGATTGGTGAAAGTTTGTCCAGAAAGATATCATTTTCTCTCGCCTGCTGCAGGAAGGATGATGCACATAAATATAGCCTACATTATGTAAAGTCATTGCATAAATGTGTTTTTATTGTAAAACTAAATGTGGAGTAGGGCCAAGTTATTGGAGCGGACATCACAGTATAGCAGATGACAGTAGAAGCTTCCGAAGTGCGTTCAGCTGTCACTTATCTAAATCACGTTAAATCGACAAGGGATATTTATAGCCCCAGTAGGACATATATGTTTCACATAGGGTGGTGTTTTCATTTCGATGTTTTATTTGGTCCAATATTGAAATGTTCTACAATTGGAGGTTGTCTTACCATTACACATTATTTAGATCCTCCCTTAATATAGGTTTTCGGCTCATTTGGTTGCTATTTAGTAGCGAAATGGAGAAGCACAATGCATGTTGGGACATTCACATTGCAGTGAACTTACAGCTTATTTTTTCTATGGGACTCTGAGCGAGGGAGTCAGAGACAGTCGGTATTGTGCCTGTCAGACTGAGGAGAGAGGGAGAGAGGTGACACAGAGAAGGGTGAAAGAGGAGAGAGCCAGAGGGGAGGGAGAGAGCCAGAGGGGAGCGCTCCGGATCTGCCTGTGCACGCGCACGTTTTTCGCTCGTGCACAGGCGCACGTCCACGCGAAAGAGGTGCGCTAGCCAATCACATTATGAACAGCTGAGTTGATCCACGCCCACACCCATTTCCTCGCCCATTTCCTCATTCAATGAAAGCGCAGTGGGATCAGAGATTTTTGCGGATATTTAATGTAGCCTATGGCAGAATGAAAATCCGCGTTGGATATAGTCTGCGGAAGGACTGTCTAAAGCTGCCGCTTGTATTCACATCAGTCATTTGATTTACTTTGATCAGCGATTTCTGTCTCCTACAGCAGCTTTGTGCGAGTGTAAATGTACATGAAGCCCCCTATCGTTGCATCGGCGCTGTTTCTAGGCCGAGCGCCTGGCGCAGCGCAAATCAGTGGGTGTGGACCAGCGCACTTGATATCGTCGTGCTGGCGCTACACGCAGCCTAAAGCATTACAACCACGCCTTTTAAGCGAAAAATTATGCACCGTCATGCTCATTGGATAACTGCAATAAACGAATCGCAGCTTGCCTTTTTAGCTCCAATTCCACTGGTCCCGCAAAACCAGACGAAATCCAAGTGCTCTGCCCCCCCCCCTCCCTTCATCCAGTCTTGTCTGTCTCCATTATAGGCTATTATTCCATATTATTATGCTTCTCAAACCAATCTAACTGCAGTTTAAATACTGCAAGCATGTAAATACGCTACACTATAGCAAGATCAAAGTGAAAATAATGTTCTAAATGCATCAGCTAGAAAAATATAGCCTATTAGATTGGTGAAAGTTTGTCCAGAAATATATCATTTTCTCTCGCCTGCTGCAGGAAGGATGATGCACATAAATATAGCCTACATTATGTAAAGTCATTGCATAAATGTGTTTTTATTGTAAAACTAAATGTGGAGTAGGGCCAAGTTATTGGAGCGGACATCACAGTATAGCAGATGACAGTAGAAGCTTCCGAAGCGCGTTCCGCTGTCACTTATCTAAATCACGTTAAATCGACAAGGGATATTTATAGCCCCAGTAGGACATATATGTTTCACATAGGGTGGTGTTTTCATTTCGATGTTTTATTTGGTCCAATATTGAAATGTTCTACAATTGGAGGTTGTCTTACCATTACACATTATTTAGATCCTCCCTTAATATAGGTTTTCGGCTCATTTGGTTGCTATTTAGTAGCGAAATGGAGAAGCACAATGCATGTTGGGACATTCACATTGCAGTGAACTTACAGCTTATTTTTTCTATGGGACTCTGAGCGAGGGAGTCAGAGACAGTCGGTATTGTGCCTGTCAGACTGAGGAGAGAGGGAGAGAGGTGACACAGAGAAGGGTGAAAGAGGAGAGAGCCAGAGGGGAGGGAGAGAGCCAGAGGGGAGCGCTCCGGATCTGCCTGTGCACGCGCACGTTTTTCGCTCGTGCACAGGCGCACGTCCACGCGAAAGAGGTGCGCTAGCCAATCACATTATGAACAGCTGAGTTGATCCACGCCCACACCCATTTCCTCGCCCATTTCCTCATTCAATGAAAGCGCAGTGGGATCAGAGATTTTTGCGGATATTTAATGTAGCCTATGGCAGAATGAAAATCCGCGTTGGATATAGTCTGCGGAAGGACTGTCTAAAGCTGCCGCTTGTATTCACATCAGTCATTTGATTTACTTTGATCAGCGATTTCTGTCTCCTACAGCAGCTTTGTGCGAGTGTAAATGTACATGAAGCCCCCTATCGTTGCATCGGCGCTGTTTCTAGGCCGAGCGCCTGGCGCAGCGCAAATCAGTGGGCGTGGACCAGCGCACTTGATATCGTCGTGCTGGCGCTACACGCAGCCTAAAGCATTACAACCACGCCTTTTAAGCGAAAAATTATGCACCGTCATGCTCATTGGATAACTGCAATAAACGAATCGCAGCTTGCCTTTTTAGCTCCAATTCCACTGGTCCCGCAAAACCAGACGAAAGCCAAGTGCTCTGCCCCCCCCCCCCCTCCCTTCATCCAGTCTTGTCTGTCTCCATTATAGGCTATTATTCCATATTATTATGCTTCTCAAACCAATCTAACTGCAGTTTAAATACTGCAAGCATGTAAATACGCTACACTATAGCAAGATCAAAGTGAAAATAATGTTCTAAATGCATCAGCTAGAAAAATATAGCCTATTAGATTGGTGAAAGTTTGTCCAGAAAGATATCATTTTCTCTCGCCTGCTGCAGGAAGGATGATGCACATAAATATAGCCTACATTATGTAAAGTCATTGCATAAATGTCTTTTTATTGTAAAACTAAATGTGGAGTAGGGCCAAGTTATTGGAGCGGACATCACAGTATAGCAGATGACAGTAGAAGCTTCCGAAGCGCGTTCAGCTGTCACTTATCTAAATCACGTTAAATCGACAAGGGATATTTATAGCCCCAGTAGGACATATATGTTTCACATAGGGTGGTGTTTTCATTTCGATGTTTTATTTGGTCCAATATTGAAATGTTCTACAATTGGAGGTTGTCTTACCATTACACATTATTTAGATCCTCCCTTAATATAGGTTTTCGGCTCATTTGGTTGTTATTTAGTAGTGAAATGGAGAAGCACAATGCATGTTGGGACATTCACATTGCAGTGAACTTACAGCTTATTTTTTCTATGGGACTCTGAGCGAGGGAGTCAGAGACAGTCGGTATTGTGCCTGGCAGACTGAGGAGAGAGGGAGAGAGTGACACAGAGAAGGGTGACAGAGGAGAGAGCCAGAGGGGAGGGAGAGAGCCAGAGGGGAGCGCTCCGCGCAACTGGCACACTCTGAATAGGCCTGGTTTTCAAAAGCGCAAAGCGCTAAATGTACGCCAGGTCGGAAGATAGCAGTACGCCGGTATTTAGCGCCGACACGCCCACTTTGGCCCATTCTGGGACTGCGCCACGCCCATTCGGCCTAAAGCGCATTTGGCAGCGTAAAGCCATATTGATATCGTCCCAAAACAGGCGCAAGGCACGTTTTTTTGCGTTTAAGGCCCGTTTTAGCGCCGAAGGCTTGTGGGAGAATAGGGCCCGAAATGTGTAATCTCAGTCTATAAATTTCCACAATCTGTAAGCCTTTAGACCATAGATTTAGAAACGCATGCTCAATGAATAATGATCTCTATCACTCATTATGTGTTGCACTGATCGAATAATTCATATATAGGCTATAATAATGATATCCTAATATAAAAGAGAAAACTGCTTAACTGAATTGAGACGATGCAGGCATAGTTTTCATTGATAAAAACTAGCCTATTTTTGCTCATATATTGGCATACAGCCTACAGGACACAGTTCCAGCTGAAACATGCAAGAGTAGCCTGCATATTTAGTATCGGGGCTATCCCATATTTATCCCATATCTATATTATATGTATAGGCTTTTCTGGCATGTAGGAGAATATCACCCTCACTCGTTTATGATATGCGCTGCGGTGATTAATAGTGATCATATTTCTCCACGCATCGTTGAGCTGTTAAGACATAAAGGGCCCTATTCTCCCACAGGCCTTCGGCGCTAAAACGGGCCTTAAACGCAAAAAAACATGCCTTGCGCCTGTTTTGGGACGATATCAATATGGCTTTACGCTGCCAAATGCGCTTTAGGCCGAATGGGCGTGGCGCAGTCCCAGAATGGGCCAAAGTGGGCGTGTCGGCCTTAAATCTCGGCGTACTGCTATTTTCGCACCTGCCATAAATTTAGCGCTTTGCGCCTTTGAAAACCAGGCCTATTCAGTGCGCCAGTGCTCTTCTGCTGCCTCTCCCCTGTCACCCTTCTCTGTCTCTCTCTGAAACCAGGCCTATTCAGTGCGCCAGTGCTCTTCTGCCGCTTCTCTGTCACCCTTCTCTCTCTCTCTCTGACTCCCTCACTCAGACAGACACAACACATAGCAGCACCCAGCTTCCCATAGGAAATAGCAGTTGTAAGTTTACTGCCTGTGAATGTCCCTGTCCCAGCATGCAATTGGGTCCTCCATTTCGCTACTAAATAGCAACCAAATGAGCAGAAATAGATATAAAAGGTAGATCTAAAATAATGTGTAATGGTAAGACAACCTGCAATTGTAGAACATTTCAATATTGGACCAAATAAAACATCGAAATGAAAACACCACCCTATGTGAAACATATATGTCCTCTTGAGCCTATATATACCCTGTGTGGATTTAACGTGATTTAGATAAGTGACAGCGGAACGCGCTTCGGAAGCTTCTACTGTCATCTGCTATACTGTGATGTCCGCTCCAATAACTTGGCCCTACTCCACATTTAGTTTTACAATAAAAACACATTTATGCGATTACTTTACATAATGTAGGCTATATTTATGTGCATCATCCTTCCTGCAGCAGGCGAGAGAAAATGATATCTTTCTGGACAAACTTTCACATTCACCAACTTTCAAAACTGCTTAACTGAATTGAGACGATGCGGGCATAGTTTTCATTGATAAAAACTAGCCTATTTTTGCTCATATATTGGCATACAGCCTACAGGACACAGTTCCAGCTGAAACATGCAAGAGTAGCCTGCATATTTAGTATCGGGGCTATCCCATATTTATCCCATATCTATATTATATGTATAGGCTTTTCTGGCATGTAGGAGAATATCACCCTCACTCGTTTATGATATGCGCTGCGGTGATTAATAGTGATCATATTTCTCCAGGCATCGTTGAGCTGTTAAGACATAAAGTGGTAAGTAGGCTTAATTTAATTATGTAACCTACAGAGCCACAAATGTTTTTCTTGTTCTATTCTCAGTTGACTGGAATCTATTTTTCATATGGCGATCTTATATGAATGGTGAGTGACTCCAGAGAGCCGATTATATGGGTCTGTCATGGATTTTGATCTTATCCTCTGAAGCTAACCTGGTCGGGACCAGGTTAGCTTTGCAGCGTGAGTTGCCATGGTGATTAGAAGTTAACTTGCTTTGTAGTACGGCTAAACCAGGTTCAAACTCAAACTTACTCGGATAAGGCATTAAACTAGCTACGTAGTACAGGCCCCAGACGTTCTTATAGCATTAGAATACAGAGATAACCCCTTCATTGAAAAAAAAAAAAAAAAAAAAATCTCCATAAGACTAGTTGTGTCTTGGAAGTTTTTGGGTTAACTTATAATAGGGATAAAAACCAAAGTATATTTAACCTTGTTTTTTCAAAAAATGTATTTTACTCTTCAAATGTGGAAGATTTGCATTTATATGAAGTAGATGAAACAGAGTGAGGAGTAGCAATTTCATTTAAGATACGTGTGTGTGTGTGTGTGTGTGTGTGTGTGTGTGGGTGGGTGTGTGTGGGTGGGTGGGTGTGTGAGCGCTCGCATGTGGGTGCATGGGAGGAGGTGCAAGTGTGAGTGAGGATGTGTGTGTGAGAGTATGAAGATTAAACTAAACCATTGATGGCTAGCCAAATAGAGTAGGGGTAAATAGCTCTAGCAAAGCATGTTCCAAAAAGAAGGGGGAAAGGGGATGTGGGGTTTGTTGTTTGTATAGTGTGTGGCCCCTATCGTTGCATCAGCCTAGTTTCTACGCCGAGCGCCTGGCGCAGTGGGCGTGGAAAGGCGCACTTGATATCGTCGTGCTGGCGCTAGATGCAGCCCAAAGCATTACAACCACGCCTTTTAGGCGTAAAATTATGCACCGTCATGCTCATTGGATAAGTGCAATAAACGAATCGCACGCTTGCCTTTTTAGCTCCAATTCCAGTGATCCCGCAAAACCAGACGAAAGCCAAACGCTCTGCCCCCCCCCCCCCCCTCCCTTCATCCAGCCTGTCTGTCTGCATTATAGGCTATTATTCCATATTATTATGCTTCTCAAACCAATCTAACTGCAGTTTCAATACTGCAAGCATGTAAATACGCTACACTATAGCAAGATCAAAGTGAAAATAATGTTCTATGCATCAGCTAGAAAAATATAGCCTATTAGATTGGTGAAAGTTTGTCCAGAAAGATATCATTTTCTCTCGCCTGCTGCAGGAAGGATGATGCACATAAATATACCCTACATTATGTCAAGTCATTGCATAAATGTGTTTTTATTGTAAAACTAAATGTGAAATAGGGCCAAGTTATTGGAGGGACATCACAGTATAGCAGATGCCATTAGAAGCGCGTTCCGAAGCGCGTTCCGCTGTTACTTCTCTAAATCACGTTAACTCGACAAGGGGTATATATAGCCCCAGGAGGACATATATGTTTCACTTAGGGTGGTGTTTTAATTTCGATGATTTATTTGGTCCAATATTGAAATGTTCTACAATTGCAGGCTGTGTTACCATTACACATTATTTTAGATCGACCTTTTATATCTATTTCGCCTCATTTGGTTGCTATTTAGTAGCGAAATTTAGTACCCAATTGCATGCTGGGGCATTCACAGGCAGTCAGAGAGAGACAGTCGTATTGTGCCTGTCAGACTGCCTGCAGCCTCAAAGCGGTACGGACGGAGTTGTTTTACCCAGGCTGGAAGCGTTGTCACACAGGCTTGTGACAGTAACTCAACGCGGAAGGATTTATTTCACAATAAACTGGTAAACGCACACCAATGCCTGCTCCTGTCAGTAGGAGAGAGGGAGAGAGTGACACAGAGAAGGGTGACAGAGGAGAGAGGGGACGGACTGGCCCATTGAATAGGCCTGCTTTTCAAAGGCGCAAGGCGCTAAATTAACGGCAGGTCGGAAGATAAGAGTACGCCGGTATTTAGCGCCGACACGCCCACTTTGGCGCATTCAGGGACTCCGCCACGCCCATTCGGCCTAAAGCGCATTTGGCAGCCTAAAGCCTATTGCTATTTTCCCGAAACAGGCGCTAGGCACGTTTTTTTGCGGTTAAGGCCCGTAATAGCGCCGATGGCCTGTGGGAGAATAGGGCCCAATAACTGTTAGCAGAGTGGGTTAATGCAGCAGTTCTCGCGTGCACTCCCAGAGCAGCAGCAAGACGGAGGAAATAAATATACACGAGGAACAGTTTCTCTTTCTCTGTGGTTCTTCTCCCATGGAGCTGTTTATTGACAAGACACTGGGTCAGAGACACACACACACATACATACGTTTTCCGTGCATGTCATTGGCTGTAACCACCTGTGTTGCGTTCAGGTAACATCCTAAATTACAATGTTATACAATTGAGAGCATATTCTCTTTTATATCAACAATAAAATTCTCACAACACTTCCGTGTTTATTTCTCTGGGCGAATTTGCGGCATATTTTTTTTGACTCTGGTTGCCAATCAAGGCTCGTTTTGATTTGAGACGAGAGGATGAGCTGAGCTCACGGCTGCAGTTCTCCTGCCCTCTGAAAAACCAGATAGGCTACAACGTGGCTTCGTTCCTCCCCTCCCCACCACACACACACACACACACACACACAAATCATACTGCCTCGATTCTGAAGTGAGCCCAAGCGATCTTCAGTTAAAATCATCATTGTATTGTTTATAGCAAATTTAATAAATGGTAAACTCTATAGGAAGATAGTTGGCAGACAGGCAGCAGCGCAGCAGCTGCACGCACCAGCCACGCTGCCTGTGTGGATGCCACGGGCGTGCCAGCCGCAGCAAGCACACCACGCACACGCACACGCCACGCACACGCAAGATGTGTGTTCCGGCCGTAAGAGTTCAGTTGTTTCCTTATGCTGTGTTAGGTTACCTTGTTTCTACCTGGAGTGATTTTTGCTACTCGATCTCTAAAGCTACTATAATTGACTCTGATATAGAGTATGGCTAATAAAAATCCAGTTCAAACCCTCCCGACTACTTTTCAAGTTTCAACCTGGAATGTGAGGTACAAAAAAACATAAGGTTTTATATCACTTAGGGAAACTGTCGTCCGACATTGTCTTCCTTCAGGAACTTCACTTTAAAAAGGGGCAAATAGAATATCTTAAGAGGCAATGGGTGGGGGAGGCCTTTGAAGCTGCATTTACTTCGAGTAGTAGGGGTGTGGGAATACTAATCAATAAGAGGATTCCATTTAAACTGCTCTCCCAGCAAGCTGATATCTATGGTAGATTTCTAATAGTTAAATGTGAAATGTTTGGAGAACTTTATACCCTTATTAACATTTACAAACGTCCCATCTCAGATATGTCTTTTTTAAGTAAAATCCAAAATGTGTTAGATAGTTCTCCAACAGGAGTAATTATTTTAGGGGGTGACTTGAATAACATTTTAAGTTCTTATGACAGCTCAACAAAAAATAGGAAAATTAATCCACCAAAAAAACTTTTGAAATTCCTTTCAGTTAACGAATTGCAAGATATTTGGAGAACTTTGCATCCTAATACAATTGACTATACATACTTTTCACACCCTCAAAATAGTTATAGCCGAATAGATTATTTATTTGTATCTAAGACAGGTCTGGAGACTGTACTCTCGAGCAGGGGCGGACTGGGATCATAATTCAGGCCGGTCATTAGATACCAAGCAGGCCAGGCCGATACGGGCGACGCGCGTGCCGGCGTCCAAAGGGCGGCGGCGAAAAATTTGGGCCGTTTGAAGCCCAATTTGGGCCGTTTGAAGCCAGATTTGGGCCGTTTGAAGCCCAATTTGGGTCGTTTGTAGCCAGATTTGGGCCGTTTGAAGCCCAATTTGGGCTGTTTGAAGCCCAATTTGGGCCGAGTCCAATTTTACAATGAGATGCACCCACTTTAACCCTGAATAAAGTAATAAAACCACTAGTAAACCAGTAGGCGGCGCCTGGCCTGCTGTTCAGTGAGTGGCCTGACTGCGGGCACCAATTTTTTTTTTTTTTTTTTTTTTTTTTTTTTCAGGCCAGGCCAGGCCAGGCCACCGGGCATTTGCCCGACGTGCCCGATTATGCAGTCCGCGCCTGCTCTCGAGTAACATCAACAACATTATAATATCTGATCATGCCATAGTGACCTGCACTATGTCCCCAAAACAAAATACACTGTCTCATAGGATGTGGAGAATGAATAGAAAACATTTGAGTGATACCGACTTTCTGAAGCATATAAAAACACATATTGATATATTTATTCAAACCAATGTAAAGGAAGGGGACCCTCTAGATAGACCAGAAATTGGCATAATTTGGGACACTTTTAAGGCTTATATAAGAGAAATAATGTTAGGATTTGCAGCGAAAAGGAAAGCAGAACTGCATAACGAAATATATAAATTGAAGGATCAAATTAATATTTTAGAGAAAAAACATAAAATACAAATAAATAATAGTACATTTAACGATTTACAGCAATTAAAGTTAAAACTGGACACTTTATTACTAAAAAAAGCTAACGATTTTCGGCATAACTCTAATAAACTCAATTATATTTCCGCTTATAAATCAGGAAAACATTTAAGTTCCTTAGTTAAAGGCCCAATCCGTCAAAACTCACTATTACTGACGCCGGTGGCCGTTAGTGTAACTGCAGGCAGCGTGTGAACGAGCTGACGCGCGGGCACCATACTCGCACCCGCACAAGCAGTTGCCTGGCAACAGCAGAGCTGTTCGTTGCTTTGTAACGTTAACTCATAAAAGTCACTTGAAAACGGCAACCTGGACAATTTATCGGTCAGATCAGCCTCGAGATGCCCAGGAAGGATTCTGGATGAATTAGGGGACGTTATTGTGGCATGTTTGGTCGTGTTTTGGCTTGCGTTGGCTGCGGGCAAGTCGATACTCATGTTAGCACAAGCCAGGAAATAGCCTGCTCCCCCTGTATGTACGGTACCCTGTAATGCCTGGAGTTGACCAAACTGAACAATCAAACAATGTTTCATAAGCATAACAGTAACGTTAGGCATATTTACGACTGTTAAATTCATTATCCACACAAGACGGTAACGTTATTACTGGGGCTGGTGGTAATTTCTATAAATGTAAATTAATATTAGTTAGCCGCGATTAGCATCAAGCTAACGTTACTAGTATGCAGCCAACAGCCAACTGCAGTCAGAGCCTGCTGGCTGCGGGAAGTGGATACTCATGTTAGCAGAAGCCAAGAAATAGCCTGCTCCCCCTGTATGTACGGTACCGTCCAAACTGAACAGTCAAACAATGTACCGTAAGCATAACAGACAGTAGGCTAACGTTAGGCATATTTCCGACTGTTAGATTAATTATCAACACAAGACAGTAACGTAGTGGGGCTGGTGGTAATTTCTATAAATATAGCTAAATCTATTAGTTAGCCGCGTATAGCATCAAGCTAACGTTCAGGCAGACTCACCACCGCAGCTAAATGCAGTCAAACAATAATGTTCCATGACCATAAGCATAACGGTAGTAACGTTAGGGTTGCATTACTTCACACAAGACGGTAATGTTAGCAGAGTTTCTGACCAGGTGGTCAGATACTTGTACTACGGAGTGACAGTAAAAATCTTGAATCTCGAAAATCCATTAGCAAGCAGCTAACGTTATCTGGTCACAACCACATTACAGTAGCTACAAGCAGAAAGTTCCCTTCATGAACCGAAAACACAGTCCTGACTCTAGTTTCCCCCAATGTCGGTCACATTGCTGCTGTCTGGCCAGACGGGCTTCATTAGATAAATATTTATTTATTTAGTCTGGACTTTTTCTGGAGTCTGTGTTGTTTCCTTTAGCTAGCAGCTAGCGACGAGCGTAACGTTAAAAGCTACTTCAGCAATTTCCTGTTAGCGTCTAGGACAAGAGCACAAGCTCGTGAACGCGCGATACGTCACATCCTCTAGCTGTGGCGGGAGATGCTATCCACTTCGAAACTGCGGTTTTTCCATATATCTTCTGAACGGCTGGTCGGGGAGAAACGCCCCTGGTCGCCATTTTTAAGTTACGTCAAGGCGCATTCACTCAGTGCCAATAATAAACACTTTGTGCACATTTATTTCTCGCCAAAACCAACGGAATGGGCCTTTAAAAAAGTTCTAATGAGGCAACCCATATCTCTAAAAAATAAAACACTAGATGTAACTTATACAAACAATAAAATAATTAATGAAGAATTCAAATCATTCTATGAGAAGTTATATACATCAGAAATAAAAGAATACGATCCTCTTCCCTTTCTTAACTCACTCAACTTAAATCGCCTATCAGTTAACCAAAAAGAAGAACTTAGTAAGGAGCTTACCTGCACAGAAATAATATCGGCTATAAAAAACTTTCCTAGAAAAAAAGCTCCAGGGATGGACGGCCTCCCAATAGAGTTATGGGGCCCTATTCTCCCACAGGCCATCGGCGCTATTACGGGCCTTAACCGCAAAAAAACGTGCCTAGCGCCTGTTTCGGGAAAATAGCAATAGGCTTTAGGCTGCCAAATGCGCTTTAGGCCGAATGGGCGTGGCGGAGTCCCTGAATGCGCCAAAGTGGGCGTGTCGGCGCTAAATACCGGCGTACTCCTATCTTCCGACCTGCCGTTAATTTAGCGCCTTGCGCCTTTGAAAAGCAGGCCTATTCAATGGGCCAGTCCGTCCCCTCTCTCCTCTGTCACCCTTCTCTGTGTCACTCTCTCCCTCTCTCCTACTGACAGGAGGAGGCATTGGTGTGCGTTTACCAGTTTATTGTGAAATAAATCCTTCCGCGTTGAGTTACTGTCACAAGCCTGTGTGACAACGCTTCCAGCCTGGGTAAAACAACTCCGTCCGTACCGCTTTGAGGCTGCAAGCAGTCTGACAGGCACAATACGACTGTCTCTCTCTGACTGCCTGTGAATGCCCCAGCATGCAATTGGGTACTAAATTTCGCTACTAAATAGCAACCAAATGAGGCGAAATAGATATAAAAGGTCGATCTAAAATAATGTGTAATGGTAACACAGCCTGCAATTGTAGAACATTTCAATATTGGACCAAATAAATCATCGAAATTAAAACACCACCCTAAGTGAAACATATATGTCCTCCTGGGCCTATATATGTCGAGTTAACGTGATTTAGAGAAGTAACAGCGGAACGCGCTTCGGAACGCGCTTCTAATGGCATCTGCTATACTGTGATGTCCCTCCAATAACTTGGCCCTATTTCACATTTAGTTTTACAATAAAAACACATTTATGCAATGACTTGACATAATGTAGGGTATATTTATGTGCATCATCCTTCCTGCAGCAGGCGAGAGAAAATGATATCTTTCTGGACAAACTTTCACCAATCTAATAGGCTATATTTTTCTAGCTGATGCATAGAACATTATTTTCACTTTGATCTTGCTATAGCGTATTTACATGCTTGCAGTATTGAAACTGCAGTTAGATTGGTTTGAGAAGCATAATAATATGGAATAATAGCCTATAATGCAGACAGACAGGCTGGATGAAGGGAGGGGGGGGGGGGGCAGAGCATTTGGCTTTCGTCTGGTTTTGCGGGATCACTGGAATTGGAGCTAAAAAGGCAAGCGTGCGATTCGTTTATTGCACTTATCCAATGAGCATGACGGTGCATAATTTTACGCCTAAAAGGCGTGGTTGTAATGCTTTGGGCTGCATCTAGCGCCAGCACGACGATATCAAGTGCGCCTTTCCACGCCCACTGCTTTGATCTGCGCCTGCCGCTCGGCCTAGAAACTGCGCCGATGCAACGATAGGGGCCTTACTCTACATTTTGGTCAAGTATGGATTCTCTTTTCTTAGAAGTAGCAAATTCAGCCCAAAAGAATCACACGCTCCCACAAACAATGTATTCCGCAAATATCTCTGTAATTCCAAAGCCAGGCAGAGACTGTGACAGACCTTCTGATTTTAGGCCTATTAGTTTGATAAATTGCGATAAAAAAATTATCACTAAAGTCATAAACAACAGACTGACACAAATATTACCAAATATTATCCATCACAATCAAACCGGATTTATAAAAAATAGAGATTTAAAAACTAATACCAGAACGTGTCTATCTTTAATTCAATACGCAAAAAAGCATAATAAGGATTTAACACTCATGGCGGTCGATGCAGAAAAAGCTTTTGACCGACTCGAGTGGTCTTATTTGTTTAAGGTTTTAGAAGTTTATGATTTTCCAGTTGAATTTATTACTATGATAAAAACAATTTATAAATCACCAATGGCATGTATATACAAATAGTATTCTATCTGATCCTTTCACTCTCAGTAGAGGTACAGCTCAAGGATGTCCTTTATCTCCGTCTCTGTTTGCATTAGCAATTGAACCATTAGCTCAAAAAATTAGACAGTCAGAAAAAATATGTGGGATTATAATTGGTAAGAAGGAATACAAACTTAGTTTATTTGCCGATGATTTATTGCTATATTTAAGTAACACAAACACCTCCATTCCACAAGTAATTCAAACTATGACAGAGTTTTCAAAACTATCCGGCTATAAAATGAATGAAGGAAAAACAGAAATAATGATAATAGAAAAAGGTACAACTAATTTGGAAAACCTAAAGCAATTAAAAAAAAAAAAAAAAAACATTAAATACCTTGGTTGTTACATTAGTGCAGATAAATCACAGCTGTATAAAGACAACTTTCTCCCTCTTATAAAAGGCCTCAAAGAGGACACTGAAAAGTGGTCTGAATTGAAGATAAATTTAATTGGCAGAATAAACTTATTTAAAATGATAGGTTGCCAAAATTTTTATACATATTCCAGACTATCTCACTTACCCCACCAAAATTATTTTTTAATGAGGTGAACTCCCTTCTTTCTTCCTTTATTTGGTCAAATAAAGTAAATAGATTAAAGAAAAAGCTGCTGTATCTTCCTCGAGAGGAGGGTGGCTTGAACCTTCCGAATCTGGAATTTTACCACAACGCAGCCCAAATGTTTTATTTTGATCAGATAATAAACAATACAGTTGACGAACCATGGATAAATATAGAGAATCAACAGTTACAGCCTAATAATTATTTTCTAGCTCTTTTTTCAAAGAAAAAAAGAAAAACTACAAATTTTATAATTAATAGCACATTAAATGCTTGGAAAAAAATGAAAAAAATATTAGGCCAAGAAATAGGAATCCTTAAACACATACAAATTTGGAATAACCCATCATTTACTATTCAGAACACGCAACTACATTGGGAAACATGGATAAATAGTGGTATTCAGAATTGATCAGATATCATAAATCAGAACTCACTACTCTCATTTCAGGAATTAAAGAACAAATATAAACTAAACGACAAAGAAACCTTTAAGTACTTGCAACTGAAAAATTTGATAACAGTAAACTTTGACCTTGAAAATAGAGTTACAACTGAGATGGGGGAAATTCTAAAAAAAAAGGATAAAAAGAGAAGCTTAATAGCTGCGGTATATACTATTCTTATTAAAGCTGAGGACAACGAAGTTCTACTTCAAAATATATATAACAACTGGAACAAAGACCTTGGAATAGACGCAAAACAAAAATGGAAGGAATGCCTGCAACTCACATATAAAATTACTACAAATGAAAACTTACGCTTAATACAATATAAAATAATGACAAGAATACACTATAGTAGAGACAAAATCCATAAGTTTTACCCTAGTTCCTCAGATTCATGTCTAAAATGTGGCATTCAGAGCGACTCCCTCATACAGTGGTAGACACATCAATAAACGTGCCTTACCGCAAGCTGTGTATTGACGCGCGGCGGCATTAAAACCCAGGGAGGTGTAGTTGCACCGTTGAGCACCAGGTGTCATCTGTGAGCATCCTTGAGATTAAGTGTTGCCGGGCCAGTTTCATTGACGGGACGTTCGGGGATGCTTTTTCCGACCTTATGTGCATTTATTTATCACATCCTATCGGTGCTAAATAAATGCACATAAAGGGAGCTTTAGTGTGCTGACTTTTTCCTCTTTTTTTTCCATCACGTAATCCCACACACAGTACAATGTCATGAAATTGCAGCAGGCTGAGGAAGCAGAGAAAAGCGAGGACAATAAATAAAGAAAAATCGATGTAATCATTTTTGTGATACATAACATATTTTTAGCAAACAAAATCTTCATTGAAACAAAAAATATGTTTTAATGTTTCAAAATAATTAGACTGTGGTCTGCACGCAGTGCGCGGTCTGCACGCAGTGCGCGGTCTGTGCGTGCAGTGCAAAGGGAAAGAGCCGTGAGCCTCACCACTCGTTAATTCATTAATCAATTCGGTTCAGGTTTGAATTTAGTTCAGAAATAACATTTAAACAGCAATAAATGCGGGGCAGGTGTTGAAACCGAAAGTAAGACTAGCCCATCCAGCAGAGAGAGGGAAGGAGGGGACGCGGCTGGTGTGGAAATTTCGGGAAAGAGAAACTAGAGGCTTTGTTGGAAACTTGCCCTTCTTCAATCATGGCGGAGGAGACGAACCTTGTCGCAAAAAAAGGCACAACTTCGCCTATCTGGCAGCATTTTGGATTTCACCCTGATGAGGATGGACAACCCAAAGATACTAGTAAGCCGTGTGCAGGATTTGTGCAAAAATAATCTGCGTTAAAGATGGACAGACAACCAATATGCACGACCATTTGCGTGCACTGCATGCCGCGGATTATGCTAAATTGAGATTGTGGCAGCAGTCGGCCCTGCTGCACGCGTGAGAGTGGAGGGTGAAGAAGACGAGTCAGGTGCTTCCACGTCTGGAGCTGTGCCAAAGAAAAAGAAAGCTTCCCTGGGCAGCCTTCTCGGAAAGAAAGCAGCCCCAGCAGCAGCCGCGGTCCTATACTGATCAGAGAGCCAAAGTCGAGATGACCAGGAACCTGTGATCGATGGAGAAGAAAACCCACTAGCCTGGTGGAAAGATAACCAGGCACGGCTTCCACTCATGGCCGGCATGGCACGGAAATATTTGTGTATTTGTGCCACCAGTGTACCATCCGAGCGTGTGTTCAGCACAGCAGGGATTGTTGCAATGCCAAATTATTGCCCGAAAAGGGAAAGATGTTCTTGACCAGAAACCTGTAATGGTAAAACGAAGCAAGAAGGCTAATGGCTAAAGGCCTATAGCCTATTTAACCAAGCCCAAAATGTTTAATTTCGAATTCCTTTAAGTTTATAAGATCGTGTGGTGGGCTTGTGTTGTTGAAATCCCTGAAGTTCGTTAATACATGCTTAATTCGTTTAAGATAATTGCATAATTCGTTTTGTATTTATTTTACACAGCAATATCTACTGGTTAATTTTAACAGGCTAATTTATTTTTATTTTTGTGTGTGAAATGATGAAGGTTTTCCCAATGTCCCACTAGGGTTGTGTTTTTGCAAATAGAAAGTGCTCTTGTTCGGAAACACCTTGAATTAGTTTTGTTACATTTCCTGAAGTTCGATACATGCTTAATTTGTTTATTTAAGATAATTGCATAATTAGTTTTGTAGTCTATTTATTTTACACAGCAATACTGGTAAATTTTTACCAGGCTACTTTATTTTTAATTTTGTGTGTGAGAAATGATGAAGGTCATAATGACTGTGCTGTGCACTCGCACAGCGGCGAGTGCACAGCGGCGAGTGATTCGATTAAATCTTATGACGTGATAAGCTCCTGCATTTTAGCACCGCGCGCTCCACTATCTTCAATGAGGAAATGGAAATCCAGACCTTGTAGAAAAGTGTTGATTTTTGGGGTTAGGGTTGAAAGTAATTATCTCTCTTTTCAGAGGCACACAATTACGCACATAAGACACTAAATTTAATAGTTAATTTAATAGTTAGTTAGTGGATTTAATAGTTAGTTTGTGGCTTTTGGTTTCCAGGGACTTTAATCATCAAGGGGAGAGACAAAACACGATTGATTGATTCGATTTCATAGGCTAATATGAGAATGGGAGAGACATAACACACACACAGCTGTCCAGGGAGAAAGAGAGAGCGATGCGATGCCCGACATGATACATACAATATATATAAAATAGTGAAGGCATGGTGAAAGGTAGCCTACTATTATTATAAAATATCACTCTCTAGTCTGTGTCCTTTGTGTGTGTGTGTGTGTGTGTGTGTGTGTGTGTGTGTGCGCGCCGTGCCCATTGTCTGAAAACATATTTTTATCAAACAATATAGGCCTACTCTGGTTAATCAAAGGCTCTTTCACACCGGCTTTGAAAGCCGAAAAATGCTACAGTAGCTCACAAGCACACATGACGCTGCGGCTGTTGGCAGTTTGAGACGATGCGTTCTTGAGGGTATTGCGCAACACCAGCGCAGAGGCCACCTGCAGTAGGCTACACAATACACAAATAAAAAGCTCAGCTGCAGCCAATTGTGCTCTGGAGCTTTTTGCCATTTTTCGCCATAAATGTTCGTAAAGTAGCACTTATTGAAACCTACTACCCTGCTTGTAGGCATCAAAAGTCATCAGAAATTAATTTAGTGATGAAATAAAACTTTAAATTGTAAAAAACTTCCCGGAGCTTATGGCGTCTTCTCTGCTGCGTTCTGCCTGTGCTTAGACCAGTGTGGCAAGACCAGCAGAGGCCCTGCTGGTCTCGCCGCTTGTAGGTAGTTGTGCGCTACTGCCCTCTAGTGGCCCACTACGATACCACATTCTACCGTTAGAATTACTGCCGCATCGCGGTAAAACACGCTTATAGATCTGTAGACCACTGTACATGCCTTTTGGTATTGTGAGAAAGTTGGAAAGATCTGGGATAACATCGAAAGTTGGATGACAAAAACCTGTAAGCGCACAGTGACATTTTCTCCAATGATTTGTATCTTTCAAGACGTCGGGAATGTAAGATATCCAACTGGTTGGCAAATCCTTTTTGCATCATTGGTGTATAAGAAACTAATACTGCAAAATTGGAAAAATAAAGAAGCGCCACCATTTCAAAAATGGAAAACGTTAATGAAATAGTATTGAGAGGACAATGTTGGAGGACAGCAATAAAGAGAAACAATTTCAAATATATGGAACTCAATTTATGAAGCTTTGTAGCCTGAGGTGGGCAGCAAAAATCACCCAAAATTTCATCCAGCATTTATGAATGATCACAAGGTACTTCTTAATTTATTTTATTTTATTTTATTTACTTTTTTGTCCTGTATTTTATTCTAAGTCATAGTCGTGTGTGTGTGTGTGTGTGTGTGTGTGTGTGTGTGTGTGTGTGTGGGTTGGTGTGGTGTGTGTGTGTGTGGCCCCTATTCTCCCACAGGCCTTCGGCGCTAAAACGGGCCTTAAACGCAAAAAAATGTGCCTTGCGCCTGTTTTGGGACGATATCAATATGGCTTTACGCTGCCAAATGCGCTTTAGGCCGAATGGGCGTGGCGCAGTCCCAGAATGGGCCAAAGTGGGCGTGTCGGCGCTAAATACCGGCCTACTGATATCTTCCGAGCTGGCGTAAATTTAGCGCCTTGCGCCTTTGAAAAGCAGGCCTATTCAGTGGGCCAGTTGCGCGGAGCGCTCCCCTCTGGCTCTCTCCCTCCCCTCTGGCTCTCTCCTCTGTCACCCTTCTCTGTGTCACTCTCTCCCTCTCTCCTACTGACAGGAGCAGGCATTGGTGTGCGTTTACCAGTTTATTGTGAAATAAATCCTTCCGCGTTGAGTTACTGTCACAAGCCTGTGTGACAACGCGTCCAGCCTGGGTAAAACAACTCTGTGTACCGCTTTGAGGCTGCAGGCAGTCTGACAGGCACAATACGCCTGTGAATGTCCCAGCATGCAATTGGGTACTCCATTTCGCTACTAAATAGCAACCAAATGAGGCGAAATAGATATAAAAGGTCGATCTAAAATAATGTGTAATGGTAACACAGCCTGCAATTGTAGAACATTTCAATATTGGACCAAATAAATCATCGAAATTAAAACACCACCCTAAGTGAAACATATATGTCCTCCTGGGCCTATATATATCCTTTGTCGATTTAACGTCATTTAGATAAGTGTTAGCGGAACGCGCTTTGGACCTACTGTGATGTCCGCTCCAATAACTTGGCCCTACTTCACATTTAGTTTTACAATAAAAACACATTTATGCAATGACTTTACATAATGTAGGGTATATTTATGTGCATCATTCTACCTGCAGCAGGGGAGAGAAAACGATATCGTTCTGAACAAACTTTCACCAATATAAAATTAATCTCATCATATAGGGATAGGCTATATTTTTCTAGCTGATGCCTTTAGAACATTCTTTTCACTTTGATCTTGCTATAGTGTAGCGTATTTACATGCTTGCAGTATTTAAACTGCAGTTAGATTGGTTTGAGAAGCATAATAATATGGAATAATAGCCTATAATGGAGACAGACAGACTGGATGAAGGGAGGGGGGGGGGGGCAGAGCGTTTGGCTTTCGTCTGGTTTTGCGGGATCACTGGAATTGGAGCTAAAAAGGCAAGCGTGCGATTCGTTTATTGCAGTTATCCAATGAGCATGACGGTGCATAATTTTACGCTTAAAAGGCGTGGTTGTAATGCTTTAGGCTGCGTGTAGCGCCAGCACAACGATATCAAGTGCGCTGGTCCACGCCCACTGATTTCCGCTGCGCCAGGCGCTCGGCCTAGAAACAGCGCCGATGCAACGATAGGGGCCTGTGTGTGTATGTGTGCGTGCATAAGCATATGTTGAAATAGTCTGGGGATAATGGTTTGGGCGGGTACATCATGTTGTGCTGATTGTTGGATCGCATACTTGTAAATGTACAACTTAACAATGTCAAATTGTGTTTTGTCTGTATCCAACCTGTACTGACCCTTACTCTCAGTCAATAAAAATAATTATACAAAAAAAAAAAAAGACTTTTCTTTTCTTTTAGTTCAAATATCTGGGTATGCAGTGCACCTATTTAATAATGTATGCAAAACATATCACAACAATCTAATTTCTTTAGTTTTTCACACTTTTTCACATCAAAAGTTCGTTTTTCAAGATTTCATTGATAACAGTAATTTACAGTTTGCTGACATCACCTAGTACTATCAAATTTCTACCCCATTTCAACCAATCATATCACGACATGCAGCTGTCAATCAAATCTTCATTTCTGGATAATTTTCTCTTCCAAATGAAGTAGAAAATGGTGCCTAGTGCCTGTCATCTGGCATAATTCCTATCCCATAAACTAACTACTAACTTGGCCAATTGTTAGAAACATGAACAACAAACAAAAACTATAATCTCTAAGAATGCAAAGACATGTAACTGGCTCGTTAAAACGCGCATTCCAGGGATATCGTATTTACAGAAATAGCGCGCTTGGGACCGTTTGAGAGCGTGGTTGTCAGGGGTCTTCCCTCGGAGATTCCAGGTGGGCGGGCAGCACCCATTCATCGGATTGTCCGCTCCCTCCGCACGAAGCAGCTGGCTGCCTGGTACTCCGCGGATCCCACTCACGTAGCACGACAACACGCTGAATCCCACTCGATTTGGGGGTGGAACACGCCATGATTGGCCAAAGCCCAATCCAGTCCCAAGAATTGTCAAATAAAATCATCGACATGATAACTATGACCCGCCTCTCAACCTTTCATCTTAGACAAACTATGTTTTCAGTCTGAAACGGACTCATTATGCACGTGACGAACAGGTTCAGTTCGACTTTAAGGGCTCTTCCCTTCAGCTCCAGTCTGTTGTCCTGATGCCAGGTTTTAGAGTTAGCCTCTTCTCTTCAGCTCCAGTCTGTTGTCCTGATGCCAGGTTTTGGAGTTAGCCTCTTCCCTTGAGCTCCAGTCTGTTGTCCTGATGCCAGGTTTTAGAGTTAGCCTCTTCCCTTCAGCTCCAGTCTGTTGTCCTGATGCCAGGTTTTGGAGTTAGCCTCTTCCCTTCAGCTCCAGTCTGTTGTCCTGATGCCAGGTTTTGGAGTTAGCCTCTTCCCTTCAGCTCCAGTCTGTTGTCCTGATGCCAGGTTTTGGAGTTAGCCTCTTCCCTTCAGCTCTAGTCTGTTGTTCTGATGCCAGGTTTTAGAGTTAGCTGTACTGTGGCTCGTTACCTGTATCACCTCCTCATGGAGCCACACACACACTGATGAATCAACATGAATCTAGACTTCACTGAACGAGGCGTGAAGCCACTCCTCCACTCTCCCACCATGTCTCTTTTTCTCTCCCTCTCTGCCTTCCTCTCTTTTTCTCTCCCTCCCTCTCTTTCTCTCTCTCTCCCCCTCTCTCTCTTTCTCCCCTCACTCTTTGTTTCCCTCTCTCTTAAAGGATGGCTTTCCCGTGGGGAATATGAAGATATATTAACACGTTCACTGCCAATGACGTATTAATCCGTCAAAAAAAATCCAACGGTTGACTGCCAATGACGTATTAATACGTCAAAAAAATCGATTTATTTTTTTTGACGGTGGGACGTTGATCTAACCCTTTTACGTCTCCTATACCAATATTGGAGGTATTGAATGTGTATAATCTATTTTACCGACCCACTGAGTGGCGACATGTCTCTCCAGAGTAGAAAGAGGCGAGCCAAAACTGGAGGGAAAAGCGCGAGGAAGCCGTTCTCATACTGTAAAATGGATGGCGAAAACGCTTTCACTTTCGCGCTGACGCACAGCGGTGGCAACGGTGGGGGGTTCCAAGAATAGACTAGATGCAAACTTTGAAACACGCACCATAAATAAGCCCAGAATCGCAAGAGCTTCATCAGAGCTCTCAACCGAAACGCCAAGAAACGAGCGAAACCCATCCAGCGAGCCCCATCCAGACTGCCAGGCAGCAGCCAGGCAGCAGCAACTCGTTTGTCACAGACCCGCTGCAGAGCCAAGGAGGGCGGAGGAGAACGCCCACGGAGGGAGGAGTTGGAAGCAGAGGGGGGTTTCCTGCTGTTATGGAGGAAATTACTGTTCAAAACTATTGTTTAGATGTCTGACGTCTTACTGATGCCAAAAATGAATGGTTAAAGTGACTGTTCTATCGAATTTCACAAAAAGCCGTTTATCTCAGAATAAATTTTCAGACGCTGAAACCATGCTGTATTCAACTGCTAATGCTTACATAACTACTAACTCTACAAACTAACTATTTTAGACAGAGAAAGCACACATTCTAATAGTTCTTTTGAGATATTGTGTGTTCACAAAATCCTAACAGAAACGAATCCTCGGCTCTTGAAAGATGAGCCAAAATCCTCAAAAAAAAACCTTGGCAGAAGCTATACAGTATTGAAAAACGGCTGGCAGTGAATGTGTTGAATCTCACGCCCCTAAGGAGTTTGAATCTGTTGAAATTTTTGAAATTGGTTGTTCAGAGCCTGAGCAATCAACCATCTCTCACATATTTTTTGGCCTCTCCGACGCGTTTTACGTCAGAGAGGCCAAGTCCGCCTTGCGGAAGACGAGCACCTGTGAACTATAAGTGTTGTGGGGGTGTGCCGCCATGGTTCCGCCTCTAGAGGTCCTCCACGCCCCTTCACAGGTCCTGAAGAAAAACAAAAGGCAGCCATCTTTTTTCACCGCATAGCCTAGGCTAGCTAATGTTAGCTCCCCATAGCTCCTTGCAAAGAACCATATCTCGGGAACGGAAGCACCTACAGACACGGGACTGGCGGCATTGGAAAGCTCATCAAATTTTACATCTAGTAGAAGGTGCGTTGAAGTTACGAAATCAACGCTGAGCAATGTACCCTTTTTTACATGAAATAGTTACAAAATCAGATGCTCATAACTCCTAGGAAAATGCCTTAAAATGCATGAATTTCTTTTTATGAAGACATCTCCCGACATATATACTACCGTTCAAATTTGGTGCAATTTGGAGGCAAAAAAAAAATTCTTCTTATTCTTCTACTAATGTTTTTATGTCGAAGCCTTCTTCTTCTTCTTCTTCTTCTTTGAGTTTTATGGCGGTTGGCAAACATATATGTGCATTACTGCCACCTACTGGAGTTTGATGTTTGTTTTGACAGAGCCTTCTGTCCGTACTCTGCGTTAATTTCGTCCGTTTTCTGTCCATCATCTGAAAGCTTACGGATACGCATGAAACGGCGGAAAACCACACACTGAAAGAATTTACTGCATGGTGTAGTAATGTTTAGTAAAGAACTGACATAATTTCTACTTAGTAACATTAGGAAGTATAATTTCTAAATATTATTTTGTAATATGTACACATTTTATTCTTGAAAATACATTAAATGTGTGGGATGGGTACATTTTAGTAAGTATGTTTGCGTAATATTTACTTACATAATACATAATAATATTTACATACATAATCCTAAAAACAGTAAGTAAATTAACTGTGTGGAATGGGTACATTTTTGTAAGAATGTTTGCGTAATATTTACTTACATAATACATAATAATATTTACATACATAATCTTAAAAATAGTAGGTAAATTTTAATCAAGCATATTTTTATTGAATCCACGCATGCGCATTTGCACGAGACAGTTCTCTTTCCGGTATCCGGTTTCATGCACGTGCAGTTGGAGGGACAGGTGGTTGTAGCTGTTCACATTTTTCGAGTGGCTGCAAGGTAAGTTTGGCTTTCTGTTTAATCAGGTTTGTGACGATAATAATTGGGCATAGTGCGTTGTGATACTTGGTGATATGTTACTGTTTGTATTTTAATCACATACATGCATGTTGATGTTACTGCAGCCCTCAGTCAGCATGTTTTCCGCCCGCCATTGCAGGGTCAAACAATTCACAGTTTAGCCGTCTGTAGTCGAGTGGAAGGAACTCTTTGTCAGTCCGCTCTCCAACTCTCCGTTCACTACCGTGGCGGCTCTCTCTCTCTCTCTCTCTCTGGCACACACACGACGTGAACCGCATGCTGCGGAGGAGCTAACGTTATCCCTGGAAAGGCAGTAGGAGCGCAAAGGCTGTAGGAGCGCTCTCTCTCTCTCTCTCGCTCTCTCTCTCTCTCTCTCTCTCTCTCACACACGACAACCGCATGCTGCGGAGGAGCTAACGTTATCCCTGGACAGGCTGTAGGATCGCACATGGCTCTCTCTGTCTGTCTTTCTCTCCCTCTCTCTCGCACACACACACAGCGTGAACCGCATGCTGCATTTCACTTAATAATTAAGCCAGGCTGTCCCACTCACTTACTGCACACAATGACAGAGGAGAGAGAGAGTGGGGGAGTGTGCAGGTGTGTGTGTGTCCATGACAACCAGGTGCCTTTCAGAGTTATGGAGAGGAAATGTTGGCCATTGAAAAACATAGTTCAGATCATAGTTTTAATACCACACATTGTGTCTGTTCATTTACAGGTTGTCCCAGCACAACATCATCAAGGAGAAACGGTGGGCTATAGGCTTTCTATGTAATTCCTGTTTGTGGGCCTGCGTGCATTTTCAATGATTTTCTTTTTTATTCAAACAAACCTCAAACATGGATGTGCAATAATCAAGTAATCACATCATATAAATTACAGCCATTCACAGATAAATAAATAATCCAAAATAATAAAAATAAACTATGGTAAAATAAAAATAAAAGCCTTGGCTTTGTTGAGATCAACTCAAAATATTGGCTGCTGTAGGCTATACAAAAATCGGACTTAACGGATTCAAGAAATGGCTACAAAAATAAGACAGAATAAAATAAAATAATCTACAGTAAAATAAAATATAAGAGTCCTGAGATCAACTTAAAATATTAAAATATTGGCTGCTGTAGGTTATACAAAAATCGGACTTCAAGGATTCAAGGAATGGCTACAAAAAAAAGACTAATAAGAATAAAATAAATTCCTATAAAATAAAGTCCTGGTTTTGTTGAGATAAACTCAAAATATTGGCTGGCTTCTGTATAAGCTATACAAAAATTGATGATGTCATCTCCCGGCGCCAGGGCCTGGGACGAGGAGGAGCCAAGCAGCCGTTCCCGTTCATCTCCACGCTGAGCCAGAGGGGGCAGGGCTCCGCGGGTGGCACCACCACACACCTGAGCGGCGCCCTCACCATCAGGCACGGTGAGTTCAGCTCTCGGGTTGTGGTTATTTAGGTTCAAGTTCCTGCCTGCTGAAGTGTCTTTGAGCAACACGTTCACGGTGTTTCATTAGTAGGTATGGCCATTTTAAGTCATTTAAAAATAAATTTGATTACACTCATTAAATACTGAAACAGTACTATTATGTTTCTATACGTTTCTATCTTGTTTCATTGTAATTTTCTCTATGAGTAATGGCTAATATTCATGTCAGGGTTCAAAGCCATTATAATGGCTTTCCACTGAAAATGGCCGCTAAACAGTGAGCAGTACTTTTGAAACACTGAAAACTAAAGACTGTTGTGTGTTCCTCGTGGTGATGATGTCATCTCCCGGCGCCAGGGCCTGGGACGAGGAGGAGCCAAGCAGCCGTTACTGTTCATCTCCACGCTGAGCCAGAGGGGGCAGGGCTCCGCAGGTGGCACCACCACACACCTGAGCGGCGCCCTCACCATCAGGCACGGTGAGTTCGGCTCTCGGGTTGTGGTTATTTAGGTTCAAGTTCCTGCCTGCTGAAGTGTCTTTGAGCAACACGTTCACAGTGTTTCATTAGTAGGTATGGCCATTTTAAGTCATTTAAAAATAAATTTGATTACACTCATTAAATACTGAAACAGTACTATTATGTTTCTATATGTTTCTATCTTGTTTCATTGTAATTTTCTCTATGAGTAATGGCTAATATTCATGTCAGGGTTCAAAGCCATTATAATGGATTTCCACTGAAAATGGCCGCTAAACAGTGAGCAGTACTTTTGAAACACTGAAAACTAAAGACTGTTGTGTGTTCCACGTGGTGATGATGTCATCTCCCGGCGCCAGGGCCTGGGACGAGGAGGAGCCAAGCAGCCGTTCCCGTTCATCTCCACGCTGAGCCAGAGGGGGCAGGGCTCCGCGGGTGGCACCACCACACACCTGAGCCTCACCATCAGGCACGGTGAGTTCGGCTCTCGGGTTGTGGTTATTTAGGTTCAAGTTCCTGCCTGCTGAAGTGTCTTTGAGCAACACGTTCACGGTGTTTCATTAGTAGGGATGGGCATTTTAAGTAATTTAAAAATAAATTCGAGTACACTCATTAAATACTCATTTTTATCCCCCATTAGTGCTAATTTAATTAATTTATCCTGGTTGCTACTCCACCCTCTGCCGATCTGGGGAGAGCCGAAACTGGCTCCATGCTTCCTCCGAGACATGGGCAGTTAGCCAGCCGCTTCTTTTCACCTGACAGGGGAAGCTTCACCGGTAGGACATAGCACGTGGGAGGTTCACGCTATTCCAACCAGTTCCCCTCCCTCTACAGGCACCCTTAACGACCAGAGGAGGAACCACATTAGCAACCAGGATATTGCATGTTTTGGTGAAGGGGGTTCCTACATGAAGGAAACCCCCGGGAGGCACGGTAATAACATGCAAACTCCACACAGAAAGGCCCTTTTGACGACCCCACACGGGCGGTGGGCACTCGAGGACATGCGGACGGGCACGCATTCCTTCAGCGTTCACAGCGTCCCAGGTGGGAATAGAACCCAGGACCTTCAAGCTGTGATGCGACAGCGCGCACCACTGCACCCCCCGTAGATATGATTTTGTCCAGATTTCCGCAACTTTTTCCTCCACCATCTTTTCCCCCCCCAGTGCTTTATAGTGCTGCACGATTTATCTAATTGCAATCGCGATGTCAGCACGTGCGATTACATAAACGCAAAAGGGTGCCATTATTATTATTATTTTCACGGGAGGAATACGGTAGTTGTACAGTTGGGAGAAAAAGCAGTGCCGAATGAGATCGCTGTTTGGCATTAGACTATATGCATTGATTTATATCGAAGAGGGGAGCGAATATCCTCTCCCTCTTTTTCTTGCGTGCTTGCTATGGTGCTCGCATTGTTTGTATGCGAAAGAGTACGCTAATAATTCATATTGATGTTTTCACTGTCCATCGATGCTGTGGAGCTGAACAGTCACATGACATCTCTTGCCCCGGAAGTGAGTTTCCCATTCATTTTTTCCATAGACATTTAAAAAACCCTTATATAACAAGTTTTAAGGCTGGAACCAAGCCAACTCGTGACCTACTGAAATGTGAGTGACCATAAAACATTTAACTTGGAACAAAAACAAAAAATGTATCGGATCATTGAATCGATGCATCAATGCAGATCGATGTATCGTTCCACCCCGAGGCTCTTGCTCCGTAGCCTGGTAAACCAGCCCGTCACGTGAACTCACATTTCATTAGGTTCTGCGTGACGGTCTGGCCCCGACGCCAGTGATGGGGTTTAGCAGAAGGTGCAGAGACAATCAGCGACTCCGCTGTGATTGACAGCGCAAGTTGGCCAATCAGGAACGCCACTAGCACTGCACTAACAAAACAGTAATGGCCGCCTCCTTGCCTGATCGTCAGCATTTGTCTAGTTTAAACAGCCATAAAGTGCAGTTATTGCAGAAATAGACTCAATAACAACAATTAAACAAGTACAGGAGTATCGCCGCAACCGCAGAGTTTCTTGGCGGAAAATATGTTTTTGCCATTCTCCCGAGTGGATTTGGGTTTGATTGGATCCGACGCTGATTGGCTGAAGGAGTTGTCTGACAAGGCAACTACGCCCGCCCATGCTCCCGCCCCTGCTACTGTAAACCCTCCCCCATGGCGTCGGGGCCAGACCGTCACGCAGAACCAAATGAAATGTGAGTTCACGTGACGGGCTGGTTTACCAGGCTACTTGCTCTGTGCACTCAAATCACATGCTGTGTTCTCTCTTGACAGTTCATCGTGTATGAATAATGGTTCAGTATTGACACAATATTTCTTGTGCTCTGTTCACAGAACCAAAGCATTGAGATGAGACATGAAGCTGTTATCTGCACCCTCGTACTGTACCTTGGCGAGAAAGAAGAGGAACCTTTTGACGAATGCCAGGTAATGCATGATTTTTTTAACACTTTAAAATGTTAATTTGTTATCATTTAAAATGCAAATTAACGGTAAGAGAGGAAGGCAGACGAAGGGATGGAGGGAAGAGATGGAGATATTACACTCAGCGATGGCCCAAATAGCAGATAAAAAAATAAAAAAAATCATACTGTATCATCTGGAAGAACAAACTCAATTTCAATGATTCAAATTAAGTACAATCACAAAAATTAAACGTGCTCTACGGTTACAAAGCCATAGGTGGGCCTTTTCCATTGGCCTCTTTGGCCACTTGAGCTAAACCATGTCACCCTGATTTATGTTTCCTTTACCACTTTAAATGCGCCGAGCCTTGCCCGAGATGGACATGGGGCCAAAGGCACGGCTCATGTGATCAGGAAATGGTACAGTAAAATAAAGCAGATATCTGAAAGTACAAACCGAAACACACGAGACAAATTAAACATCAAACCACAGAGATTTAATCATTAGAACCTACAAAAGAACACTTGAGAGGCTTTTAAACACACCTTTCTCTCTGCTCTCTCCACTCTGGAGAGAGACAGGAGAGTTTGCTATTACAACCTATGCTGCAACACAGCTGTTTGTTTGAGGGGGAGGAGGGGGGTCGTCAAGGGTTGACTGAGGCGTTGCTGCAGCTCGCTTGCAATTTTGCAACCCGCTCGAGGTGGGTCTAGTGTGCTTTGGTCCCATTCCAGAGAAGGTCCATCTCGATCGCGGCTCGGCATGGTTTGGCACATAAAAAAAATTGTAATGAAAAACTGAAATCAGCTCAATATGGCATGGCGTTACACAGCTAAAGGTGACAATGTAAAAGGCCAATTAAGGTGCAGAGGCACACGATTGGCTGAAAGCAACATGTATGCAGGGGCTACAATCTGGAATGCAGCCATCTTGTGCCATGTTCTGCAAATATTTTATGAATGCTGGCTTACTGTAAAAGCGTGAACTTACTGTAGATTTGACACAATTTAACATAATCTGAGCTATGTTTAATAAAGGTCATTTTTAACACTACTGTATGTGTTCATTCTGCCCTGACAATGTAATCACTTCAAATGATTCAATCACTCTATTTTGTATTTGTTTCTCAACTGAATTGTCTTCTTTTTTCTTGTCAATTGTATGAGGGGGACAGTCGCAGTGATGCCACTCAACACATCCTCAAGATCCTGGTCGTCCATGGTGCTGATCGAGAGGAGCCAGTGGATGTATCCGTCCTTCTTGAGGGCAAGGAGATGTCAGGATGCGACAGTACTGCTGTCGCCATGGCAAGTACTGTACAATCTGCTGCTGGTACGCCTCAAATCACTTCTCCATCTTGCAAAAGACTGTAACAATTCACCTGCATTGGACCCTCGTCTCGCATACAGCAGCTTGTGGACTTTCCAATGTCATGACAGACATGAATCAATAACACATGCATCTGATATAGAATGGTTGTTTTTTTGCTGTAACTGAATGTTCATTCAAGTGTCTGCTTTTCTGTAAAATGTTTCCAAAGTCAAGTCCTGGACATATTTGACCAGATCCAACAAGTCTTTTAGAGCAGTGGTTTTCAAACGTTTTCACATCAAGGACCCCTACATGACACAAATTAGACCATGGACCACATTTGATAAGATTTTGTCCCAGGGTCCACCATCTGATACAATATTACAGAAAGTGTACGAAAATCCATGACCAAAATAGTCATACATTCTGTCATTGTATTACTTTTGGATGGAATTATAGTAAAATAATGTCTGTCGCTTTTTGATGGGGATCTTCTTAAGGACCCGTGGGGGTCCCCAGGACCCCACTTTGAGAATCACTGTTTTAGAGAGTCAGAACATTTATGGTCGCTATGATTAAGGCACTTAAAGGGGTAGTTTGGTTTGTTTGAAGTGGGCGTTTAGCGGAGGAATACGGCAGTTGTACGGTTGGGAGAAAAAGTAGTACCGAATGAGAAGGCTGTTTGGCAGAAAAGTAAAGCGCTGAAAATTGTCAAAATAGAGCGTACATGTACACATATATCGATTTGTTTAGGTGGCCGTTGTTTTAGGTGCCTAAATTACGTTTTAGTTCTTGGCCCCCTGTACTAGAGAGACAGAGCTGTGGAGGCTGTTGCTTCAGAGTGCTGGGTCTCGATAAACGGTGTGCTCAGCGTCCAGAACACTGTACCTATTTCAGTTAGTGTATGGAACTAGCTGATAGGACCCCACTTCAAACAAACCAAACTATCCCTTTAAGTGAATGATTTTTGAGTGGTCTTGTGTCTGCCCTGGTATGTCACCTTTTTCTTTATCCATGTTTGCATCCCTGGTCAAGCTAATTCCACGGTTTTGTTGTTTCAACCATTTGGAAGGTTTTACGGAATGCACCTTAAGTAGATGCTTCCAGATGTCACATGTGATGTGAACGTTGGTGATTCATTGTTGGGGAAAAAATAAACTGTTAAATGGTATTTTAGTTGTGATTTGTGAATATTTCGTAACATTCATGGAAAACATGTAAAAACATTTACATAATAGACCCTTCTCACGGGGGCCATTTTGTGTCGAAAAGGCAGAATAAACACAGGTGCAAGCAAAACACTAATGAGGATTTCCAAATTCCAATCATGGAAGTTGGAAACCCTCATTAGTGTTTTGCTTACACCTGTGTTTACCCTGCCTTTTCGACACAAAATGGCCCCCTTGAGAAGGGTCTAATTATAGTGAGTAATTATTAAGTAATTAAAATGTCAAACAGAGAACAATACAGATGAATAAGATTTACTTGATAGTTTTAAATAACATTTACTTAAAGGTTTTAAGTAGATCTTACTTGATACTGGCAAGTGAGTTGTACTTAGTATTTCAGCACTAAAATTTACTTGAAAATCGCTGTGCAATTTGTCGCAGTGTTTTCTTTAAGTAAATCTTACAAATTATTTCTTTGAGTGCACACACACTCATGCATTTGACTCTCTACTGCCCACTGGTGGATGTATTGCTTAACATGATGCCAACGTGAAAGACGCATGGAAGTATGTGGGCAGTGACGATTACACCGTTTGAAACGGACGCCCTTATTTACGGATGAAAATGGAGTATAATTGGGCCTTTACTCTCCCTGTCTCTCTCTCCCTCCCTCCCTCTCTCTCTCTCTCCCTCCCTCCCGCTCTCTCTCTCCCTCCCTCTCTTTCTCTCTCCCCCCCTCTCTCTCTTTCTCCCCTCACTCTTTGTTTCCCTCTCTCTTACTCTCCCTGTCTCTCTCTCCCTCCCTCTCTCTCTCTTTCTCCCTCCCTCCCTCTTTCTCTCTCTCCCTCCCTCCCTCTCTCTCTCTTTCTCCCTCCCTCTCTCTCTTTCTCCCTCCCTCCCTCTTTCTCTCTCTCTCTCCCTCCCTCTCTCTGTCTTTCTCCCTCCCTCCCTCTTTCTCTCTCTCCCTCGTTCTTTCTCCCCTCACTCTCTCTGCCTTCCTCTCTTTTTGTCTCTCTCTCTCTCCCCCTCTATCTCTTTCTCTCCCTCGTTCTTTCTCTCTCTCTCTTTCTCCCCTCACTCTTTGTTTCCCTCTCTCTCTTTCTCTCCCTCTCTGCCTTCCTCTCTTTTTCTCTCCCTCCCTCCCCCCCCCCCCCTCTCTCTCTCCCCCTCTATCTCTTTCAACTCCCAGATTTGGGCTGTTTGAAGCCCGATTTGGGCCGTTTGAAGCCCGATTTGGGCCGTTTGAAGCCAGATTTGGGCCAGTTGAAGCCAGATTTGGGCCGGTTGAAGCCAGATAGTGGAGGATTACAAGTACCTTGGAGTGTACATTGACAACAAACTGGACTGGGCTAAGAACTCTGATGCTCTCTACAAGAAGGGGCAAAGCCGTCTCTACTTTCTGAGAAGACTGAAGTCCTTCAACGTCTGCCGGACCATGCTGAGGATGTTCTATGAGTCGGTAGTGGCTAGTGCCTTCCTCTATGCTATTGTGTGCTGGGGCAGCAGGCTGAAGGCGGCGGATGCCAACAGACTTAACAAACTGATCCGTAAGGCCAGGGACATTGTGGGGCTGGACCTGGGCTCTCTGACTGCGGTGTCAGAGAAGAGAACGTTATCCAGGCTACGCTCCATCATGAGCAATGACTCCCACCCACTCCATGGCGTGTTAGTCAAACACAGGAGTACATTCAGTGAGAGACTGATTCCACCTAGATGCAACACGGAGAGGCACAAGAAATCATTCCTGCCTGTGGCCATCGGCCTATTTAATGCCTCTCTTAAAAGAGCACCTCGGAGATGCTCAGTCTCCCTGAGATTGAGCCAGCCGATAGGCTAGCTGGAAAAGTGTCTGGCTGAGCCACGTTTAACGTATAGGGCAAGCCGAATAATAATACAGGTTCAGTGTGCAATAAAGATAGGCTAACTGGAAAATGTGCCTGGCTGAGCCACGTGTAACGTATGGGGCAAGCCAAATAATATAAGTTCAGTGTGCAATAAAGTCAATTGACACGTAAGGTATACTTACTCTACGTATTTGCTTACTTAGACGTACTCCACTATTTTGCTCCTATCGCAGTAATACTGGTTAACGTTTATACTGTTTATACTGTTTATACTGTTTATTCCATGCTATGTTGTGTTTTATTCTGCTTATTTTACTACTGCACTACTACTGTGTATTTCTTTTAGGCTATGTTTTTTTTGTGAACGAGCAACTGTGACTTGTCCCAATTTCCCCCCGGGGATTATTAAAGTCTTTCTGATTCTGATTCTGATTCTGATTCTGATTCTGATTTGGGCCGTTTGAAGCCCAATTTGGGCCGACTCCAATTTTACAATGAGATGCACCCACTTTAACCCTGAATAAAGTAATAAAACCACTAGTAAGCCAGTAGGCAGCGCCTGGCCTGCTGTTCAGTGAGTGGCCTGACTGAAGGGCACAATTTTTTTTTTTTTTTTTTTTTGGTGCCCTCAGTCACATGATGCCCTACGCAGTCTGCGTACTCTGCGTAATGGGGTGCGGTGGGCCTGCTGCAGATGGCAGTAAGCTCCTCCCACGCTGGCGTCTTTCCTCTGTCGTGGCTCGTGCTCGTGTGGCTGCAGCTCCGTTGTCTCGTGTCGCGTGCAGCGTCTCTCTCGGCTCCCTGCGCACCTGCTGTGCATCTCCTAATCAGCTGTGAGCCCTGCGCGCTGTGTGTGTGTGTGTGTGTGTGTGTGTGTGTGTGTGTGTGAATAAGTTGGTAACAGCTTAATAACAGTGACTTGTGTTCCAGTCTGGCTCAATATTGTGTTTCACATCAAACAATGTTCATCTGTTGTGTTTCTGTGTCTCATTGCCTTTAGTTTTCAAATGGAACCTGTCAGAGTTTCCTGCAGCACAACACTTTATTTGGTCTGTTTTTAAGGTTTTGACAAAAGGTTTATTTATGTGAGCATGAATGTGGTAAAAACCTACAATCAACCATTTCTTAAAATCACTTGTAAAATATCTTCATAACCACTAAGAATGATTGTTATTGTGAAACACAGCCCAGGTGTTTTAGATGAGAAGCTGCTGCTGTATTGAGTCTTGTTGTCTCATCAGATGCCTGTGAACTCACACTGGACACAAACACAGCAGAGAGACACCTCCTCCTGTCTGAAGACAACAGAAAGGTGACGTGTGTGAGAGAGAAGCAGCCATATCCTGATCACCCAGAGAGATTTGACTTCTGGCCTCAGCTGCTGTGTAGAGATGGTCTGACTCGTCGCTGTTATTGGGAGGTGGAGAGGAAAGGAGGGGTTGATATAGGAGTGACTTACAGAGGAATCAGCAGGAGAGGAGAGGGTCATGACAGCAGGCTTGGAGGGAATGAAAAGTCCTGGAGTCTGTGGTGCTCTGATGATCATTACTCTGCCAGGCACAATAACAGCTACACAGACATACCTCTTCCCTCCTCTGTCTCTAACAGAGTCGCAGTGTATCTTGACTGGCCTGCTGGCTCTCTGTCCTTCTACACAGTTTCCTCTGACACACTGACTCACCTCCACACCTTCTACTCAACCTTCACTGAAAAACTCTACCCTGGGTATAGGCTCTGGTCTGATGATGCCTCAGTGTCTCTGTGTTAGATAGAGAAGGGAGAGATAAACTGTTAGATAGAGGAGGGAGAGAGAAAGAGAGAGAGAGAGAGAGAGAGACACACAGAGAGAGATAGAGAGAGAGACACACACACAGAGAGAGAGAGAGAGCGAGAGAGAGAGAGAGAGAGAGTCACACAGAGAGAGAGAGAGAGAGAGAGAGAGAGAGAGAGAGATAGAGAGACACAGAGAGAGAGAGAGAGAGAGAGAGAGACACACACACAGAGAGAGAGAGAGAGAGAGAGAGAGAGAAAGGGCCATGGAGGAGGCTTGTTGTTGTTGCTGCTGTGATGTTGAGCAGAATCTCTGGTCTGAGTCAGAGCACAGACAGGATGCTGAGGCAACATAAACTCATGTCTTTCTTATGTACAAACTGTTGTTTTCTTCATTGGCTGTAAATACATGGAAATTATTTTTACTGTATTCTACGTTCTTTATCATATTTTTTTTTAATTACAATTACTTTTTTCACTCAGTTTCAATTTATTTTACTGCTGTACATTGAGGAATTAAACGTGTTGAAAATGTCTAGATGTGTTGTGTCTTTACAGTTTTTCTCCAAACGTTTAAACACATTTCCAATAACTGTGGCTCAGTTTGTCAAAACTCTAAACTGAAAAGAGTTTGTCAAAACTCCACAAATCTCTTATAAAGTGACACAACACTCAAAACCATGTTCTCTCTTCTCAAAACGGATTCTTTCCACCAAAACAAAACACACAGCTATGATATGTTGATGTCTTACACAGCATCAACTACACACTGGTGTGATCAATTAAAACACTAACATCAAAATAGTCTTCATGTATGTTCTGGCTTCATGAGGCCATGTTACATATTCAAATGCATACAATTGTGTGGAAATATTTTCCTTTTCTCATTTTGGTAAAGTGTAGTGTTTTGCCCTAAAATAGCATTTACTGTTGATACAACACAAATGTGACCTGTTTTAACAAAACTCAGTCATTTCACTGATACAATAGTTAAGGTCAGAAGTGTCATGCCCATTGAAACTGAGGGGGCAGTTACATTTTTTGAGTGAAAAAAGAAAGAAAGAAAATGCAAAATTCATGGCAGTCATTAGTAGTAGAGCTTTAATCCCCTTTTCAAACATGTGAAAATGAAATGTTGATGAAATGTTAGTTATTAGAGGTGTTTTGAAGTGACTGCACACACCAGACGATTCATTCAAAGCAACTTTACTTCCTGGAACACATTCTTAAGTACACAGTCTAGAGCGCCCTCCATAGGCATCATATAGAACCACATATCAATACATCTTCCTTTTTTCCAATAAGACAGAAGACTGTATAACTCAAGGGCTATGTCCCTATAACTGGAAAGTAACATTAACTGTGTAACTTGTAACTGAGCTATGACTGTATAGCTAGGAAGTATAATAGTTGTATTTAACCCAGCAACAAGCGGTCCAAATAGTATTGCCAAACCTCCTGGATTGGCCAGGAGACACTCCGGTAGGCTAATAGCCTCTCGGGATGGAAAACATAATTCCCAGAGATGTTTCTATATGATTATAATGTAGCAGGTGGTACAAAGTAAGTTAAAAAAAAAAAGTGGTAAAAAGAAGCTGAACATGGTGGCACTGATCTGCATCTGATTGCATACTCGCCCTCCTTTTCATTGCTTTGTTTGAACAGACGAGGGACGTTACAGCAGTACCGCCAATTTTTTTTGGGGTCTTTTCAAACCAGATTTAGAGGAATATTTGTGTGTTGTTTGCTCCTTTTCACACTCATTATTAGCAGGTAGAAGCAGTCAATTAAATTCTCTAAAAAGTCTCACCTACTTTTTCGAATGAGTGTTCTAGTCGGGAAAGAACGCAAATTTGGTTGGCATGAAGGTTCGTCTACTGCAGAGAGATCTGTAGCGTTCTCAGTGTCCTCTGGCTCTGCACAAACCTCCAGTGTGTTGTTGGCTGCGTTCCCCGCTGTTAACGTCATTGTTTCGGCTGCATCATCTTCTTCATAATCGTCTGTCTCTTCTCCACTGTACACCACCAATACAGGTGCGGGAAGGGTGCACTACAATCCGCACTTGTTGAGGGGGAGAGTGACAATGAGTCATCTTCTTCCTCGTTGTCAAAGCGACGTTTCTTGCCTTTGCCGAAAAAGCTTAAAAGCGAGCTTTGTTTCATGTCTTCTTGATTTGGGCTGCTGCTGCTGCTACAGCTGTGCGTGCATTTGTTTACTTTACGTGGACGACAGCTTAACTATTCCCATGATGCTCCGGGGCACATAGGTCAGCGGAGCGTGATTTCTATTCGCACATAGGATAAGTTGGACACAGTGCATGACAGCGTTGACGTGTTTTGCAGACAAAACAAAAAACCTTTTTTACCCCATTTTTTTTGGGTGTGCCAGCGGCCTGTCTGGGTGGCATTGGCACACCCTGGCACACCCGTGGCTACGCGCCTGCGTTACAGACACGGAGGATGAAAATGGTGAAATGACTCAAATTAGCGTGGAGGATGCCCCCTCAACTTACAAATCGATCACAACAAAATATTGTTAAAATATCGTATCATATCGTTATCGTGAACCCAATATCGTGTATCGTATCGTGAACTGAGTGTGTCGTGACACCCCTATTGACCCCTGATGGTATATGTGATTTTCTCTAAGGGCAGAGTTGTGGTTAGTTCAGAAATCCATCTACCTATTATACCAGCCTACCAAACCGTTTCCATGTTACAGCAATAACTCTTTTCTGTCTCCCTCTGATGTTATAATGAATTGGGTCCTAGTATGAAGATCTTCGGGTCTAGAGGTATTTGTATGGACAATATGTCGTGGAGTGGATACACTCTCTTACTGCGTCCCAAAAACTTTTGATTTGGCTACACTGCCAAAGACAGTGGAAAAGTGTGTCTTTGTATTTTCTGCACTTGAAACATACATCAGGAATGGCACCATTGTATTTGTGGATATTTTCTGGAGTTACAGAGATTCACATCAGCCAGTTATCCTGCAGCAAATTTAAGTGAATTGTTTGACATTGCGCTTTGTCACATGCCTCCTCCCAGGCCTCTATGCCAGTGGTTCTCAAATGGGGGTGGCACGTTGGGGGTCCACGAAAAGTTTTCAGGAAAATAAAAATAAAAACGTTTTTTTTTGTTGCAAAAGCTTTATAGTTCAACGAAAATATTGTACGCTTTAAATCTAAAATGGTTCATGGATTACATCTAATCTAACACACCTATCAATTTAAAAGTCAAGCATGTTACCGTGGAAACAATTAAGCTTAGCCCAAAATCACAAATCAGAATGAGGGGGTCCCCGGTAGATCGTGTAAGGGGTCCTTGGGTGAAAAACATTTGAGAACCTCTGGTCTATGGTGATGTCTTCATCATCTAAGTCCTCTCTCCATGGAAGAACCTCTGGTGTATGGTGATGTCTTCATCATCTAAGTCATACATGGGCAACATACATATTTTTTTACAGTGCACTTGAACGCAACATGCAATATACCCGCTGAATAAGTGTCCAAATGTTCATGTCATTCTGGGCAATACTCTTCTGTTATAGCATTTCAGTCTGGAATATGGAATATCTTTCAATAATATTTATGACTAAAAGGCTAAAAGTAATCTCATGTGTAAGAAATTACTGTTCTACATTGAAGTAGAAATTTAAATAATTAACTTGTTGGTTTTGGATTTATTTAGCTTCAAGAGTGCATTTTTGTTCTTGTGTGACCCTCAACACAGGCTTTGAGAATCTCGGGCCACTTACTGATACTTCTGCTTAAATTAACCCACTCATATTCTGGTTTATTTCAAGAAAAACATTTAGGCTAGTGGAAATTCTAATTGGCTGGTAACTTTAAAATCTAGCAGCCATATTGGCAGGTGGTGAAAAAAGTTAATTTCAAGCCCTGCAGGGAGAGCAGGTGGTGACATAGGAGTGAATGAGGAAAAGGATCAAATATTGGTGGTTAAGACTGAATAATGACATCACAATTGTTAATTTAAAATTAGTTATTCCTCTAAACCTGGCTTCAAATGCCCCAAATTTTTCACGCTGGCGCCGTTCAGCCCTCAGCAAAATCTGGTAGTGAGGACATTTTTTTGTGGCCCTCTCTATCATCGAAGTTGCCCATCCATGGGTTACGGCATGACAATATTTGTTTGGCCCCCGGCAACAGTCTGGGTTTCTCATGTGGCCCCCCATGAAAAATAGTTGCCCACCCCTGATCTAAGTCCTCTCTCCATGGAGAACCTCTGCTCTATGGTGATGTCTTCATCATCTAAGTCCTCTCTCCATGGAAGACTGGCCTACCAGAAGGTTAGATATCCTAGAGATGATGCCCCTGCCCAAACACTACATCACCATTACCTCCTCTATTTTGACATAGTGGGGATGGCTAGTGATTGACTTTGCTGTTTTCTGATGAAGTCTGTTTCTGATGTAAGTAGTTGAACTGTTTGTGGGACTATGTTATATTATATATAGAGATATGTTATATTTATCAGCTATTTCTTCAAACAACATCTGTTGATCTGGCTCGTATAAATCTACTTTTTGTAATCCCTTTTCAGCCCAAGATTTAAACATCACAGAAGCTCCCTGTGGGGAGAAGTCGTTCCAGGTTCTTAAATGTGAATATGTCCAAACAGGAGAGTGGATGCCGCAAACCAGAAGATGGGACTTTTTGTTTCGTAAACATACGAGTCCTCTTCAAAAGCATAATATGATCTATGCTGCAAGGAACTGGTTTCTCTTCCTCGTTGGTGGTACAACAAGATGTTTTGCAGGAGCCAAAACTACATGTATAGGCCTACTGGTCGCTGACCGTTGCAACCAAGTGTTGGTATTGAGACTACTAACTCCAGTGTGTGTGTGTGTTGTGTGTGTGTGTGTGTGTGTGTCAGATTATTGCAATCAGATCACCCAAAATGCATGTTAACACCAGGTGTAAATGAAATCAGGCTAACGTGGTCAAGCAATATCCGATTGCAATCTGATCACAGAAAAAACGCATGTCAGTGCCAGGTGTAAATGGCCTCCAAAACATCGTTTCAGGATTAAAAACTTTATTGAAATTTACAAACACAAAAACCAAACATACACACAAAATGTCTTAACACATTGACTGCCAGCCCTTTTTTCAATGCTGTAGGTAGGTTCTGCCATGGTTTTTTTTTGAGGATTCTGGCTCATTTTACAAGAGCCGAGGATTCTTTTCTGCTAAGATTTTGTGAACACACAATATCTCAAAACAACTAATAGAATGTGTGCTTTCTCTGTCTAAAAGAGTTAGTTTGTAGAGTTAGTAGTTATGTAAGCATTAGCAGTTGAATACAGCATGGTTTCAGCGTCAGAAAAATTATTCAGAGATAAACGGCTTTTTGTGAAATTCGATAGAACAGTCACTTTAACCATTCATTTTTGGCATCAGTAAGACCTAAATAATAGTTTTGAACAGTAATTTCCTCCATAACAGCAGGAAACTCCCCTCTGCTTCCAACTCCTCCCTCCATGGGCGTTCCTCTTGGCTGCAGCCAGCGGCCGTGTCACAAGCTTGTCACCAGTCTCACTGCTTTGCAGCTGCTGTGCGGCTGTGCCTGTCTGAGCGGCCGCTCTTTGAGGAAGTCTGGTTGGACTCGCTCGCTTCTTGAAGTTTTGGTTGAGAGCTTTGATCAAGCTTTTGCGATTCTGGTCATATTTATGCTGCGTGTTTCAAAGTGTGTCCATCCGTGATCTATTATGCAAATTTGCAATCCCGCACTGCCAGCAATCAGCGCGAAAACGAAAGCATTTTCGCCAATCCATTTTCATGAGAATGGCTTCGTCACACTGCTTTTTGCTTGCCTTCCTCCTTCCTTGTCGCCACTTAGTGGGTCGGTGGAATGGGTTGTACACGTTGTACACGTCCAATACTTATATAAGAGATGTAAAAGGGTTAGATGCACATCCCACCGTCAAAAAAAAAAAATCGATTTTTTTTTTACGTATTAATACGTCGTTGGCAGTGAACAGTTGGATTATTTTTGACGTATTAATACGTCATTGGCAGTGAACGTGTTAAAATAGCCCATTCATAAAACATTCCAAAACATGTGTTTCTGTACAGAGAATAAAATAGCATGTGTTGTTGTCAGTCTGCATCGTTTCCTGGTTAGAGACCAGAGACCAGAGGGACAGAGTGGAAAGAGGAGACATGATGATGCCCATCAGATAGATTACTTCTCAAATGTAATCTATTACAGATTACTGATTGACTGAAAATATACAGTATGTACAGCTGGCACTTTCACCTATTAAAGGCTCCTGAAGGAGGAAACTTGGAGCAGAACTGAGGAGGGTTCATGTTACAGCTGCTTTGTTCCTTCCTTGATTAATCTCTATAGCGGAGCTTCACACGTGCAGTCGCCCGCTGAACAGTGGAGCAATTATGTGGCACGCGATGCGCCGCACCGCCTCGTTATAGTAGTGAGATATTGGGGATTTCTTCACAGCATCAATATTGTCATCGTCATCGATCATGATCATGTGACAATCCTATTAAGTCTTTTCAGAAGTCTTGGTATTTGATGGAATTTGTCAGTGAGCCCCGACGCTCAGATGTCAAATGTGAACATGTGCCCGGCACACATGGTGCCTGCTGTCATCAGTTTGTTTCAATTCAAAGCGTCTGCTGCTTGGTTTGTGTTGCTAGGCAACAGGAAGGATGCTCAGTCCAACATGTTTCCAGGCTGATGCGTGTCCTCCCGCAGAACCCGGACAGAACACTAGATATTGATCTCTGGAAGGTTCTGCCGCGTCTGATCGGTTAGTGAAGTGTTCTTGTCAATATAGACCCATTTCACACCAATGCCATTAATGATGGTTCCATTCCATGTCGGCGTTCCAGTGCCCTCATTAATGTTATTGGTTACACCTCCTTTACTTCCTACTTTACCACCTCAAAACGATTGCTGTGAAAAGGGCCCAAGTGTTCTTATTGACGTGTTGAATGCTACCACAAGAGTGTGCTGGTGGTAATACGGTCGCCACAGTAACATGGAACACAGCGGTTACCATAGTGACACGGAACCAGCGTTCTAGAACACAGCGGTTACCATAGTAACACGGAACCAGAATTCTAGAACACAGCGGTTACCATAGTAAGAGAGCCTGCTCCACAGCTGACAGACTCAGATGTGGATGATGATGATGATGGTGGTGCCATTGTGGGAGGCATGGTGTCTCAGGAAGGGTAGATTGGCCTATTGTCCTGAAAGACTGGAAACTAGTGCTGCACGATTCATTGAATGGCAATCGCAGTCGCAATCGCGATGTTATGTAATGTTATGTAATGTTATGTAATGTTATGTAATGTTATGTAATGTTATGTAATGTTATGCATTTGTTGCTATAAAAGAAATAAGTCTGCAGATGCATGTTAGCTCGCCTCGAAAAAAAAAACAGCACATCCCTAGATACCGTTTATTATATCGCAATCGCAAATCGCAATATTGTCCACCATAATCACAAATCGCACCTTTCCCCCAAATCGTGCAGCACTACTGTAAACATTTTGAATGTAGCTGTTGATATACCGTAACACAAATAAAACTATTTTTGACTGAGAAGCATGCCAGTTTTCTCTCTTTTTGACTGAGAAATGTGCCAATATTTAGTAGACAATTAGGTATAGTATATCTATCTAGTATAGTATAGTATGGTATGTATGGTATCATAGTATGTCTATATCTAGACATATAATATTAACAGTCAGTAGTCCATACACACCCCAGGGAGAGGATATAATGAAAGAAAGACGATTCCAGGGAAGGCACTTTTCCGGTTTTGAACGACAGATAATTTAAGAGGGGATAAGCACTAATAAGCTACCAGTCATCATGGTCTATCATATAAAAACATAATCTAGGGATGTATATGAATTAAAAAAATCAAATCACAAATAGAATTTGCCCACCCGGATGGTACCGTGTCCCATTCCCTCAAGAAGTCATTCTTCTACCTTAAGGGCCAAATTCACCTACCTTATACCAGTGGTTCTCAAATGGGGGTCCTTGAGGGGGTTCCAGCCAAATAGCGATTTATTTTAGCTATAATTCCATTCATAAGTAACACAATGACTATTTTGGTCATGGCTTTTATACACTTTCTGTAATAAAACATCTAAAAGCATCAATCTTATTATCACCGTGGGACAAAATCCTATCAAATGGGGCTCCGTGGTTTAATTTTGGTCAGTTTAGCGGTCCTTCATGTGAAAACATTTGAGAACCACTGCCTTATACCTTTTCTGAAACCTTATAGTCCTGTGAGTATTCCAGTGTTTGTTGTTTGTATCTCTGATGTTCCTAGATGCCACAGTGCTGAAATAAAACTATAGTTTAGACGAAACTTGTGGAAAAACGAATGTCACTGACAGTTTGAGGAGCTCCTGTGACCTGTATTTGTCAGACAGACACACAACTGAGCTTAAATGAAAGCTAGGAAGCTACCCTTTAAAATTATATCAAACATGTTCTCATCAAACATGAGTAAAGGTCCTCAAAATGAGCATAGAGTAGGATACGTATGCATCAGCCCCTAGAATCCAAATTATTGTAGGGGCTGGCCAACTTCATGAGCTGATAACTGTGACAAAGCTACCATTCTGCAAAGGCTATCATACTAAAATATCATCTATGGATATATACATGTTCAAAAATCATGATTAGAATTTGCCCACTTGAGTGGTACCGATATGTGAAATTGCGGGGTTTGGCCCATGGACTATCAAGTCTTTGCACTCAAATCCCAAGTGAAGACAGGCAAGTCCTGAGAAGTCCAAGGTCCTAAACTTTGAGTTCCAAGTCCTAAACAAGTCATACTGCACATAACGCTGAATTGCATTTTCATATAATCCATCATGTACACTTGTCTTGAGCAATGCATTGTATGCACACAACAGCACACCTCAGTAAAAGAGGAAACATCACAATAGCCTAGGCCAGAGGTTTTCAAAGTGGGGGCTCCAAACAGTTTCAAGGGAGCTATAGGCTCATTGAATTAAAGTGAAAAATATTACATTAGACATTAGGGACCGTTCGTTATTTAGAAAGGGGGTCACTGGAGGAATTTGGTGTGCTCTGAAATAAAAAGCTGTGCCCCTTCCCTGATCAAAATATATTTTTCCTTGACCCTCCCGAAGCGATTTGAAAAATATAATTAACCCTCCCCAAACAATATTGTGGCAAGTTTGCGTGGAAGAATGCAGACTGACACAGATATCTTACTTTTAACCTAACATTAGCAGAAACTCCGGCCAGAGGTGATCAAACACACTAACAGTCTCAGTCGTGGTGGCTACATTGATAGTAAAACTAAACATATCCTGGCCACACAAACATTGCCATTACCACATAATGCAATCAAAACATGAGCACAACATCACTAAACCACGTTTTTAACTGTACAGTAAGAAGCTTCCCACAAGAACATGAACTCCCATAATCCTTTGCGCTTCTTAAGAGCAGAACTGTCACCAATCAGAGCGACCGCCTCCTCTGGTCGCTACATAATGCTATTTTCGCTTGTGAAACAATCTTCAGTCTGTGTATATCAATATTTGTGTTTAAATAGCAGTCAATGACTGATGGAAAAAAGTTAGCCGGTTCTATGTGGCGGACTCTCCACTCTCTGTCCCCCCTCTCTTTCTCTCTCTCACTCCCTCAGCAGACAGGCACAAAGCCACACATGTAAAATCTCCCAGCATCCATTGAGGTACATTTCGATAACAAATAGCATCCAAATTAGCCTAAATAGATAGAAAGGTAGATAGAAATAATGTTAACACAACATGCAATTGTCGAACATTTCAATATTGGACAAAATAAAATCTCGAAATCAAAACACAACCCTATGTGAAACATATATGTCATCCTGGTGGTATAAATATCCCTTGTAGACTATACGTTATTTAGGAAATGAGTGAGCCGTAACTCGGTTCTACTGTGACTTCCTAGACTTATCTGGCGCAATGATAGAGCCCATATATATTTTGTGATGCCATGTCTGTTTGTTTGCTTGACTTTTCGTGCTGGAAATGTAGCCTACTTCCATATTGTGGCACCTAGAGACCACAGCCACAGGCTCCAACGCCGTTAAGGCACACACACCAAGAAGCAGCTTAATATTAAAATAGGAATCTTTATTATCGACAAAAATATATATATATGTATAACAGCTCATAGCATCACAGCACAGGTTGGTTGACACTTGTTAGATATCACCACGTCATGATAGCACGCAGCAACAATAATTACGTGTAAGGGCTCCCGCAGGATGGTGGTCTTACACTAAGTTATACAATCAAATCAAACTATTAGTATCACAATGAGTCAGCCACTCGCGCTCCCGAAAGAAAGCAGCAACAGCACACCAGCCTGTCGCAGCCTCGCTGATATGAACGTATAGGTTACCCCAGCAGTGCGTACAAGACCCCAGCCCTCCGTCGAGGCAAACAGAGCCCACTGATTGGCCAGATACTGTACACGCCTACTGTCTGGATAGGCCAAGCACAAAGATCGACAGATCAGACCGCCAAAGAGAAACAATGCACCGGGACATACCAAACAGTTTGGACAGGAGGGGTGTAAATGAAGCAACTCAGTAGTTGTTGAAGTCCGAAAAGCAAACATTACACACAAACAAAAAGTTTATATATTTTTATCTAATCAAAATTGTATACCCCTCCCCTGGACTCAAATTAAAGAGAATGTACCCTCCCTCAAACTAAATTCAAAACAAGATTACCCTCCCCTATTTTCCTCCAGTGGCCCCTTCCCTAAATAACGAACGGTCCCTTAGTTATTATTACATTAGTTATCAAAAGGAGATCAGATCACTATATATTTGGCAAGCTGCCAGTTTGTACAGTGTCCAATTTGTAAAACTATGCACTCCAGTCAACAGCATATTCCATTTACTGAAAAGAATGTCCTCAATGTTATTAAAACAGTTATACAGAAACATAATTAGTAATGCATAGCTTCGTTTAAATGCTCGATTTATACTTTTAATGTGCAAATTAATCAATGGCTTGTGTCAGTTGTGTGTTCTTTTATTTTGAAAAACTTCGACCGGAAGTTCTTCAACTTGCTAGTTCCATAGTGTGTGTGTTTGACAAGCTGCCACTTCCAGTGAACAACATTTATCCGTTAATATACTGAGAATAACGTTAATAAAACAGTTATAATGTGTATTGTATATCTTAATTTATTGTTTAAATGTGTAAAATTAATCATTTTATTGGCTTTTGTGTTATTTTATTTTGAAAAGAAAGACATACCGGAAGTTCTTACATTTGCCTGGCTTGTTTCCTGACTTTTTTGGAACGTTACGTGGACAACTCGGGTGTGACGTCACTCAACCGTGAAATCCTTCGCTCCCAGTTTTAGGAGACTTGCTGCTACCATTTGTTAGAATTGTGGGACGCTGCGGTGACCCATCTATAGTATTTGTCTGGCTAGCTAGCATACAGTTGTCTGGCATGAGGAAAGTCGCATCTGCTAACTGCCCTTCAATTCTGAGTCATCACTGCTATTCTCAAACTAGGATATTGCATCCAATCATCCCCCGTTGGTAAGAGTGAGATGCATCTCCCAAACGAACTTAAACAAATACTTGATGTTGTCCGACAACTATTGATTCATACATTGTTGTACTCGCACTTTGTAGAGAAGCACGAGACCCATAGATGCGTTCGGTGTGATCGCCGAGTGCTACGCTGTGAAGCCTACTAAGCGGTGAGTCTGCTGTGAAGAGAAGTTATAGGTTAACTGTAAAGCCTGCCTGCTAGCACCATGCTAAGTTGGGTGCATTCTCACTGCCTATACAGTTGGCGCCATTTTTTTCCGGATGATGGCGAAGGCATAACCCGCCCCTCTCTGCCTCTGATTGGCCTAGCGTCAAACTTCCATCCAAACACATTCGCTTGGCTATCCTGCATTACGTTCATAACTCAGTTATAGGCTACGGTTTTCAATTGTAATGTTTAATATAGCCTAATAAAGAAAGCTCTCACACATAACCTTTTGATTCTATGCTGTCATCTGCCATCTCATTCTTGTTGATTTAATGATTGTTTTGCACCTGCTGCTCACATTATGAACAAATGCTTAGATGACCCTCAGCAGGAACTAACTGACTCTATAGTCATTTTAATAAAGTTAGCTGTTAGCTGTCCAGCAAACACACCACTAATAGCCTATCTAGCTATAGTAATAATGCTTGGAAGTAGCCTACTTCCCCCGCAGCATTGTGACATTGAATGAAAGTATATATTAGGCTCGTTTGAGATGACTTCTGACTCACCTGGGAAGCAGGCGAGAGCAGCTGACTGCTGTCAGCCAATCAGAGGCAGAGAGGGGTGGGTCATGCCTTCGCCTAGCCTTCGAAAAATATCGCCTACAGTTGCTAGTAGGCTGTTAGCAGGTATTTAGCCACACAAAATGCTAGCGGGATTTCCTCTGTTTTCCCTGCACAAACTCCATTGAGATGCTAATGATTTTGCCTGTTGGCTATGAAAGGAAATGTTACTTATCCATACTGTTGCTGACTATGGGTGTTTTTGTTAAAAAGGTGATAGTCTAACTGTTGAATTTAATTGTGTTTACTTTGGGTTATGGTGATCAAAGAGGCACATTTTTTAGTGCTCTACTGTGAAACTAGATTTATTTTGAAACTATTTTGTTGTACAACTGAAACCTTTTGGAATGTGACAGTAAAGGAAGAATCTGGAGCACACGGTCACTGGTGAGAAGGTTTCTTTTAATAGGCTAAGTGCACCAACGTGACCTGGCAGAACCTTCCCCATCAGCTGTGGCCTGTGCCCGATATTGGCAGAACGACATCTGAGATTGCTACGGACTCGAAGAAGACCAACGTTTCGACGCAACGCGTCTTCATCAGGGTCAAACAGGAATGACAGAATGGCAGCAGTTTAAATATACCTCCCCAATACACAAGGCAGTTTGCAATTGGTTAGACGGGATGGGGGGTGGTCAATTAATAAGCCAATCCTGTGACAGCACTTAGGAAGGAGGGTGGGGGTGGGGTGGGAGGGAGGGGGAAGAGGAGGGGATAAAGGATCAATGCATACAATATAATTACATATTTAAACATAGGAACACAATACAAATATCAGTACATTTAGATTTACATTTAGAGGAAGCAGGAGAGGCTGAGCTCATCATTAAGTCCATTAGGCTCCACCGTATTCAGTGTATGAATCCAGAAGGCTTCACGCCTCAACAGTTTTGTGACAATATCGCCACCTCTCTGTGGGGAAGAGACTTTCTCTATCCCCCAGAACTTAAGGGAGGCGACTGAGCCATGGTGGGCTTGTTTATAATGTCTTGCTATTGCATAGTCCAGATTTTGGGTGCGTATGGCCGTTTTATGTTCAGCAATGCGGAGCTTTAATGCACGTTTAGTTTGTCCTATATACAGTAGACACTCCCACACAAACATTTCAACGTGTAGATCACATGTGTGGTACTACAGTTTATGAAGGACTTGATTGGATATTTTTTACCAGTCCGGGGGTGAAGGAAATGTTTTGTGTCGGAGGAGATGGAATGTGATTTGAACCAATTGATACAAACTGTAACTTTAATGTTGGTGTAAATTCACACTTAACCAGAGGTTAGATATGATTCATATTGACAATTATATGAGTGTAATTCGAACGGTTTGGATTTGATCTGGCCTGTCTAGGTCAGGTTTTTGGTGTACGGTAAAGAATCAATGTTGCAAAAATCAAGAGGAGTTACCCCTCTGGAGCTGAAAAGGAGAAGAAGAAGAAGAAAGAGGAGGAGGAAGAAAGAAAGACAGTGGTAAGTGCAGCACCTTGCATTGCCACTACAGCTGACTCCACGAGGGGCTACTGATTAAGCAGATAACTAGTTAACCAAGCTAGCTAAGCTAACAATTTAGCCAAGATGAATGGTATGAAATCAGGACACAACAACCTTAGCAGGCTAGCAGCCACCAGCCAGATGCTGGTAAAGTGGCCGGTAGATTTGCTTCACTCACTACCAGCAAAAAACAACAACAAAATAAACAGTTACTCTATCGAGTGGCTAGATAGAAGACAGACTGACTGACTGACTGACAAACAAACAAAAATTCACTAACCATTTGACCGTGGACCCAAAAAAAGGGAAATTTTGCACCTTGTTGTATGAAAAAGTTATGAATAATGACAGCTATGTGTCCTAGACTCCTAGGAGAACATTTAAACTATAAACATGTTGAATTATATTGTGAAATCATTTTGAATTGACTTTTTAAACATGCTATAAGTATCACATTTCTTATATTTCCTCAGGATCATTATTAAATTGAGAAGGGCAAATCCCCCCCAATATTTAAGCCTGATAAAATGTTAATACTGTTAAATACTGCTAATATTCCTCTAATCTGGCTTCAAGTGTCCAATTTTTTCGCCAAAATTGGCACACCCAAAACAAAAGTGGTCAAATCTTTTTCGTCCCCCCCATTGTTGGAGGGGCCCCCTGCGGATATTTTGTGCGCACTTTATTACATTTTTAGTTTGTTATTTAAAAAAATTGTGTTTTATTATTTTCTCCTCTGTAACAATATAAGTGTTGCTACACAACTTTAACATTCTTGTCTGATACATTATTGGCATTCACATCTGTGGCTCTTTTAACAACCTGGTTTTCTTCTGATACTAGCCCATACCGATACTACTGACTATTATGGCTCATTTCCACCACATTTTACTGCCCTGCACAGCTCGTCACCACTCGCCTCTAATCATTTCGGCCCGATGGACGTTTTGCTTCCACCGCGGATCATCTGCCCCCACCCACCCCCGCCCACAGCTGGTCATCATAGCGACCGCATATCTGTCCTTCGCTTATAGCCGAAGTAGGCTATAACATAACGTTACAATTAAATCCATCCACATAACTTTTAAACTGTTTATGAAATACTGGTGCCTCTAAATGACCTACAGTGTACATGGGCAAATGTGATAATCGGCCAGGAGAATGGATATCACTTTGTAGTTAGTCAAACTCACAGGCATGCGCTGCGCTGTGCGGGGACGGGAGAGGCGCAACAGAGTGAAGCCTGTACCCCGCGGCCTCTCACCAGACAAGACCAAACACCCGCTGCGGCCTAGCGGAGCGATGCAGCCTCCACTCAGCTACAGAGCTTCCTGAGCAGCAGAATTTTTTCTCTCTCAGACAATTGAACACCCGCCACGATTTTATTTCACCGGAGGCGAAGGCAGGAACACAAAAGACTGATGGAAATATACATAACAGAAGAGAAGGTAAGCCCACTAAACTGGTATGCAGCCGCCAGCATTGCATTGACAGTCAGTAGACAGAGTAAACACGATTCTGCCTGACCAATCAGTCGTCAACAATGTTTTCACGTCACCGTATGAACCCGGGTTCACAGAATAGAACCACGACGAGGCAGGTACTAAAAGTAGCAGGACTCGACCCCAATACAACCCGGGCTGGGATAGTTTTTAGTGGTGGAATGAGACCATTTATCGAGTCGAGCGGAGCGGGATCGCGCTACTACCTGCGATGGAAATGGGCCATTAGGCCATTACTATACTGTAATCCTGCGATCCTCAAAGTCCGGACTCCGGTCCGCATCCGGACCCAGACACCGACCTATCCGGACCGAGCCCTATAACCTACAAATCATTGAGAATTGTCATTTTCACGGAGCGTTTCTATTTTAACTGGTACATGCTTTTCTAGTCTTTACGGTAATACTGGTTTATCTGCCAGAAAGCTCACAGACCAATGAATGCGCTGTAAATCATCGCACGTGATGCTACTTGGCCAATCAAATAAGCGAATTGTTTCTCCCTGTCGTTTCCTAGTGCTGCTGTGAGAGTGACACGTTATTTCGAATCCCACATAGGTTACGCTAAAACCACGCCCTGTGCCAGCCTACGCAGCAGTCAAGCGCCGGGATTGGCCAGGAGCAAGTCTTTTGTCTTCTTTTGACAGCTCGAATCTCCCACACCACAATCACTGCACGGCACGCAGCCCAGCGATTTCATGAACCAACTGAATTGCTCTTGAGAGCGGACATTACAACGTATTACAAACGTAATACAAGCTTTTAACACATTTCCCACACCACAAACACTGCGCCCAGCCCAGCGATTTTATTAACCAAATTGCTCTTGATAGCGGACATTGAAAATAAATTACTGTAATATATTAACACTAATGAAAACGTCACACAAGCTTTTACCACACAATCGATTTTTAAACATATTTATTTCAAAACATCATTGTAAAATTCAGGGCTTTAGCCAAAGCTTCAATAACAGAGCTCAGCTGACAGTTTAACTTGCAAATAAAAAATAAAAAATACAATAGGCTACAGCACATAGGCCTAGCTTCTTCTTTTTTTGGCACAGCTATTCATTCCCATATCATTTGAATTTACCAGGAAGCAACGATGGCGACGGATAGACAGAAGCTCTCGAAAGCTATAAAAGCCTCATTAAGGAAGTACTGGAGCACTTGGGAGACGATAAGTTAAAGGAGTTCAAGTGGGAACTGCAGCAGGATGGCATCCTGAGTGGTTTGTCAGGCATCCCAAAGAGCCGACTGGAGAATGCAGATAGGATGGACACAGTGGATTTGATGGTGTCGACCTACAACCAAGACGCCGTGGAGGTGACCAAAGAGGCTTTGAAGAGGATAAATAAGAATGATCTAGTGGACGATTTATCAAACGACATCTTAGGACCTCAAGGTAAGTTGTGGGGAGAAAACAAAGCAAACATGAAAAAGATGTGAAATGACACAGCTGACTCATAAATGAACACGAACACTGTCACGGTGCCCCAGCTTAGTGTATATAGTAGATAATGATGACTTAGTAGTGAGGGCAAGGTTTCCAGCGTGAGCTTGTCCTTCACAGGTGCTCTAGTCGTCTCTCCACGGCTCTGCTTCCTCCACAGGGAAAGTTCCTCTGAACACTGTTCCCAGATCTCCACAGCACAGCCAGGGGCGGACTGGGATCATAATTCAGGCCGGGCTTTAGTTACCAAGCAGGCCAGGCCGACATGGGCCGATGCGCGCTTGCCCCGAAGGTCGCTGGCGAAAAATTTGGGCCGTTTGAAGCCCAATTTGGGCCGTTTGAAGCAAGGTTTAGTGAATATAATGCTAATGCGATGATACATGTTACCTATTTGTTCACTAATAGAAACATCAACATTGCCTAGATAACTGCAAGTATAATATAAAGAAGTAAAACCAAAAACATGCCTCTGTACAAACGCTTCACAGCAAACTTTATTTAAGGAAGAGTGATCAGATCGTGCATACTGCGTTATTCTCCACAGGCTTAAGAACTACACGTCATAACAATAATAATGAACATTGACATATACTCAGTTTCATTAACACATTCACTGCCAGCTGTTTTTTTTTTACTGTAGGTAGCTTCTGCCAGAGGGGTTTTTTGAGGATTCTGGCTCATCTTTCAAGACCTGAGGATTATTTTCTGCTAAGATTTTGTGAACACAAAATATCTAAAAAGAACTAATAGAATGTGTGCTTTCTCTGTCTAAAATAGTTAGTTTGTAGAGTTAGTAGTTATGTAGGCATTAGCACTTGAATACAGCATGGTTTCAGCGTCTGAAAATTTAAGCTGAGATAAATAGCTTTTTGTGAAATTCGATAGAACAGTCACTTTAACCATTCATTTTTGGCATCAGTAAGACGTCAGACATCTAAACAATAGTTTTGAACAGTAATTTCCTCCATAACAGCAGGAAACACCCCTCTCCTTCAAACTCCTCCCTCCGTGTGTGTTCTTCTTGGCTGCAGCGGGCGTGTCACAAGCTCGTTTCTGTTGCTGCTGCTGCTGTGCCTGTCTGCTGGCGGCCGCTAGGCAAGTCTGGATGGGCTCGCTCGTTTCTTGGAGTTTCGGTTAAGAGCTTTGATGAAGCTTTTGCGATTCTGGTCTTATTTATGCTGCGTGTTTCAAAGTGTGTTCCACCCGTAATCTATTATGCAAATTTGCAATCCCTCACCGCCAGCAATCAGCGCGAAAGCGAAAGCGTTTTCGCCAATCCATTCTACAGTATGAGAATGGTTTCATCGCGCGTTCCCCTGCAGTTTTGGCTCTGCTTTTTCTAGTCTGGGAGAGCACTGTCGCCACTTAGTGGGTCGGTGGAATGGGTTGTACACGTTCGGTGGCTCCAATATTTATATAAGAGATGTAAAAGGGTTAGATGCACATCCCACGGTTTTGACGTATTAACACGTCATTGGCAGTCAACCGTTGGATTTTTTTTTACGTATTAACACGTCATTGGCAGTGAACGTGTTAAACATCTTCCTGTTTAAGCAAGCCCCTAACATTAAACACATGGTAGTGTGTTCTGCTCAAGCCCCAACCTTTGTTTCTGAAAAATTAGGCCAACAATCGTTTTAGTCTCTATAGCCTATAGCCAAGTGTTGAGCAATGCAAAACTCAAGGCTCCAACACAAGAGTCCAGAAATGAATGAGTGACATCACGGTGGCTCTGTCCATATTTTCATTTATGGTTCCGAGCTTCTGAGTCCAATTTTACAATGAGATGCACCCACTTTAACCCTGAGGTGTAATTATTACTTCAGACTAACCAATAAGTAATAAAACCACTAGTAAACCAGTAGGCGGCGCCTGGCCTGCTGTTCAGTGAGTGGCCTGACTGCGGGCACACACAGAATTTTATTTTTTATTTTTTTATTTTTTGCAGGCCACCGGGCATCGGCCCGACGTGCCCGATTATGCAGTCCGCGCCTGCCCACAGCACAGCCAGGTAGAGGCTGTTGTGTGATGCTGGTCCACAATGTGAAGATTAGCTGCTGAAGCAACTTGAACAGACGGCAACAAACACACACGTACACTGACAAACATCTATGGGTTCTGTTCATGGTCAATAGTTCATTAGGCCATTCTCCTCGGTTTGGGTAATTCAGATTGGTGTTTAACATGGCGTCACGCCAAACAATCCAACATGCTTCATAATCACTCTCTCCTTTCTGTAGAGAAATTATGTCTGAGCGCCCGTTAGGCCCCGCCCTCAAGTCAGGCCTCAGCCAATCATCCGCTCAAACACATGGCACCTAAAAGACATTTAAAATGCCTGTAACAAACCTGCCACCTGTGTGTAAATATACTGGAGGATGTGACATGTGACATGTGACATGAAGTGTTGGCTGATGTTAAATTCAAGCACTTTTAAAGTTCCAGTGTCTCTCTGTCTCTCTCTCTCTCTGTGTGTCTCTCTCTCTCTCTCTCTGTCTCTCTGTGTCTCTCCGTCTCTTTGTGTGTCTCTCTCTCTCTCTGTGTGTCTCTCTGTCTCTTTGTCTCTCTCTCTCTGTCTCTCTCTCTCTCTCTGTGTGTCTCTCTCTCTCTCTCAGTCAGTGAGCTGAAGGAGCAGCTGAAATCGGACTTAAAGTCTCTACAGGACGAGAGGGACAAATACAAAGATGTGGAGAAGAAATACAACGAAGTGGTTCAACACTCCAAGAAGCAGCTGGTGGCCACAGAGAGACAGATCACAGCAGAGTTCAACAAGCTCCACCAGTTCCTGAAAGAGGAAGAGGAGGCCAGACTGAAGGCTCTGAGGGAGGAAGAGGAGCAGAGGGGGAAGACTGTGGCTAGAGAGATGAAGATCATTCAGGAGAAGATCTCCTCTCTCTCAGACAGTATCTCTGCTGTGGAAGAAGACCTGCAGAAACACAATGTGCCGTTCCTCAAGAGTTATAAACCCACTCAGTCCAGAGCCAAAGCCGAGTGCTCTCTGTCAGATCCACAGCTGGTGTCAGGAGCACTGATAGATGTGGCCAAACACCTGGGCAACCTGTCCTTCAGAGTCTGGGAGAAGATGAAGGGAGAGGTGAACTTCAGTCCTGTCATTCTGGACCCAAACACTGCACAATGCTGGCTCTATCTGTCTGCTGACCTGACCAGTGTGAGACGGGGAAGCAAAAGGCAGCAGCTCCCTGACAACCCAGAGAGATACGCTCAGTATACCCATGTTCTGGGCTCTGAGGGCTTCAGCTCAGGGAAACACAGCTGGGAGGTGGAGGTGGGAGAACATCCTGACTGGACTGTGGGTTTGGCTAAAGAGTCAGTTGACAGGAAGGGTCAGTTATATGCCACACCAAAAGATGGAATCTGGTGTTTATGGCATGGCAATGGAAAATACACTAATGGGATCAATAAGCCCTTCCCAGTGAAGAAGAGTCTCCAGAGGATCAGAGTTCAGCTGGACTATGACAGGGGGGAGGTGTCCTTCTACGACCCTGATGACAACACTCACATCTACACTCACACAGACACTTTCACTGAGAAACTCTACCCACATTTCTCTATAAGTGCAGCTGGTGATGATATCAAAGTCTGTCACACAGCCCTCTCTGTGATTAAGGCATGTTAGTGAGGTGTGTGTGTGTGTTTTAAGTGTCTATTCAGTAGGCTGTTTGGGTAGACTCAGGGTTAGCTGTGTGTGTGTGTGTGTGTGTGTGTGTGTGTGTGTGTGTGTGTAGTGTGTATTCAGTAGGCTGTTTGGGTAGACTCAGGGTTAGTGTGTGTGTGTGTGTGTGTGTGTGTGTGTACAGACACACATAACATGAATGGTTTTAGGTTCTTGGTCGATGGATTCAAGTGAACTTGAAGTGGGATCAGCAGCTCAACCATAAGCTGCTCATCTTACGTAGCTTCAACGTTTTGATGCAGGCAGAGCTGATCTAGTGAGCGTTTTCAAAACATACCTCTGGGCCACCATAGAGTATGATAGTGCTCCAGTGTGACACTCCTCCCTATCAGACTACCAATCCAATCAGCTGGAGAAATCCACCAAAGAGCCTCCTGCATTCTTCATGGCCATGAGTAGAAACACTAGCAGCCCTCCCTCAGTCTCCTCAGCATCTGCTGGCTCTCAGAGAGGAGAGAAGATCTGTGCCGGAGTTACGCTCATTGTCAAGTCAAACTGGAGTTTTCTGGAAATATATTGAGACTCTGAGCAAAAGAATAAAAACTTTCAAAATGGAAATAAAAATGTGGATAAATAAATCAAGCAATAGGAGTCAGTGGACTGACAGCAAACTGGATGAAATGTCTGCCCTGCTGCACGGACCATTTAAAAGTGAAAGCAGTCCAGAAGTGATGAGCACCAGCTAGCAAGCATCACAAACAGACTGTGCAGGACGCCTACAAAACAAGAGAGGCAGCCGGTAAGAGGAGGAACATAAAGGGTTAAGACCAGACTTTTCCCTGTGTGATCGCTGCTGCTATTCATTCATAGTATTCCCATGATGTCACAAGTATTTTTCCCAGCAATATGGCGCTACAATACACACTTACATTGGCTGTAAGTGTCACTTGATTGTAATCACCTGTAAATTGATCACAATCACCTGTTATTTTCCTACCAAGATGGCCGTGTGGTGATGTAACAGAATGCTATTAATAGCCACTCTGACCAACTTACGTGGCTCATCAAGTTAACTGTCTTCAGGCATGCAAGCTGGGCTATTTATTGACAGTATATTGTTTGTGGGTTGTAACTTTATTTGCACATCTGATGACGTTTGTCTGGGTAAAAGCAAAGATAAAAGGTGCTGGTTATTTGTTTGGAACTTTGGTCACTAATCTGGTGTAAAAAATGGATGATGAAAATATAAAAATGGCAATAATTGCAGATGGTTTTAATTAGTCATGGTTAAAATGGTTGTTTAAAATGACTGAATAATTTAATAGTGCGTTAAATAAATATGGTTTTAAAAAGTGTTAAAATCAAATTCAAATACATTACAACCTGATGCTAAGCTAAAGGATAAAAACTGAGCATTACCTATTTGCATTTAATGTGGGAAAACAATGCTGATGCTTAATGTCTTTGAAATATTTACAGATGCATATATTTGTCTGTTGCTGTTCAATTTATATTGCAATAGCATATTTTATATTATGTTTATTTTCTGTTTTCTATTCAAAGGCTTTTCACCTGATAGCTGATAGCTAATCTATCTGCTCATCTGATAACTGAATGGTTCACTTAAACGTCTACATCTAATGGCTAAAGGAAATGACAAATGGGGAAAAATAGGAACTGTCAAACTAAACTTCCAAAGTTGCCAAAATAAAAGGTGGAAAAGGAGAAAAGTCAGTCTTTCAAGTGGGGAAACTGCACAGTCTGTAGAGACACAACATGACACTCATCATGTCCCAAACTCCCACCTGAGAGAACTAGTAAGCTCCAGTCTCTGCCAACAAGAACTGAGCACTAGGAACTCCAGCATCCCCCTACCTGAGCAGACTTATCAATGAAAACATGTCACTTCATCTTGTATAATATTTTAACCTCTTTTCTCAAATCATGTTTTGTGTTTTTAACATTTATATTGTAAAGGACATGCAATTCATCTAGTGTTATTTAACTTGATGCAATATGTTCCTGAATAAAAAACATCAAACTTAGATTAGATTTGTTTGTCCCCCCCCCCCCCCCCTCCTGAATATGTGATAGAGGGGAGCATAATAATAAGGCAAAGTGGTAAACTTCCAAAATGTTTTCATGTTCATGGAATGGATGTGCTACAATAAATACAACAAGTTATTATTTCAAAGTGTTATCAATATACAGTATGTAGCAATTATGATTGTAACCATTTTAAGCCATAATACAACGTGTCTCATTTCAAGAAGAAGGTAAAATTGTGGCTTCTTGATCAAGTCCATGTCTAGGCTATGATGTACAGCTTCTTTTGTGTATTTTGATATGTATGTTTTTTATCTCTCATTGCACAAACCTACAGTATTGAATGCTTCTGTTAATTATTTCATGTTTATATTGTTGTTGTTGTTTTTTATATCCACCTGTTTTAGACCAAGGACCACAATGGAAATAAGTCTTGACTTTATTGTGCTTTATCCTTGATGTTATTCTTTGAGATCCGTGTCTGTACTTTGTTCAGTATATTGTATTTCAATTTGTAACCGTCAAATCAATTCAAATCAAATCAAACTCATTTGACACTGACTCCCTTACTGCAGACCATCAGCTCTGTTGAGATGAATTTGTACAGATATGTTTTAAGTCACGTTCTATGTTATGATGCAGGATGAAGCAGACATGGCAGGATGTTGCTGTCATCATGTGTGACATGGAGCACTGAGGATTACTGCTGACTGTCAACGTTTCATATTGTACTTTGTACTGACCTGACCTGTACAACCACACTCATATACTCATTCAGTTTGATACAAGGCTGTTCTGGCTCTCTTTCCTTATTGTTTGTGCTCCTATAACTGTAGGAAACTCAGTCTCAACTCAAGATTAAAAATGACCAACACATATCGACCTATAGAGATCTTACAGATTATTGAGTGTTCATAATGTAGCATTCCCATGATGCAACATGCATTTCCTACCAATGTGGCCCCTCTGACTGTGATTCAACCGGTTGCCTCTTTATATAAGCAAGCTCTAAAAATAATCACTGCCATATTAATACTGAAGCAGTATAACCTGCTCAGTTTTGATAACTTCTTAACATTTTCTTCTCTTAAGCTAATTTTTAAATGTCTGCATAATTTGGCTCCTGAGGTTCTGTGTAAATCTATTAAAAATGTCACTAGAGCCACTAGGGGGCGTGGCTCGTGGTAAGTGTGAAATTGCACAGCGTAAGACCTCCTTTGGGCAGACTGCTTTCTCCATTGATGGCTCTCATATGTGGAATGCTGCTATGACCACCGAGCTGAAGCAGACTCTCTTTCTTAATATCTTTAATACAAATGTTAAAGACTGGCTGAAGAATAGTCAGAGCTGTATGCACCTTTAGTTATATATCTGCTTTGTAGATGTTTTTTTCTTTGCTTTGCATGTCATGCTTTGTCTATTGCTTATATGTGCTTTTGTTCTGTCTGCATGCAATACTGAGCAGTCTCCTTTCTATATATTATGACTGAGTAACTATTGTGTTTGTTTTATAGGACATGACATGATTAGTCTCCTTTCTATATATTATGACTGAGTAACTATTGTGTTTGTTTTATAGGAGATGCATTTTGTCTGTTTAACATTTTAGGGTGCCTTGATAACATCTGGCCAGGGACAGGAGTTGGGAACTAGTTTCTGCTATAGGCTCTGTATGCATCGCTTCAGATACTTTGTTTTGACTTGTTTTGACTGCATTGTCCCTGTTAAATAAATGATGAATAAAATAAAATGGGTGCTTTACAACACACACAGCTCACTGTCTGTGTCATTTGATTGTAATAATCTGTTATTTTCCTACCAAGATGGCCGTGGTGATGTAACAGAATACTATGAATAGCCAGCATTGAAATCAACCACCCTGACCTGCATTCCACAGGTGTGAAATGACAGGAACATGTCAGCAGGTAGATGGATCTGCACAGACAACAAGAGAGCTCTCTCCCCACCTCCTCCCTTTCCTGATGTCTCCATTATTATACACTATCTCCACATTATAACCATAGGAAACTTAGTCCTGACCCTGTGTCATCTTGGAGAATGACAACGTAGACGATACCCGTAACTTTCCTCAGTGCCAATGTACATTTTCAATTCTCAATCATTTGTCATTGCTGTGATAGCCTACCTATTTCCATGAATGCAATGCATTATGGGATATGGAGACCGTCATCAAGACTGTCCTTCTCTTCTGTTGGCTCTGTGGGGAAGAAGGGGATGAAAAGGGAAAGAGTGAAATAATTGATGAGTTTACACAGCACATTTTGCACCTATTTTATGAAAACAGTATGACAGCTAAACAATAAGGTCATTTATTAAGGGTTACTTAATGCATAATAAGTTCAATATTAAGTTAAGTAAGACAGTGATTCTCCAACTTTTCACATCAAGGACCCCTAAACGAGAAAAGAGACATTAAGGCAGTGTGTGCGTGTGTGTGTGTGTGTGTGTGTGTGTGTGTGTTCAGTAGGCTGTTTGGAGTTAAGGGTTAGCTGTGTGTTAAGTGTGTATTCAGTAGGCTGTTTGGAGTTAGCTGTGTGTGTGTGTGTGTGTGTGTGTGTGTGTGTAGGTGTGTGTGTGTGTGTTTGGCAGAGAGAGAGTGATGGTGGGGGATCGATGGATGCGGTTGTCGGTCTCACACACACACACACACACACACACACACACACACGCACATCGGAGGAGGCAGACGCTGGATTAGGGGGTCTGGTTGATTTTGCGTGCGACTCCACCATCTTACATCACTGATGAGGTCTGCCAATTCACTCCACGAGTTCTGATGACATCCACACACACACACACACACCCACACACACACACACACACACACACACACACACACACACACACACACACACACACACACACACACACGACTCACCAGCGGTCTGCAGCCGGGGAGGATGCTCAAATCGTCCCATTGTGTCGTGGGCAGTGGGCCTTCACTCTTGTGACCCCGCCCTCCAGTTCAGTTACACGTGATAATGGTCTCTTCATGTTGGTGCATGAGGGTGTGTCAGGCTAGATGGAGGGGTTTTACACCTGGGGGGGGGGGGTGTGGGAGCTGGGGGGGTGTGGGAGCTGGAGGGGTGTGGGAGCTGGGGGGGTGTGGGAGCTGGAGGGGTGTGGGAGCTGGGGGGGTGTGGGAGCTGGAGGGGTGTGGGAGCTGGAGGGGTGTGGGAGCTGGGGGGGTGTGGGAGCTGGAGGGGTGTGGGAGCTGGAGGGGTGTGGGAGCTGGAGGGGTGTGGGAGCTGGAGGGGTGTGGGAGCTGGGGGGGTGTGGGAGCTGGAGGGGTGTGGGAGCTGGGGGGGTGTGGGAGCTGGAGGGGTGTGGGAGCTGGAGGGGTGTGGGAGCTGGGGGGTGTGGGAGCTGGGGGGGTGTGGGAGCTGGGGGGGTGTGGGAGCTGGAGGGGTGTGGGAGCTGGAGGGGTGTGGGAGCTGGGGGGTGTGGGAGCTGGGGGGGTGTGGGAGCTGGAGGGGTGTGGGAGCTGGAGGGGTGTGGGAGCTGGGGGGTGTGGGAGCTGGGGGGGTGTGGGAGCTGGGGGGGTGTGGGAGCTGGGGGGGTGTGGGAGCTGGAGGGGTGTGGGAGCTGGAGGGGTGTGGGAGCTGGGGCGTGTGGGAGCTGGGGGGGTGTGGGAGCTGGAGGGGTGTGGGAGCTGGAGGGGTGTGGGAGCTGGGGGGTGTGGGAGCTGGAGGGGTGTGGGAGCTGGAGGGGTGTGGGAGCTGGGGGGTGTGGGAGCTGGGGGTCACACCCCACAGCCCACCCCACACCCCTGTGTTGACTCACAGTAGGGCTGTCGAAGAATATTCTATATTCAAATATAAAAATGTAAATAATATTAAAATATGAAAAATACAGTTGAATGAGATCTCTGACATACGTGCTCTCACTCACACACACACACACACACACACACACACACACACACACACACACACACACACACACACACACACACACACACACACACAGACACACACACACACACACAAACATCCATCTGGCTTACACTGTTAATTATTAATCTCTCTCTCTCTCTCTCTCTCTCTCTCTCACACACACACACACACACACACACACAGACACACACACACACACACACACACACACACACACACACACACACACACACAAACATCCATCTGGCTTACACTGTTAATTATTAATCTCTCTCTCTCTCTCTCACACACACACACACACACACACACACACACACAGACACACACACACACACACACACACACACACAGTATCAGTTCAGTCTACTCACTGTCACCAGCGAGGCAGCAGGTTATCTCCAACATGAAAAGGTATCGTATCAACTCTTTCCATGACAGTTGAACGTGTTTGATTCTTCAGTCTGTTAATGTTTCCTGTTGATTGATGTAACTGTAATAACAGTAATAACAGTAATAACTGTCAGACAGAAGAAGCCTCTGTGTGTGTGATCAGGAGGGGAAGTCTGCTTGGGTTGGAAATATGAAAACACTTTATGATAGTTTGTCAACACATCAGTGTTTGAGAGTTAACATTATGTAGGACTGAGCAATATATCAATATTAAATCAATGTGGTGATATGAGACTAGATATCGTCTTAGATTTTCGTTGGTGATATGGCATAAGTGTTGTCCTTTCCTGCTTTTAAAGGTATTTTGTCAACAATATTGTGATATTTGATTTTGTCCACATCGCACAGCCCTACATTACCGTCTAACATGTTGATTTGTTGTCATGTTTTTACAGTGAACACTGATGTCATAAATCTAAAACACTACCATCAAAATAGTCTTCATGTATGTTTTGGCTTCATGAGGCCATGTTACATATTCAAAATACATACAATTATGTGGAGATTGTTTCTTTCTCTTGTTTTGATAAAGTGTATGGTTACTGCCCCACCCCCTCTGCCCCGCCCCCTTCCATATAACATTTACTAATAGTTGATGCAAGACAATGTTACAATGTTTCCTATTTATCAAAACTCTGTCATTTCATTGATCAGTACAATGAGAAACACTACAAAGTCAATGTTGAGACTGTCTTTCTGGGTATGATGTCATGATAAATCAGTGGACAGATAGAAAAAGATAAGAAAGGAAATATGTACAAAATGACTGACTGAACTGAGTGTAGAAGTCACCTGAGGCCTCTTTATACTCTATAGTGTTTTTCCAGGTGAGTTTTCCCAGGTGAGACATGAGTTCAGTTCAGTTATCTTTATAGCCCCTTATCACACAAGCACGTCTCAGAGGCTTTTACAGCATCAGCACAGTCATATATTAAATCATATACATAGGTTACATATTATGTACAGTACATCATATACATTCCAACATACCAACACACCACATTTTGACACTGACTTGAGACCAGCTGCTCATCAGCATGTTGCATTTTGAAGGCTAGTGTTTTCCAGCTGATATAAGTCTGCTAAATGATGCAACTTGTGTTGAGAGTTTTGAGAAAATGTGGTTTAGACTTTAGAATGATATGTGAGTGAGAGCAATGGAACTGTGCTTAGAGTTGATCAGTTTGGAGTCATGCTTTTGATACATGAGCTTCAACTTTTCAGAACTGTGTGCATAATTCAATTGTGTGTGTGTGTGTGTGTGTGTGTGTGTGTGTGTGTGTGTGTGTGTGTGTAGCGAAGCTTTGGGGCTTGCTGGAGGCAAAGCTTTGGGGCTTGCCTCGTGAAGTGTGCTGGATCGTGGATGAAGGCTCACGCGCTCTGATCGGTCAGAATCACGGGGATGGAGATAGGGGCCGACTGGTCGGTCCTGGGACGCGGTTGAAATACCACTGGTATGACTGCGTGTAAGACAGTCTGTCGCCAGGGCCTGGCCGGTTGCAAGATGGCTAGGATTCAGTTCGGGTCCGGGTTTGGTTTCGCTAATGGTTGACATTATTAGGGTGGTAAGGATGCCTGAGCAGATCTCTCGGAAGAGGTGTAGCGTCACGGAACACTGTGTTTATATGGTCGCGTTCCGGTGTATGACATCACGTCATTGGTGATGTCACAACGTTCGAGGGAACTATGACATCATCGGTGCTATGTCTGACGTCGCCGATGACCTCACAGGTGAACTCTATGCTATGACATCGTTGTCATCGTTGATGATGTCATCATCATTACGTCCTTGGCGCGCCGGCTGGTAGGCATCGACTGCCCCAAGAGCAGGCCTGACGGTGGGCCATTATGGACCGTTTCTACAGCCGCTCCCAGATTCCTGTGGGGAATCTGTATTCTTCCAGAAATGGCCGGAATGGCCCTCCAGTCCCAGCTGGTATAAGCAGGGCTTGGTTGATTATTCTGGGAGTGAGGGGGGCTGTGGTCCGCCTGGCCACCAGCCGGGTGTAGGCACGGGTCCGTGCGCCGTCGTCCAGTCCCGTACATCACAAGAGCCAAGATTTGGTGACTGTCCTCGTTGGCCAGGATGTGTGTGGGATCCTACTGCAGTAGCGAGCTGTAATGGCCTCTGGGGGCTGGAGCTTCCAGTTGATGAAACTCAGCGGCGTGAGGTCAGCGCGGGAGCCGCTCAGGAGCCAGGGGTCTACCCATCCTACCCATCCTACCCAGCTACTGCGGTAGTGAGGAGCCTCTGGTTCTGGTGGCTTGAGTTTCCAGTCGAGGAACCTCAGCGGCGTAGGGTCGGTGAGGAAGCAGTTTGTCTGCCCTCGTTGGAGGGAGGCCTCTGCCCCTAGTGTCTCGTTGGCCGCCCCGTGGAGCGCCGGTGTGGCATCCTCACTGAGGGCACCGAAGGTCGTACACTCCTCCGGCTTGGGGGGAGCCGACCTGAGGCCACCGTAAATCGGCTTCAACTCCTCGCTCTTATCCGCGGTCGTGGGGAGTCGGGGTGTCTTTGGCCAGCGATCTGGGCTGAGAAGAGGTGGTCCGCAACCCCGACTGCTGGTGGTGAGTGCGGGAACAGGCCTTCCCCACACGGTGTCGACCACAACAGCTACCTGTGATTGCGGTGGGTCGTCCTCCCACTCTTCCCAGGCCTGCAGCAGTGTCTCGGGTAGGACTGGATCATCCCAGCCTGGTTCCCATTTCCATCGGTGCTGTATGAGCAGGATAAGATGGATCCTCCCGAACTGATGGAAGGGCAAATTCCTCGGGCGGGATTCCTGCTGCAGGGCGGTGATGGGGTAAGGTTGCTCGCCTAGACCAAGGTTCGGTTCCGTAAAGGCTCTCTCGGTGCAATAGGTCTGCTCTGGGCAAATTGCCGGCGAGACGATGAGGGAGACGGCCGCCCCGTGAAGCATCTGGGGCTCCTGCCTCGGCATCCGCAAAGGCATGTCCGCTTGCTCTACTTGCTCGGACTTCTTGGCCTCCCTAGAGGTCTTGGCTGGAGTTGTCTCCATGAGCCCGGGCAGGGCCAGGAGGTGAATTCTGGGAATAGGTAGTTGAGATGGCTGGTCCCGTCCTCTGGGGGGGTCCCAGCTCTCGACCTCGGCTATCCTGGGGTGGTTGATGCCGTCCAGCTGACTGTGCCCTGTGCTGTTGGTCTCAACGTTCGCCGTGCCTCCCTGAGTCTGGTGTATCTCGGTGGCGGGCTTGGCCGCCCCGTTGCACTCTATTGCATGCTCAGGGTCGGCAACCTTTGTCGGCGGACGTGTCCTGGGTGCGGGTGTCGGTGGCTGGGCAGTGGAACCGGGGGTTCCCTAGCCTGGGTCGTTGGCTCTGGGGCCGCCGTGCTGACCTGACCCTGGTCTTGGGAGGTGAGAGGCACAGGTGGAACTGCCGGGTCCCCGGCAAGCAGGCGGGCGCGAGGCCGGGCCGATACGTGCTCCTGCTCGACTTGCAGCCGGGCACGAAGCCGGGCCTCGTGGTGGGCCAGCTCAGCTCCCGCAGGTGTCGGCTTCTCTCCAGGCGGCGGGTGATCCGCTCTTTAGCTTGGAGGGCCTCTGCCTGGATCTGCTGGGCTTCCTCTTCGGCCTGTTGGGCCTCTGCTTGGACCTCTGCTTGGACCCGTTGAGCCTCTGCTTTGACCCGTTGAGCCCCTTCTTGGACCCGTTTTTGGGCCCGCTGGGCCTCTCTGGCTTGCTTTGTCAGCCAGTCGTACTCCTCATGAGCTTCCTCCTCGTCCGCGTATTGGCGGCGAAGGCTCTCGCTCTCGGCCTTGTATTCCTCGTAAGCGGCCGCTTGGGCTGAGGAATACGCGTGGGCGCGTAGCGGGTGACCGTGAGCTGGCGCTAGAGTGTTGCGATGCACTATGGTGGGAGCGGTGACTGCTAGCGCTGCAGGATACATAGGCGTCTCTGTCGTCATAGGTCAAACCTCCATGACCTGACCTGTCCCGACTTGACTGGTGGCCAGCTTGATGGGACCTGCCAGTGCGTTGGGATTCCTTGAAGTATTCAGTGATGTCCCGGTTGGTCTCCCTTTGGCGCGCGATCTCATGTTCGAACTCGGCTCTTGTCTGGGCTGCCTGAGCAGGGAGTCGGTTTTGCTGGTGGCTACGGATGAGCTCCTGCCCCGGTTGGATCGTCTGGTCGGAGTGTAGGGGGTCTCGCCGTTTAGTACTACTCCGAACGCTGGGTACTTGGCTGTATCCGGATTCGATCTGGTGGGGGAAGGGTTGCTCCTCTGGTCGACGAGATGTCGTGACCAGGGCGAGCTCACCTGACTCCTGCTCCATCTCTGAGCGTCGCAAGTCCTCGATCCGGCTCGAAGGACCAAATTGTAGCGAAGCTATTATGCTCGCTGGAGGCAAAGCCCTGGGGGTTGCCTCGTGAATTGTGCTGGATCGTGGATGAAGGCTCATGCGCTCTGATCGGTCAGAATCACGGGGATGGAGATAGGGGCCGACTGGTCGGTCCTGGGACGCGGTTGAAATACAACTGGTATGACTGGGTGTAAGACAGTCTGTCGCCAGGGCCTGGCCGGTTGCAAGATGGCTAGGATTCAGTTCGGGTCCGGGTTTGGTTTCGCTAATGGTTGACATTATTAGGGTGGTAAGGATGCCTGAGCAGATCTCTCGGAAGAGGTGTAGCGTCACGGAACACTGTGTTTATATGGTCGCGTTCCGGTGTATGACATCACGTCATTGGTGATGTCACAACGTTCGAGGGAACTATGACATCATCGGTGCTATGTCTGACGTCGCCGATGACCTCACAGGTGAACTCTATGCTATGACATCGTTGTCATCGTTGATGATGTCATCATCATTACGTCCTTGGCGCGCCGGCTGGTAGGCATCGACTGCCCCAAGAGCAGGCCTGACGGTGGGCCATTATGGACCGTTTCTACAGTGTGTGTGTGTGTGTGCGTGGTGTGTGTGTGGTGTGTGTGTGTGTGTGTGTGTGTGTGTGTGTGTGTGTGTGTGTGTTTGAATCAGAGCAGGAAGTCTCTTTAGTTCACTGGAGGTCACATGTCACCATCTGATCCACATCAGAACATTCTACACTTTAGACTTTGATCCTTATGTCATGTTATATGGCTGTTTGTTCATCTTTCTTCAGGCAAGGCAGCACAGCTTTATAGCACAGTCATACACTGAGACAAGTCAAAGTGCTTTAAATAGTCATAAAAATACAGGTAAAATATTAACAGACGAGATATAATACTTCAAAAGGCAGGTCACATGATCTTTCCATCAAGTTACTTCATGTTTGAATAGAAGCAGTGATGAAATCCATGTTGCTTATTATAATGCACTTCACTGTTTTCTACTACAACACATACTTTTAAAGGTTTATTCCACTAAAACACTAGCCTGGGTAAACCCATCCCCCACGTGACCTGCTCTCAGACCTGTTCTCAGTCACTATCCTAGTGACTGGGAACTGAGAGAGCAGGTCACGTGGGGGCTGGGTTTACCTAGGCTACTAAAACACTAGTACTACTGCTGCTGCTTTAAAGGCACATTTAACTTAAATAAACCTTTTTCTCTCACATAGCCAAACATCAGTCTGAGGAGAGGATATGTTGGGGCCTTGAGAATTGTGTGCTCTTCCTTTATGACAACTTGCTCATAGATGGACTGAATAGACTTCTGTCATATAGAGCAGCTCAGGAATGAGTCCAGATTCCAGAAGTAGCATGTTGGAGCTTACAGGGGAAAGTTAATGGGCTTTTAGAATGTGGATTTCACTTAAATGCATAAAATAAGGTCTGTGGTTAAATAAAGTTTATGGGAGCGGTGATTTGTGTTCCGCAGGATAATCTTCACAAACGTGAATCACTTTTATGACTTTTGAAAGATAAATGCGTAAAAAGAAAATATTCTTAGGAAACGCCCTTAGGAAACCCTAACCCTTTGTGTGTGTGTGTGTGTGTGTGTGTGTGTGTGTGTGTGTGTGTGTGTGTGTGTGTGTGTGTGTGTGTGTGTGTGTGCGGTTGTGTTTTGGGTAGGTGGGAGATGCCTTCCAGGTCTCCGACTCCGACCCCACAGACCCCTCGAACCTCTCCCCAGACCCTAACCCTAACCTCTCCCCAGACCCTCACCCTAAACCTAACCTCTTTCCAGACGCAAACCTCTCCCCAGACCCTCACCCTAAACCTAACCTCTCCCCAGACCCTCACCCTAAACCTAACCTCTCCAGAAGCCACGCCCCAGCCCTGTATAAACTCCCATTGACAAAAACGCTACCATTTTACAATTTCGGAGGCAAAATTGTAAAATGGTAACATTTCCCGCTTTGGACCAACGTTGCTATTTTACAATTGTCTGTGAGACTGTGATGCACAAACATCAGGACTGTGTGTGTGTGTGTGTGTGTGTGTGTGTGTGTGTGTGTGTGTGTGTGTGTGTGTGTGTGTGTGTGTGTGTGTGTGTTTGTGTGTGTGAGAGAGAGAGAGAGAGAGAGAGAGATCTGAGATCTGAGACAGTTCTAAGACACTATAGGCCTGTTCTATATTACAGCTTTTTTCATATAGTTGGATTTTGGTCACAGTAAAGTCATCTGTCCTCCACTCGCCCCTCTGAGTGTATGAATATTTGAACTGTAAATTATGTTGTTGAAAAGAAATGGAGTCTGAGTTTGAATAACTATGAAAATATTGAATGAACTGAAGTGTAAAGTGCACCCCCTGCAGGTGACCTAATGGAGCCAGATTTTTTAATTAGGTAATTAGGGCAGATTAATCGCAGAATCTGCGATGCTGCACAGCTTCCACTGGTCACACAGCAACACACATCACTACACAGGTATTCCACTATGTCTAATCTGCCTTGGGGGGTTTATTGCACTCAGGATCCAGCAGGAGAGACCCGACTCTCCTCAACCCATCTGCTGTGTGTCTCGGAAGAGCGACCGCTCAAAGCAGGGATGGATAATTCAGGATTTTAAAGATGGACACCATTCTTCTGAAGAGAAGTAAGTTGTTCCAGCGTTACAATGTTACTGAGCTGTCCAGTATGACCAGTCTGTAACCGGATTAGGGTTAGTTACTGGTCTGTTACTGTGACATACTGTCTGTCTGTCTGTCTAACCTTGTTACATCAGCTCTGCTTTGTCCATCCTGTGTTTCTATCAGGATCCAGCAGGACAGAGCAGACTCCTCTGTCCAAAGCTGTGTGTCCATGAAGAGTGACCAGTCTATGGATCATCCTTTTGTCTTCAAACCTGGACACCACTCTACTGATAAAAGGTACAAACTTAAAACTGGTGAAAACAGATGTGTTTGTTGTCATCTGACTCAAAGTATCTTTGTACCACATGGTTTCTTCAGAGTCCATGTTGTTATGTACAGTATGTCTAAAAAGTATTTGAATACATGACGTACTTACCTGTCAAACGATGGGAGGAGCACCTGAAGGCAGCAGGAATCTCTGTAAAGTGACAACAGCTTCATGAGTTGGTAAATCTAGGAGATAATGAGGTGAATATTGGACTTTTAGACCCACTAGGCATCTTGTGCGCTACGCACGCTTGATTCCTAGGCTTGTCCGCTGCACGGCCTCGCCTGTCCTGCAGCTCGCTGAGCTGGCCCTGCAGCTCATGTACCGGCCCGCTCGGCTACACACACACACACACACACACACACACACACACACACACACTTCTCATTCTTATTCTATAGGCTTCTCCTTCTTATTATAGAAAGAGAAACTGCCCAATGGGGAGCTCCCCTGAGAATACCTTCAAGGCTTTATTCTGTTTGTATTCATACTGCCAATAGGAACTCTGAAGTGACGTAACCATGCTAACCGCTACTAGTAGCCTTACTTACAGCAAAGAAAGTGAGAGTTCACAGGGCATTGTCTAACAGTTAGCTAGCTAATGTTAGCTTGCTAAAAAAAAAAGCAAGTTTTGATATTGCCTCAGGACATTTCTAGAAGTTACTGTAGACCAATCAATGCATTACGTCTGGACGACTAAATAAAATAATAATTATTAGTATTATTAGTACCTACCTACCTACCTACCTACCTACCTACATACTGTACCTACTGTACCCTACTTTACCTACCTTTAGTACCTACCTACCTACCTACCTACCTAATGGTTCCTCTTGTGCTGGGAAAGTAGCCTCCCTACCCTGAAGTAGGAGCAAAAAAAGTCCCTTAAAATGGCTTTCTAAGAATTATGATTGTTCTCAGTTCTTTCTGTGTGACACAATCAAAAGGGGGGAGTTCCTCCAACTTTTTTTAGAACTATGAAGAAGTTCCTCCAGTCCGGAAGCACCTATGACATCATTGTTGCATGTGTGTGTGTGTGTGTGTGTGTGCGTGTGTGTGTGTGTGTGTGTGTGTGTGTGTGTGTGTGTGTGTGTGTGTGTGTGTGTGTGTGTGTGTGTGTGTGTGTTAGAGAGAGAGACATGATATGATGGTATAACCTACTATCTGATGTTTTGTCCCCCCAGAGTTTACCAGGAGAGGTCAGAGGTTCCCAGTGGTCAGTCTGCCCAGGAGCCTCAACCAGACTTGGACATATTTATGGTGTGGAAATGAACAAAAACACGTTTGACTTCACCAACGAGTCGAATTCAAAACAAAGATTCTGTCTCCATGCTGCACTCTTTAGCCCAGCAGGCTTTCAGTCTATGATGGATCTGATGTGTTCCATGATTTTAGTAAGAACGTTTAATTTATATGATTCTGTTCCAGCTGCTTGAGGAGAACATCACCACCTTTGTGAAGAAGGAGCTGAGAAGGATCCAGAGGGTTCTGAGTCCAGATGAGCCAGAATGCTCAGAGAGTCAGAGGGAGGATGAGGAGGTGGTGGATGGTGAGGAGGAAGAGCAGAGGAGGAGCAGCAGAGATGATTTTCTAAACATCACACTGTTCTTCCTGAGGAACATGAAGCAGGAGGAGCTGGCTGACTCTCTGCAGCACAGTAAGAGGCTTTCAACAGCTTTAACATGATGGAGATGGGACAGGGTGGAAAATGAGAGATGGATTTAAATCAACAGGTTCTCATTACCAGTGTGTCAAAATACGTTGATTTGTCATGCGCCCCTCGATGTCATTATTATTATTAGCCGAGCCCTGACTCTTTTCCTGCTTATTTGGTCGAGGAGGTCGACTGCGACCGGCTGCCACTGGACACGGCTACCGGCTACTGTGGCTACCGGCTACTGTGGCTACCGGCTACTGTGGCTACCGGCTACTGTACATGTGGCTACCAGCGGCCCGGCAACATTTCACGGGAGCCACGTCTCGAATCCTGGGTAAATTTAGGCAAGCACAATAACTTGGTTGGGTTTAGGGAAGTACAATAACCTTAAGTTTAGGCAACAAAAGCAACTTGGTTGGAGTTATGGTTCAGCTCAGGATTTGAAACAGGTCTCTCATGATGAGAAAGTTACAAGCTGGGAACACTACAGGTCCACAGCACTTCTCCCTATAGCGTGACTTTGACCTACTTAAGCCTAGACTGTTATTACATTCAAGACCACTGGGGGTGGTCACGAGGTGACCTCCAGATGGTTCTTCTTGGTTCTTCTTCTGTATATTATGATGTGAAGGTACTCTTTCTCGTTCACAATAACGACGCCAAGGTGCCGTGACAAATCAACACATTTTGATGTACTGGGAGTGAGAGCAGGTTGATTTAAATATATACATCTAAATATTTATCAAACGAGACCAAATCAGTTCAAGATGAATTATCTGCCATAGATGCAAGCTCTTCATCAGTCTGATGAAGAGCTTGATGCTCGAAATGTTACTTTAATCTTTTGCTGCTAATAAATCAGTGTAAACGGAGCCCTGCAGTGTGCCAGCTGTTTTTATTAATTTTTTGAAGATATACATTTACCAGGAAATGTTCACTCTTTGATGTTATTTGTTTGTTCTTTCAGAAACTCTTTCTGCCATCTGCCAACATGAACTCAAATGTAATCTGAAGGAGAGGTTTCAGCGTGTGTTTGAAGGGATTGCTAAAGCAGGAAACCCAACTCCTCTGAATCAGATGTACACAGAGCATTACCTCAGAGAGGGAGGGAGTGGAGAGGTCAATGATGAACATGAGGTGAGACAGATTGAAGCAGCATCCAGGAAACCAGCGAGACCAGAAACACGAATCAAATGTGAAGACATCTTTAAACCCTTACCTGGAAGAGACAAACCAACCAGAACATTGATGACAAAGGGAGTGGCTGGCATTGGGAAAACAGTCTTAACACAAAAGTTCCCTCTGGACTGGGCTGAAGACAAAGCCAACCAGGATATACAGTTCACATTTCCATTCACTTTCCGAGAGCTGAATCTGCTGAAAGGGAAAAAGTACAGCTTGGTGGAACTTCTTCATCGCTTCTTCCCTGAGACCAAAAAAGCAAGAATTTGCAGGTTTGACAAGTACCAGGTTGTGTTCATCTTTGACGGTCTGGATGAGTGTCGACCTCCTCTAGACTTCAAGAACTACGAGATCCTGACTGATGTTACAGAGTCAGCCTCAGTGGACGTGCTGCTGACAAACCTCATCAGGGGGAAACTGCTCCCCAAATCTCGCATATGGATGACCACACGACCTGCAGCAGCCAATCAGATCCTTGCTGAGTGCGTTGACATGGTGACAGAGGTGAGAGGGTTCACTGACCCACAGAAGGAAGAGTACTTCAAGAAAAGATTCAGAGATAAGAAGCAAGCCAGAAGAATCATCTCCCACATCAAGACTTCACGAAGCCTCCACATCATGTGCCACATCCCGGTCTTCTGCTGGATCACTGCTAATGTTCTGGAGTCTTTGTTGAAAACCAGTAAGAGAGAAGACCTGCCCAAGACGCTGACTGAGATGTACATCCACTTCCTGGTTGTTCAGTCCAAACTACAGAACGTCAAGTATCATGGGAGAACTGAGGCAGCTCCACACTGGACGACAGAGAGCAGGGAGATGATTCTCTCTCTGGGAAAACTGGCTTTTGAGCAGATGGAGAAAGGCAACCTGATCTTCTATGAAGCCGACCTGACAGAGTGTGGCATTGATATCACAACAGCTTCGGTGTACTCAGGAGTGTTCACACATATCTTTAAAGAGGAGTGTGGGCTGTACCAGGACCAGGTCTTCTGCTTTGTACATCTGAGCATTCAGGAGTTTCTGGCTGCTGTTTATGTCATCGTCTCATTCATCGACTCCGGCGTCAATCTGCTGTCAGAACCACAATCAACCTCCAGAGACAAATCTCAGGTAATTCACCTCTGCCAGAGTGCTGTGGACAAGGCCTTACAGAGCCCAAATGGACACCTGGACTTGTTCCTCCGCTTCCTCCTGGGTCTTTCACTGCAGACGAATCAGAGTCTCCTGCAAGGCCTGCTGACACAGAGAGGAAGTACCTCACAGACCAATCAGAAAACAGTCCAGTACATCAAGGAGAAGATCAGGGACATTCCTTCTGCAGAGAGAAGCATCAATCTGTTCCACTGCCTGAATGAGCTGAATGACCATTCTCTAGTGGAGGAGATCCAATATTACCTGAGATCAGGAAGTCTCTCCACAAATAAACTTTCCTCTGCTCAGTGGTCGGCTCTGGTCTTCATCTTACTGTCATCAGAAAAAGACCTGGAGGTGTTTGACCTGAAGAAATACTTTGCTTCAGAGGAGGCTCTTCTGAGGCTGCTTCCAGTTGTCAAAGCCGCAAATAAATCTGTGTAAGTGCATAGCAAACTGATAGATTCACTATATGATGTGATCTTTAAAACAGGATAGAAAATACATATTTTAATGTTTGTCTTCATCACTAATTCTTCAGGCTGAGTGGCTGTCAGCTGTCAGAGAGAAGCTGTGAAGCTCTGGCCTCAGTTCTCAGCTCCCAGTCCTCTAGTCTGAAAGAGCTGGACCTGAGTAACAACGACTTGCATGATCCAGGCGTGAAGCTTCTCTCTGCTGGACTGGAGAGTCCACACTGCAGACTGGAAACTCTCAGGTCAGGATAACTGTTCAACAGACACATTAAATTCTGCATTAGCCTATATGCACATTAATGTCAGTGAAAATACCTGAGTGAATGTTATTGACTTTAAAAAAATCCATACAGTAAGTTAGGCCTCCAGCTGTTTCAAGTGGTTTCACATAGACAGACAGACAGACAGACAGACAGACAGACAGACAGACAGACAGATTTTTGGCAGTTTGTAAGCAAAAAAATAAAATTACCTTAGTTTTAAACTTTTTCCCCATTGTTCTCAGGTGTGACCAAAATGATCACTTTATTATGTACATATATAGTAAGTTAGGCCTCCAGCTGTTTCAAGCGGTTTCACATAGACAGACAGACAGACAGACAGACAGACAGACAGACAGACAGACAGACACACACCACAATCTCTCCATATACAGACAGACATGCTGTTGACGCCATTTTGCATATTTCTCTTATTGATTCATAATTCATGTTGTGTTGAGACATCATGCATTTTCTGTTTATTATGCCAATCATGTTTGGACTGTGTCGTGCTGAGGTTTTGTTGTTTGGTTGATTGTTGCTATTATTGTGATGATTATGATGATTTGATGCTGAATAGGAGCGTCACCTATTAGGGGGTGGATGCACCCTGTGCACACTGATTAGAGCAAGCGGACAGGTGCTGCTCACTAGAGTTGAAGGGCAAACAATTTTCAACCGCATTTGTTTATAGCCTACGAGATCCTTATGTTTTAAGTTGGATAACTGTGATGTTTTGCTGTCCAAATAAAAGGACATATTGTGACATTGAGAACAAGTGAATGCGCGTTGATTTTACGGACCGCTCTAACACATGCACCATATTGCTGCTATTTTTGGCAGTTTGTAAGCAAAAAATAAAATTACTGTTTTAAAATTTTTTTCCATTGTTCTCGGTTGTGACAAGGCGCAAAATGATCACTGTAAGCAGAGTATTGATCACTATAAGCAAACTATTTAAACAGCATGTGTATAGGAATGATTCAGGACCAAGCTTTTTGATCAATATAATCAGTTGATCACTATAACCGTGATCACTATAAGCAGATTCCACTGTAGTGAGTTTTCATTGAGAGTTGGGATCTCTCTTTCACAAAACCTGTGCAAAAGCTCACAACACTCAATAATAAACAATCAATAAATGATTATTGCTGGGTGATGTTGCTGAAAATGTTATACACTTTTCATATGATCATATATAATTTTATCACAGTATGTGAAATCACCATTCTGTCAAATGTTTTAAAGGGTTAATGTTTATCCTGAATATAAGTTTAAATATATCAGTAAACTTGTATTTAAAACACGTCTTTATTGCTAGAATAAAAGTAAAAACACTAGATGTTCCTCAGTAGAGCTCAGAATTCCACCAACTCTCTGAATTTGGAGGTTGTACTGGTCAGCTTCCAGGTGTGAATGTGTGTGTGTGTGTGTGTGTGTGTGTGTGTGTGTGTGTGTGTGCAGGCCCGTAGCCACCATTGTGGATACCGAGGTCATGACCTCGGTATTCTTTCCGACCAAAAATAACTTGATATTCGTGCGGCAAAGATATTACAACGCCAAAATTACGATGGAGTGACTCCTCTTCTCAATAGACGATCTTTGGTCGACGCGGTGCATAATTTGTGGGACGGCCAGTACTAATGCTTGCTTCGGGTGATGGAGTGAGTGGTCAAGTCATCATAGACGATCTTCGGCAGTATTTTGTCAACAGTGACTGCAGCCAGCCAGCGTGTGTGAGGAGGAAGAATAAGGTGCTCTTATGCTCGAGCGAAGCATACACAGCGACCTGAGGTAAGTAGGTAACATAATAGTGTGGGCTGCTTGCTTGCTTCTTGTAACTGTGTCTTAGAATTAGTAATAGGCATTGCCTGTGCATGATGAAAGTAACGTTAAAATGAATGAATGAAGCCTAGCAGTGTGCGGTGGGCGGGAGGGCGGCTAGGCCTACTGCTAACGCTAGTTAATTCAAACATTCATTTCAATGGTAGACCGTCGTTCATTCATTTTAACGTTACTTTCAAGTTTCATGCAAGCACAGCCTGTGCTTGCATGAAAGTAACAGCCTGTGCTTGCATGAAAGTAACGTTAAAATGAATGAATGAAGCCTTAGCCTAGCAGCAGTGCGGTGGGCGGGAGGGCAGCTACTAGTACTGCTAACTAACGCTAGTTAATTCAAACATTCATTTCAATAGTAGACCGTCAATGACATGTTTTACTTGGTTGAAATTCATCTTGAAATGAGGTCCCCTCTTTTTTCATTGCTAGATTATCCGAGCAGAGGCTGGTATTCACACATGAATATCAATTGACCGTGGATGTGTTTGCTTTCTTCACTAACACAGATAGACCATGAAAAGATTCCATCAAACAAAGCTCAGCTTTGGAAAACGAACTGAGGAGGAGAGTGAAAGTCAAAGAAAAAGAAGTAGAGGTGATGATGGCGGTACACTGCCCACTCTTCACATGATGGGATCATGGAAATTAGCATGTCACTGTGCTTTTCAGCACAAACAAAAACAGACTAGATCCAATTCAAACAATGTAATTACTAATTACATTGTGACCTATAGGCTACACACAACAACAATCAGAATTATTTTATTTGACAAGGTATGTTTTCATATACTAGTAGGACATTGTCTTGGTGTGATTGGTGCTCAGGTAACATCTAATAGATTAGAACAAATATACAATATAAACAAATAAGATCTAAAGAATATAAAACTATTCACAGATATTTACAGTTACATGGTAAGTGGCAGCAGTAATGAGCTTGAACAACACCACATATTTATAGTGTAATAGTGAAGTGTAATTTATAGAGTAATATATTATCATTGTATGTGTGTATAGGTAGGTAGATAGATGGATAGATTTGCTTATGTTTATGTTCTGTTAAAAGTATATAATTTGGTGACAGGAGATGAACAACAGAGAGCAGACAAGCAGAGCCACACTGGAGCAGCCCAGGCTGGAAGAGAGGGGAGAGGAGGAGACCAACATCAACAACAGAGAGCATTATGTATGCCATACTATAATTATTATACTATTGCCATTTATCACAGACTTTATTATTACTATATACTATTTATCATACTGCTGCTACTATTAATAGTCTGTGTCTATATACTGTGGCGCCTGGTGAATTGTTATTTAATTGGTGATTGTATTGTATTGTACTGAATGGTTGCACGATGGGGAGCCTGGAATTTTGTTGTGTAAATTCTTATGCAATGACAAATAAACTACTACTACTACTACTACTACAGACAAGCAGAGCCACACTGGAGCAGCCCAGGCTGGAAGAGAGGGGAGAGGAGGAGACCAACAACAGCTAGAGAGCAGACAAGCAGAGCCACACTGGAGCAGCCCAGGCTGGAAGAGAGGGGAGAGGAGGAGACCAACAACAGAGAGCAGACAAGCAGAGCCACACTGGAGCAGCCCAGACTGGAAAAGAGGGGAGAGGAGGAGACCAACAACAGAGAGCAGACAAGCAGAGCCACACTGGAGCAGCCCAGACTGGAAAAGAGGGGAGAGGAGGAGACCAACATCAACAACAGAGAGCATTATGTATGCCATACTATAATTATTATACTATTGCCATTTATCACAGACTTTATTATTACTATATACTATTTATCATACTGCTGCTACTATTAATAGTCTGTGTCTATATACTGTGGCGCCTGGTGAATTGTTATTTAATTGGTGATTGTATTGTATTGTACTGAATGGTTGCACGATGGGGAGCCTGGAATTTCGTTGTGTAAATTCTTATGCAATGACAAATAAACTACTACTACTACTACTACTACAGACAAGCAGAGCCACACTGGAGCAGCCCAGACTGGAAAAGAGGGGACAGGAGGAGACCAACAACAGAGAGCAGACAAGCAGAGCCACACTGGAGCAGCCCAGGCTGGAAAAGAGGGGAGAGGAGGAGACCAACAACAGACAGCAGACAAGCAGAGCCACACTGGAGCAGCCCAGACTGGAAAAGAGGGGAGAGGAGGAGACCAACAACAGACAGCAGACAAGCAGAGCCACACTGGAGCAGCCCAGGCTGGAAAAGAGGGGAGAGGAGGAGACCAACAACAGAGAGCAGACAAGCAGAGCCACACTGGAGCAGCCCAGGCTGGAAAAGAGGGGAGAGGAGGAGACCAACAACAGAGAGCAGACAAGCAGAGCCACACTGGAGCAGCCCAGGCTGGAAAAGAGGGGAGAGGAGGAGACCAACAACAGAGAGCAGACAAGCAGAGCCACACTGGAGCAGCCCAGGCTGGAAAAGAGGGGAGAGGAGGAGACCAACAACAGAGAGCAGACAAGCAGAGCCACACTGGAGCAGCCCAGGCTGGAAAAGAGGGGAGAGGAGGAGACCAACAACAGACAGCAGACAAGCAGAGCCACACTGGAGCAGCCCAGACTGGAAAAGAGGGGAGAGGAGGAGACCAACAACAGAGAGCAGACAAGCAGAGCCACACTGGAGCAGCCCAGGCTGGAAGAGATGGGATAGGAGGAGAGGAGAGAGAGGTGAGAGGCCAGATAACTGATGTCAGTCAAAGAGACACTACTCTACATGAATTAGATCCTGCCAAGTTTAAAAATAAACAACTGACAGATGAAGAGAAGTACTGCCTACTCAAGAATAAGTGGTTCAAACATAACCATAAATACCCACAAACAAAGTTTTGTGAAAGGACCTTACGCTATAGTATGAATTGGGAGGAGAAATATCCGTGGCTTAGATATTCAGTTTCAGAAGATTCCGCCTACTGTGCTATCTGCATGTCATTCAGCAGAAAGAAAAGAAACACCATTTTCATAAACGAAGGATTTCGAGACTGGAAAAATGCTCTTGGGAAGAAGCGTGGAATCATTCCAAACCACAGTTGTAGTCCAGGGCACCTGCAGGCCTCTGAGTTCGCTGACAATTTTCTGTCAGTTGCACAAGAGCAACAGAAAAGCATTACCGGTAATTCCGTTTTAAGCAATGCATATGATGAGAAGGTTAGTAGGAATCGCAAAGCTCTCCTTTCCATCCTAGACATTATAATCAATATGTCAAAGAGGAACATAGCACTGCGTGGTACCTGGACAGGAATAGGTGAAGATGGCAACTTTGATCATTTCCTCAGATGGAAATCGTCATTCGATGCCACACTGAAACATCATCTCGAGACAGCACCAGCAAATGCCAAATACATAAGCCCAATGGTTCAAAATGAACTCATAGCATGCTGTGAAGCTGAGATTGTGGAGGACATAGTTAAAGAAATAAAAAAAGCCAAGTTTTTCACAGTCCTTGCAGATGAATCAATGGATGTGAGCGGGACAGAACAACTCTCTATCTGCATTCGCTACATAAACCATGACAATGGAGCCGAAATATGTGAAGAATTCTTGGGTTTCTGTCCTCTTGCCAAGCAAGATGCTGCATCTATTACAGAAGCCATCCTCTCTCAGTTGGAGAAGTGGGGTCTGGAGATTGAATATATCAGAGGGCAGGGGTATGATGGAGCCAGCACCATGAGTGGGCATGTGAGTGGTGTACAACAACGCATTCGAGATCGTCAACCACGGGCACTATACAC